>NC_059399.1:11496500-12103500 GCF_905220565.1 Melitaea cinxia
AGGCAAACATGTTAACCTTAGCGTATTAATATATGTGATCCTATTTAGTATGTTAAAGATAAATCGCGAAATGTTTGCTGGAAAAATTTCTGGCCAGGTTATATTCAAAACCACCATTCAAACTAGACTTTTAGCAGGCAATTCTATGTCATCGTATTTATAAAATAGCGCTCATTTTGACAACATGTAGGTGAAAGAAACTGGAAAAAATATATATTAATATAACTGTTTATACCTGGTAGCCCAGAAGTTTTATAGATAACCCAGCGTTTGCATTTTATACAGGCTTCATACTGTAGGTAGGTATTAAATTTATTATAAGAATACCTATTTTTTTTGTTTTTGAATTAACTTTAGCCTGACCAGGAATTTTTAAATAACCCTTTCGCGATTATTTTTCAAATATTATAAAGTAAATTTAAAATATTTTACATTTAATGTTATGTAAATGTAGTAATAAATAAATAAAACAACTAAATTGTTGATCAAATAAGAAATCTTAAACAATAATTATAATACATAAAATGTATGTACACTATAGTCATTACCAATCTCCAGTCTAGAGATATCTTCACTTGAAACATTGATTAGTATTAGGTAGTAATTGGAATTTAATAGGAATATAAATATAATTATTGCTTATACACCAAGCATTACTCCATTAAAAAGAGTCATTGATTTATATTTCACTGCAAAGTAAAATGGCCTATCGGCCTTGAAGACATTAGGTGGAGTGTACACTCCTATATTGTCAGAGATAGCAACGTTGAACACTGTAATAGATGTTGACAACATTATATCATATACAAAATGAGTATACGAGTATAATATGTATGCGCGGCATATGCTTATGTTTTTGTGTAAATACAATGTCTTCTTGTTTTAACTACACATAAGAGTATGCTGATATAATCTAATCATAACATTCCCAGTAACAAGGTTGTCTGGCAGAAATTTTACTATATTTACTTAATTATAATATGATCTGCTGGTTGATTTAATTTTAAGATTATAACGCTGTATCTATTACGTATCAAATGGGAATTGAAAATGTTAATATACTCACCATTTGCCGCAGCAGCTTCAGCGCCTTCCTCGTTTACTTCAATGAAGGCTTTTTGAAGAGCTGAGTCTATGTATAGGTCTTCATTAGTATCCAAAAGATTATAAAGTCTAGCATGCTCAGGCGAAAACATTCTTTTGATGTTCATCTAAACATAATTTTAATAAAAACGATTAAAATCGAAGACGAAAATATTTGTTTGTCACATTGTATATCATGTTATTCAAATTTATCAATCTAATAATGTCTTATTTATTACCTTTTGCAGAATTTCCTTTAAATTGGTTGTAGTTTCGATTTTAAATTTGGGAAGAAAAATTTCTACTTCCTGTGGATATATATCCTGAGTGATCCTATCAAGTACTGTCGGATCTTTAAGTTTTTCTTCTAATTGTTTAATACCGTCTATTTCACGGGGTAATACAAAAACACATGAAGATTCGTCTCCTTCATATGGTATTTCAAGAATCTGAAATCATATGTAAACATTTTTTAACCATTGTTTTAATTCTGCGTATAAATTTAAATATAATACGCCACTTACTTGAGCATTAAGTTCATCACTGTCCGCATATTTGTAATGGCCTGAGTTGTACATGGTTGGGACTTGTTTTACAGTTTCTTTGGTGACATAAAAATCTTTGTTTAAAGTTGCATCTTTGTCGAAAGGTTTTTTCCAAGTTCCCTTAGTAAGAAATATAAAATTAAAATAAGCTAGGAATGTTTATTAAACATAAATAAAGCGTAACTTAGTACTAACCTTAAAGTAAATCGCATTGACTAGAAGCGCTCGAGTGTCATCGTCTAAGCTATCTGGTGATACTAAATTTTTAATGCGTTTATTAGTTTGATTTTCGACCTGAAATTGAATTTAAAGATTATTGAGAGTGTAGTGAAATTATTCATCGATTAGTTTATAATTAAAATTAATTTATAAACGCTTTTATATTAATTAATCTAGTTAAACATTACCCAAGTATTGACTTCATCGGCGGCTTTTTGTTGCATATTAAAATTAATGTTTTGTACTTCTGAACCAAACGTGTCTCGGCTGACGGATGCAAATTCAGCATTTAATTTGTAGTTTTCAGCCACATAGATTTTACTAGCAGTATTCAAAGTAATTCCTTTTGTTGATCTTAATTCTGACCTCGCAAACGAAAACGCAGCTTTGGTCTAAAAAAAGAATACACTAACAGTAATAGATTTCAAAATTATTGTTTCTTTTGTTTCATACTTATAAATATTTATGTAATAAAATACAACATTTAAGATATAAATAAATTATACAAAATCATTTTCTGTAAATATATTATTATTATTAGTCTTACTATGTTATCATTAGGCATTCCGATAGCATCGAGCAGTTCGTCGTGTGATTCTCCAACTGAGGCAAGAGCGAGTTGTGCGAGCGGCGTCATAACAGAGTAAGCGGACAGAACCACGCTTTCATCAGGCTTGGACTTCACTACTTCCTGTGAAATAAAATTTAATTTTTTTTGGCTACTCGTTATTACAATAGAACATAAAGAAACTGAACTTGAATTAAGAAGGAAATATTATTGAGTATGGCATTGAAATATTCATAAATGTAATTTGATATGCAGTTAAGTAATTAGTAATAAACACATTAAGGTTGTCATTTTATATCAATAAATTTATTTGTATTTTATTAATTTTAACAATTTTAAAGCAAAGATGTAAATAATTTTTACTACTTTTTTTTTCATAATATGTAATTTTCTTTATAATTATCATACTATTTGCTAATTCTAGTAATCATTTTAAAGGCTTAAAACTTACATAGAACATTTTTGCAGTGAGTTGATTGTTTCCATCGTGAAGATATTTGTCGAGACTTTTTTCTTGTGCTGTAGCAATTACAGCCAGAGATAATACTGAAAACATTCAAAACATCTGAATATAGATTGACATTGTTAATTGGAAAATATTAACTAAAAAACGTTGAGGTTCAATAGACTTAATTCCCTGTAATTTGGTCTTAATATAATTTCAGACTTGTATTCAAACTATATATATATATATATACAACACTATATACAAAACCAATTAACAGTTTAAATTGTTACATTTTAACACTAGGTATATTACAAGTGTAGGTAATGTACCAATTGCTATGCAATATTTTAATGACAATATTTATTATTATTATTATAATTATGCTTTAATCAATCTCATTAGATATCTCGTTTCTATTGTATTGTCGACCTTACTAAATGTTACAACATGTAATGTGTTAACCGAAAGTCCCTAGTGTATGCCGAGAGGAAAAAAGCGGGAGATAAAAAACTCTCGGTACATAAAATTTAATGTCGCTAATTGTACAACAAAGTAAGATTTACATACAAATACGAAACAGCCAAAAATACTTCAAAAAAGAAGAATGTTCTTGATTCTACTGAATTTTTTTCATAACTTTTTATTGGTGGGACCAATTTGGATGATCTTTTTTAAATGAAAGCTGGTACTTTTTGAGTTATTTCTTAGAATGCGTATTTACTTACTATTTTCTCGTCCACCTACGTTGTATAACTTTTTCGATGTCATCGGCTTCTTTATCGTTTGCAAGAAAACACAATTATGTAAAAATAAGGTATTATGATGACCTTCATGATAGATAATAATTTTGTTTTTATAGATTTGTATCGTCTTTCAGACGTGTTTATTGGGATATAAATAAACAAGTAGTAATAAAAACACAGTGGAAATTAATCGACAAAATAATATAAATAGTTGTTACATGTATACGTTTTTAAATTTGTTTTAGTTAAAACTAGCACATATACCTAGATGAATTTATGGCAGCCTAGGTGCTTACAGTTTTGTACATGTATATAGTATGTAATTGTCTACAATTATATATATTAATAAGTTATTGGTCACCTTTTCGTCGATTGTTCTTCTTCAATATTTTTGAATATATTATATTTATTTGTATTTATTATTAATTGGTTCAGCGAATTTTATGAGAGGCCTGTGTTACCTATAATTCTTTTTTTTCTATATACATCTCATGTATTGATAACGTGCATTAAAAATATATTTTAATAAAACGAGATCACAAGAAAAAAATATTACCTTGACATTTAAAATTAATTAGTGGACGATGCGACTTATTCTATTTACAAGTCTCTTATGATAATAAATATTTTGTATGCTTCTTTTTTATTCAATATCGAACTTACACTAAATTTTAGACAAGTTAAAAAGATGTGGGCAAATAAAATATCTATTTTACAGAATTCTTTACTTTCCAGTTAAATATTGTTTGATTAATATAAAAAAAGGATTGATTGACGTGTTATAGATTAGAATTCCATTTTTATACATAGAGTAACTATTTTTTTTTCTTTTTTGTTTTTCATGTATTTATCGTACACACACGGTCGACTATTCTTAAGTGGGTAACGTACCACTTTCAATATTCTTATACCCCACACTTTACATTAAAAAAGGTGGTGTCTTCGCTAGAAAACTGTAAAAATAGATTGTTTCTTTTATATATATATCTTAGAAGTAAAGTCGACTATCACCAAATATACATAATACATATCTAATCTATATTTATATTATCTAATCTCCACTGGTGACAAGGGGGCTAGTGCATTTTTGCCCAGAGAAATGCTGCCAGCATTCTTGGCACAATTCCATGCGGACATGATTTGTACCAATACTATATGTAAATATTTAGTTTTTAAGTTGTGAATTGTAAATATGTATGATGTTTAATTAAAAAAAAATCTATATTTTTATTTGTCAATATTACAAATTAATCGAATAAAAATTTATCCGGAATCAGGTTCCGGACTCTATTTACTAAATAAAAATCAATTTTTACAAACGTAACGTGTTAAAGTAAATATACAGTTTAAGTTAAATTTAATTAATATAATCGAATATTCTAAAGCAGATACTATAAATATAAATAATTTCAGATGACAACTGAGAGATCAATTTTATCATAATATCTACACTCGTTAATTTCTTTTGTCCGAAATCGACTATCAATAAAAAAGTAATTATATAAACAAAAACCGTCTGTATACTTAAAACCTGTTTAAGTGTTAAATACTAATAGTGTGATTTTAGCTTTGCATTACTGGTATTTCCATCCACATTGTAAATATACACGAAATCATGTTTGGATTTATAATGACGTAATGATATGTATTTAAACGTTGTCTGTTGCTAACCTCAGTCACGTGACCAATTTTTAAATATTGGCCGTTATTCTTTATAAGTTATGGTTATTATTTCTTTTTATTGTTTCTAGATAGGACTCTCCGAAACACTTTTAGTACTTTAATTGTCACAACAATGCTTCAATCATTATTATTACAAATAATGTACTTTTTTTTCTCTATCACTGACAATGTACTAATATTTCTTGGAAACAAAATAATAAACCTTGGCAGAATGTCGCTAATGGCGATCGTATGCCAAAAATAAAAGAAGAAAAAGAAGAAATAATAAACCTTTTAATGACGTAAATTAATGTTTTCTTTACAACTTGTCATAATTTTGATCTATATGTAACGGTATCCCGTTTTATATATAAAATTAAAATCATAATATTAGTCAACATAAAAGTTTCCAATACTTATTGCCAGAACTTTTTAAAAGATTTTATATTTATAGTCTCTCGAGTACCTTCTTAGTTTTATTTGACATTTTTTTTATGTAGGTAAGTAAAAAAAATATATTAAAATTATTTATTTCCTTATGTTTCCTCAATATTGTTGTATTCGCCTATAATTGGGAAGACACTTTTAACGTTTTTTATTATTAATTTTATGTAAATATACTTATAGGTACTCGTAGTGTTTCAAAGTACATATTATTAATAAATTAAATATAACATTTCTAAAGTTGATACTTAAAACTTTATAAAACGAATTATTATTTACACGATAATACGATAACGATTGTTATTTAATATTATTTTAATGTGAGAACGCAATGAGGCAAATTATTTTGCTCTATAGTTTATATTTGGAGCAAGAAGTGACCGGTATTGAATACTTTATAACTAAAAACGACATTATTGCAGATATTTGTAAAAATTATTCCTATGTTAAAATAAAACAAATATTGTACATAGCTTAGTCTAAGCCTTTTAAGTACCTATGTAATCAAAAGCAAAAAAAATATCATGCTCAACTTGACTTAATATTTTTGTAATCAAATTAATTTAAACTATTTTTTAATAATTAAAGTAAATATTTAAGTCTTTTTTGGATTTACTTAGAATGTAATAATATATGTTACTTACGACACAATGACAAAAGACGCTTCATTTTGACAGTACAGTGTACGCGGTCGCCGATCACACACTGGCTACTTTTTCAAGATGCTAATCTTTAAATAGTTTTGACAAAGCCAATATTTTGATGTTACCATAGCAAGTAATAAACGCTGGGCTATCTAAGATTCGCAGAAGTGTTTTTATGTATACAAAATCATTGTTTGAATTATTTACAGTTTTTCCCATTTATTATTTACGTAAACGATAGCTAAATATTTTTATAATAATTAATAGGTTATATAAGTAGAAAATTAGAAAAAAGAAATTGAAAAAAGAAATAAATAATGGGATGACAATATTAATCTGGAATCTTGGAAACCGGAAATAGGGTGAAATAAGATAGTAAGAGACTGATAAACAGATAGATCAAGATCTCAAGTATGTCTATATTCTTTTATAAAATATTGTAAATTACAGAATCATATTTCAATTTTTTCTTCACACGACTAGGTTAGCAAACAAGCATACGGACCACGTAATAATACGCAGTTTTTTTTTTGATATCGCAGGGTAACCCATTTACGGGTGATATCCAGGATGCCCGGGTAGGCAAATTATGTCGACTTAGCACTTGGGGGTGCACTACCGACCAAAACCCCTGCGGGAGCCTTCAGCCGCTTTAATTGGAGGGTCCCGGATCTGCAGGCAACAGGATCCCTCCAGCGACAGGCTGGCCTCGGCGAAAAGACCAGACTTCTCCTCCATGGGACTGTCCGGCTCACCTCTGAACAATCCCGACGACACCATGTCTAGCAGGACCGGGTTCCCATCCCGGCCCGACATGGGCACAGGGGCGTTACTGGAAACGCATTAAGTAGCGCCTCCTACGCACCCCCGTTCGTCGCCTGCGGACGGAGGCCTCGTCGGCGGCCCCTCTCTCATCCGCTCGTCGTTCTCCTTCTGGGACATTACTGTCTCGCAGAAGGAGACCATCGCCTTCCAGGACTCGTCGTCGCCGAGCATCGCGGTGATAACGCTCGGCAGTGACAAGTCCCCTCCGAGGACTGTCAGATCGCGACGTAGCGCCGCCCATCTCGGGCACACCTCGAGGGTGTGCTGGGCAGAGTCCACCGCCGCGCCACAATCGTGAAATTCAGTCGTCGGCTCCCTTTGGGCCGTCCGACACAAGTATTCACCAAAGCAGCCGTGCCCGGTGAGAACCTGCGTCAGACGGAAGGTGAGGGGTTTGCGCTTACGGCGCATCCACCGCTCAAGGACCGGGCGCAAGGCAGCCGTTACGCGTGTGCCATACGGCTGCTCCGCCAGGTCCTCCCCCCACCTCCGCATTAGTGCTTCTTGCCCCATCTGGTGCACCCGTAGGATCCCGTCCAACGTGGGATTCTCACCGAGAGCCCTCCTACCCGAGACGTATGAGTAGGTCTCGGCAAGGACCTCCGCCACGAGTTCCCACGGGGGATCGCCGGCTAGAGCAGTAGCTGCAGCTAATAATACGCAGTTACCGTAGCCTATAGACGTCTGCAACATCAGAAGCTTGTTGCTAGCCTTTACCCCAAACCTCCCCAGGAGCTATGGTCACCTCACTCACCACAACACTACATGAGAGCAATACTATTTAGCTGGGATCTTCTATGAGGTTGTTGTTCGTCCCAAGACGGATTGCTCCAGATTTAAGCAGAATATTTCCGGCTACGTCCCATCTCAGTGAAATAATATTGAACGCTCCCTCAATCCTATAATGTTTTCTTTTCAAATTGGTTCCCTTGAAGATCACATCGTGCAAACACACAGGTTTCTTAATTTTCTTATATCACATTGTATGTCAATAGTACTAACACGTACCTATTTTTTTCCTATTGGATGGTTACGATTAGATGTAAAGAAAAGATTATATGTAATTATTTATGCTCCTTTAAAGGTAGGGAGAGCTTAGGTAAAGGTTAATTAGTACTCAAACGCGTCAGATATTAATAGTATACGTACCCTGCGTGTTTCTGATAACTGGAAATTATTAATCTGCCCGTTTCAAGGTGGGTCTGACCGTACGAGAGGCCTTTTTCCCTATGTAGGAGAAGGTTCAGAGCTTAATCCACCACGCTGCTCCAATGCGGATTGGCGGATATATTCCTTACTATGAGTAGCGATCGCTATCAAGTGTACATGATAACAATTGGGACCGACGTCTTAACGTGCTCTCCGAGGCACGATGGGGAGATCCACAAGGACTGCACAAACACCCAGACCACGGAAAACACCTGTATGGCCAATAAAAATGTTTGTCATGTGCGGGGATCGAACCCGCAACCGTCAGCGCAACAGGCACAATCCGTGGCTGTGATCGTTGCGCCAACGCGGCGTCCAGCCAATAATTACAAATTCAAAATTATTTGATGACACGTATACGACCTCATTAAACATTTCCTTAGAAAAATGGAATGTTGATGCATAAAGGTTCGCCTTCCTTAGACGTTCGACACTATATAAAGGGCTCAAGTATGGTTGGAATACTTCACAACTTGCAAGGCTCAATATGTTATTCTAACCTGCTCGTGTAACTTCAAAAATCCCCGGCTCTCCTACGATAAACTACATTTTGCTATATAACGGGAATATAATTGTAGAAAATGACATAATAATATATTATCCGTAATTATTAAAATAGCATCGACATTTTTTAAAATCTGTTGTTTACCTGTTCGGATAAATATGTAAGTTTGATATTTTAATGTCATTTTTATAAAGTAAATATAAAAAAAAAAATGTTAGGAATTTTCCTAACATTTTTTTTTGATATTTACTAAGTTAGCACATTTGTGCTAACTTACTAATTGATCGACTTTAAAAATGGAAAAAGGTTCTCGAATCGCCTGTATTTTTTTTATGTTATTACCTCAGAACTTTTTACTGGGTGCGCTGATTTTAATTACTTTTTTTTAATCGAAAGGTGGTACTTGTCATGACCCATTTAAATTTTACCAAGATCTGACATGCGTTCGAGTCTAATATTGCGTATTTACTTGACTAATTTTCCGTCTACCTACGTTCTATTATACCTCATAACTGTTTACTGGGTGAACTGATTTTGATGATTTTTTTTTAATATTCAAATCTGTGCTTATTATGTGTTCCTATTTAAATTTAATCAATATCTGCTTTTTTAGTTATCTCTAATAATGCGTGTTTAGTTGAGTATTTTTGTGTACCAATGTTGTAATACTTGTCGATGTAATTGTAGTTGGGTTTTTCTCGTTTCCGAGCAAACATCATTCCTTTGGCTCTCGACAAATATTAGAGTATTCTAGTTTTGTCATTTATTTGTGTGCATACCAATTATATTACTTTTATGTCAGTTTTTACTTAGTCTACTTCAGTTAGTGAAATATGGAAACTACAACTGATTTATTCTTGATTTAATATTCATCAACTTTTAACTACTAGATAGTATTGATATCTGTGGATACGAGCGGTTAAGGTATTGTGTAAATTAGTTGGACAACAATTCTCGAATATGTCGAAATTAGTCAAGCCACCTCGGAGCTTACATCTAAAATATCGGTATGCTTGTTGGTCTCCCGGCTTCTCCCGCCTGGACGTCAGTATTTTTTGTGAAAGTTTAAAATTTTCATTCCATTAAATAAAGTATTAGAAAACTTTAAAACAAATTAATAAAATTGGTAAAGGTGTTCTGATATTAGGGGAAATAGGGATTCATTTTTTATATATAGAGTATTCGACTCATAACTGCGTTTCTTCGAATAGGGGGTTCTGTATGTTTTATAAATCAGGTTCATCATCATTACAGCCTATACAGTCCACTGCTGGACATAGGCCTCCACAAGTTTACGCCAAAAATAACGTGAACTCATGTGTTTTGCCCATAGTCACCACGCTGGGCAGGCGGGTTGGTGACCGCAGTACTGGCTTTGTCGCACCGAAGACGCTGCTGCTCGTCTTCGGCCTGTGTATTTCAAAGCCAGCAGTTGGATGGTTATCCCGCCATCGGTCGGCTTTTTAAGTTCCAAGGTGGTAGTGGAACCTTGTTATCCTTTAGTCGCCTCTTACGACACCCACGGGAAGAGAGGGGTGGCTAAATTCTTTAGTGCCGTAGCCACACAGCACAGTATAAATCAGGTTACACGTTAAAAAATCCTAGACCTTTAATAAAAATTACTTTATGTTAATAGTTATACGAGCTTCTCTGGCAATGTACTTCTGCATAACCGTCCAATACTTTTTTCATAGTTCTGAAAAACGTCGATAAAGTGACATATCAATCTCACTGCCATATACAACTAAAGTATCGCATATTAAAAGGAATTCTTTTTCTCGTAGAATGTTTTTTTGTAGTAAATTATAGCCGAGCTTATGTGCTCACGAAAAGTATCATGCGAAACGAGTCTATCAAAGTAGCTCGTCTATTTTAATTAAAGTCAAATTTACAAATGGCTTGGGACTTTTTTTACGCGAAACGTGATCTATTACCTCTACAAAACCTTCCGTTTGAAGGAACACAGTTAGGAGTCGAACACTCTTTGAATGTGTGTATAGATTACCTAAGTTGTTAATGTACCTAATATTAAAATATATTCATTTCTTAGTTGTGTGTTGTATTTGCTATCATGACTTGGTTATTATAATTATTATAAATATAGATTTTTAATATGCTGCTTTTATACGCTGCTCAAACTCTTTGAGACCTAATAGAATAGCCTACAATGGAAGTATTCCTCTTTGACACTAGAAGAAAAGTTCACAATGGCATATTGCATCTTTGAAGGATAGCTTGCTGCGGCAATCGGAAAGCTTAGGATAAAAGAACCCGAGTAGAAATTTTTTCGTCTTCCTTAGAAGGACCGGACCCGGCATGTCTGATCAGGATTAGATAAGGCGGGTAACGCAGATGATTGGTCTGGACCTGATCAGGATGAGATGAGATTTCCTGATCGGGTCCAGATCAGGAAATCTCATCTCATCCTGATCGTCTGTTTCAGTCCAGTCCTTTTGAAAAACACGAATGTATATTCTTGAAAAAATTGTTTAACAAAAGAAAGCGAATTGATATTATAAATATGCTACTTAACATAATTATTATGATATTTATTTCCGTTTATTTTTTCCGATGTATTATTTATTTATGTTTTCACGTTAAATATTAATTATTTTTATTTATTTTTTATGTTATTAACAAATTTTTATTATTCATTAAATTTTATTTATTAACTACTAATTAACTATTTCCTATTACTTACGACTGTCCCACTGTGTAGAAATGGACTCCCTGCTAGACTGTCCTAATAACTGTATATATACTAAGTGCGCTTAAAAACATTAATAGCGCGATTCAGGCTCAGTTCGTGTAATTTTTTCAGGCTATCCTGATCTGGACCGGACCGGGTCCTGATCCAGTATGCCTTACCATACTTGATTATATTTTACATCAGGCTATCCTGATCTGGACCGGACTGGGTCCTGATCCAGTATGCCTTACCATACTTGATTATATTTTACATCAGGCTATCCGTGTCTGGACCAGACCTGGTCCTGATAGAGCTTGTCGGATCTGGCATGCCTCATTCTATCCTGATCCGGTCCAGGTACATGATCTGGTTGAGTCTGACCTTTTTTCTAATCGGGAAATGAATACTGTATCCGTCTATTAAGACGAACACACGATTAATTATATTATCAACTTCAATATGTAAACTTAAAATATTATGTGAATCAAATCAAATCAAAATAACTTTGTTTAAATAGGCTTCAAAAGTACTTTCAAATCGTCATTTTACAAATTAAATTTTAAAAGTTATTACTATTTTTAAAAGTGAAGCTACCACCGATTCGGAACTAAATTACGCAGATTTATAATTCGTAGAGAAGAATTGGCAAGAAATTCCGCAGTTACTCTTTGAAAATAGTAATATGTGTTTTAGTCATTGATTTATAAATAACCAACATAAAATAATTTTAGTAAAAAATTAAAAATATCTTGCATGAAATACTATTAGGTCCACACATCTATCTCTATCATGTATGTAATCCTGCAGCAAATAATAAGCGTTAGCTATAATTTCATTTTAATAAACACTTTAAATTTATGTTGAGACTATCGCAAAATCGTTTGTGGGATTTTATTTTACACGTGAATACCATAACCCGGAAAGGAAACGTTTACTTTGCGCAGTTGGAAACTTAGAGTATCAATTTTGCTATTCATTCTCATGTTTACACTGCGATTATAACTATTTATATCAAAACAATAAATATTCTTCTGTATATAGATAATATTGTTATAAATGTATTGCCACGCAATTGTTAATATACTTTATGAAAAAAATCTCGTAGGGTTACACCAAACAATTTTACAACTTATACACATTCTGATATCTTAGGAGTTATCGCTAAATAAACTTACAACTTACAAACTTGCTATATAAAATCCTGGGGCTGCATAATAAATCAAGTTAAAATAGAAACAACGCGCGCAAAAGCGCGATGGCGGAGCACGGTGGAGGCCCTCGGCCCCACCTAGGGGACACCGGACATTAAGTAAGTAATTAAGTGAAAAAGAAACAACAAGTTTCCTACCTACAACAGCATAGGCACTTTCATGGCGAATTTTTTGACATTCTTTACGTTAGAGTTTTATACATTTTAATTATTTTCAAAAATTATAAGAATTGTATTCAACTGCTTAGTTCTACTGCTACTACTGTGTACTGCTACAAGTGCGTACTAAAAGTACTGCATTATTATATTGTTACGTAAAACTATGTTAATTGAAATACCTGTATTTTTAATTATTTATTTTAGTCTTCAAAGCCTTGACAAGTTTTAGTACCTCGCCAAACACATCCAGTTTGTTGCGAGCTTGAACCGGCTTCAAGTGTTGGTTGAACTCTTGAAATGATTGCAAAGACTCAAATTCATAATTTTTCCGATTAAAATTTTTCTCTAGGCTAAATAGTTGAAATATTTTAATGAAAACCAGTACTTACTTGATTAGAGGATTATAAACAGGACAATGACTGATTACGAGTATATGATAACATTTTTAATAATAATTAAAAAAAAACAAAAAACCCGCCTGCGTGAAGAACAACTAATAGAAAATCAACTGAAAAAGCTGGAACAAGATAAAAATTTAATATGCACACAAAGTCAGCGAAATAAATAGAAACAATATCAAACATTTTGTGCTGTACATTTAAAATATATTAATACGGTAGTCCTTCGAAACTTTATGCAACGTCGTACATAACATGCAGTCGAAGACATGCACAAAGAGAGAATGATTTGACGTATCCTTCAATTTCATGCCCATATTGTAGTCTATGATTGTAGTATTCGAGAAAAAATTTTGTTTTTCATTAACTACAATGGCTTCGCGCAGCCGCCATGTTTGATTTTTTTTAATGTCATCTATCTAAGAACACTTGGGCAGCTAAGACGAACCTAACGATACCTCAATTATGTAAATCCGTTCAGTGGTTCTGGAAATATGAGGTAGTAAAGAATATTACATACAAACATACATACATACATACATACAAGATACGCGCGAAAAACATAACCCTTCCTTGGCAGTCGGGTAATAAGATAGGCGATTATGATAGCGTAACAATATAATTATTTAGACAAACATTAGGTATATTTACAAAAATATCGATTACTTTTCTATAAACGTGATAAACGCTTTATAAAAACGGAAAGGAATGCAAAAATTGCAATATTTGAAGACAACATTGGAAATTAGAAGACATATTATTCGATTCAAGATTACATTAACGATTAACATGTGTGGGTTTAGTGGCGCTGTATTTCATACACGACTTGACATAACTAAATTTGTAATGATTGACAGTATTTTTTAACAGTAATTATGCAGCTTTTCTGGCAATTCTTCTCTGCGAATCTACATTCCGCATCGGTACATCACATAATAAAATATATTTTATAACAGGTATTAAGAAAATATTAGTTCATCAATTAATATCTGCATTCTATTTTAATAATCTTTTAATATATATGATGGGTTTTAATTGGTATGGGATTTCAATAGGAATATGTGTATATCGAAAATGTATTTGTTGTATGTAATAATCAAACATTTATAAGAGACTCTCCCAAGGGGCTCTCAAATGTAAGTTCAGCTCTTACTTTAATAAAGGTATTCTTATTTTTATTTACTGGGTTTTATCCCGAAGGAATATTACTTCGAAATTACTCTGATAAAATATATTGAACATATAAGTAAACATGTGACAAGTACTTTGGTTATCTGTGTTAGATGTGGGTGTTATTACCCGACTGATATTGGAGGTTGGGTATGTTGTACATATATTTATCCTTTTGTTCATTTTAGATAAGTTCTATAGCAACAGCTTGATAAAATAGAACATATAAGGCCTCATCTCATAGGCATTTAGTTGGACCTCCTTTTTAATATATTTTGAATTATTGTGTTTGCAGGCAAACGAAGAAAAACCGACTTCAATTATATTGACAAGTAATACAACGTAGGTAGACGAAAAAAAAATCAAGTAAATACGCATTGTAAAAGATTACTCCAAAAGTTGTAATCAGATCTCGATGAAATTTAAATGTGACCACATGATAAACACCGGCTTTCGATTAAATTAAAAATCATTAAAATCAGTACAGTCTGTATAAAGTTATGCGGATTTTCGAGAGTTACCCTCGATTCCTCTGGGATCCCATTATCAGATCCTAGTTTCCTTATAATCGTACCAAACTAAGGATATCCTTTCAAACAAAAAAAAAAAAACGAATTATCAAAATCGGTTCATAAACGACGGAGTTATCCGTGACAATTTTTTCGTGTACCTACCTTGTATCGTGGTCGGTGTAACTGAAGTCGGTTTTTTTTCGTTTACAAGCAAAACAAAATTATAACAATTAATATATTAATTATATATTAATTAAACGTTATAAAATAATTGTAATTTTTATTATTAGTTCATTTACTGGTATAATATACTAAATAATGACTCCATCAATCTAGCGATTAATTTACAATTTTGTTTGTTTTCTATTTAGTTTATTCCGCCAGTCTATACATATACTTAATGATTGATGGATTATTTTCACTATATATTTCCGATTTAAATTATTTATTTTAATTAGTAACAAAATAATTGAAACTTGTATAATTGACATGAACTGACGTTGAAAGTGCTAAGTTGCAGAAGTAATTATTTCAGTCTCTTGTTAACAAGTCCTTGAAATATCAGTGATTTTAATACAGAATTTTGTCTTTTATTTAATATTTAGGTTTTATTTATAAATTATTAAAAATAAAATATGAGTGTAATTAAAGTAACACCGTATAATGGTAGTTAACAAACTTAAATCATTTTAAACTTATGTGCTGTGTGTTTGTGCGCGTTGTGTGTGTGTGACAAAAGTAGATATGGCATGTTTTTTTTAAACTTGTTTGACATTTTTTTTCATATCGGGAACATTTTTTATTTATGCTTTTTGTATTGTAAATTTTACCCAAATATAAGTTGCGAATAAGAAGTTGATAATTCTTTGTTTTTCTAAACATATCAAGTTACATATTGCTCTGATGTGTGTACACAATTAAACACAGTTTATGCCAATATAATTAGCGCAAAAGGAATGAAACAATCGTGTTCTCGAAAAGGAAATAAGTCACGTTTACCGACTTCATTGAATATATTTTTCATGAAACAATAAGAATAATAAGAGAATGAATTTCGAATTATACATAACAAAATTATCCAATTTTTTTCATATGCATACAATTTGAGTCGGTGAATTCCCTAGTTTGCGATTAACGTTGATGCCGTCAATATTTTATTATATATAATTACTCATACGAACTTTTATTATTTTAATATAATTACACTTTTTTCTAGAAATCTATTCGGATAAATTATGTTCATATTTTATAAAATTACCATACAAATGTATTTAATAAATTTTTGCTATATACATACTAAAAGTCCTAGTGGGTTTCCCTATCACACCTCGGTGAACACGTCGGTTCCGGTTTTTATCATAGACACCTGAATGCGATTGTTACTCATATTAAGTAATCCTTCTCCTATATGGAGAAAGAAACCTCTGGCCATCAGTGGGACACTACCGACAGTATTAATCGATCAATACATTAATGAAAATACAGGACTGGTAGGTAACCTTTAACCATCGGCCGCTTTTCAGTCAGTCGGCCAGTGCTGTGCGTGAGTTTCTTTCATGGACCTTCAGGTTCGCGGACTTGTGACGCCTAACCAGCGGTTCTTTGTCTCTCTTTCAAATCTTTTTTTGTAAACTGAGGTAGGGCACAGGAGATAATTTCCTGCTCAAAATATGGAACAGCCCGACTGGGGAAGTACCTTACAGAAGATCACAACTAAATAATACTGTTTTCAAGCAGTGTTGTGTTCCTGTTGGTGAGTGGTGTGGTATTGCAGACGTCTATAAGCTACGGGAATCGCTAACTATCGGGTGAGTTGTATGCTTGTTTGCCAACCTAGTAATATAAAAAAATCTGTTTGTTCTTCTGGTAGGAGATTTGCCTGTAATGCTCATCTCTGGTGACGAGTCACATAATCTATCACATAAGTTTGGTATATTTTTCAAATTATTTACTGAATTCAGATTCTCTTCAAGTCTAAGCTGCAATTCCGAGTTGTAATTTTTTGTTTATTTTTTATTTGGTGATTAATTTACTAGATTCGAGCTTCGGGCTACCAAGGTAACAGAGTAATAGGGTTGACAGTCAGTTATTACTAGTCGAAGTTTCTCAAGAATAATATTTTTAGTTTCTTATACATTAAATTGAAATACTACTTACTAGCTTACTATAACAAACATAAAAATCAGGACTATAACTCTATAGACACGTGTACATGGGAATTTTTGTGGCAGGAAAGGAGAACAAAACGGCATAGAAAGACAATTGATAATCGGTGAATTTGACAGTATAGAAAATGTATTAGAGTATAGAATGTAACATAAAATCAATTTGATTTAGTCATGTCAATTCAATCGCACATAACTCTGAAATGAACTAGGTTAGTAAAATTTACTATCCGAACAACTAATACAAGTAATCTAACCCTCGAAAACTTTTTACTGCAGCTATCAAAACTGTTTTGTTACTGTTGTGTTATTTTTTTTCTCTAAAAATAAGAACTGATACAAAGTCGCACATTCAATACAAAAAATCATCAGCAGAGGTGTTCATGAATTACTAAAAAAAAATGATAATCTGATCTGATAATTTTGAAATTTGCAAACAAATAACCAGCAATTCACATTGTTTTTATTAAGAAATGCTATTGAATTCATTCAGACTTGTTGTCGGAATTTAAGTACCGTCATGTGTTTTGTTGTTATGTCATATGCAAAGGAGGTCAAAGAGATTATCGTTACATTATGTAGTTCAAACAACATTGTAAAATGTTTTACCAAATTTATATTTATTATATCAGAAACAAAAAACAAAAAGTAATAATCATTCATCGCCTCATTTTTGCTTGAATTTTTTTTTATTAATTCTTAAATTCAGTTTTAATTAACTTGGTATAAATACCTTTCTAACGTTCAACTCCTGCTGTTGATATATAATCTTTACAATGAAATAATCAAAAATACAATACTCTTAATTATAAAGGTCACGCCATTTTAGATCTTTTGATAATTAAAGTATTAACTTTTTGTCCATTGCAAATTCCAAACATCTTTTACAATAACAATTAAAAGTGGCAGAGATAGTAAATCACATTTTCTTTGAATTTAATATATAGTATCAAGCTGTAGATGATTTGGTATATTGATATCTGAAATTGGCGTTCTATCAGGCTTCTGTCATTTGATGAATTTGTGCGCGGTCTATTGGAGTAATCTCAGCAATTTAAAGGTCCTTTAATTTAGAGATTTGTGAGAAATCTGGCGAAATGCACGTAGATCGTATAGATATTATGTCTTCAATCTGTCTTTTACTTTATTTATATTTTAGTATCGAATAGCCTATGTTTTTAAATTGATTATTTTGTAAGAGATAAAGATTTCAAAAATATGCTTTATGTGTCAAACAAAACTATTTGTTAATACACTTTTACATATATGGTTTAATACATGCAGTAAAAGTAACTGCAGAGTCCTGCATAGTTTACGATTCTTCACTGCAGAATCTACATTCTGATTCGGTGGTTGCTTCAGTTTTAACTGATATAATAATTAATTAAGACACATCATTTGTAAAATGAAGGTTCAAAAGTACTTTTGAAGCCTATATGAATAAAGTAATTTTCGATTTTGAGTTCGACTTCTTTACAAATTCATCTGCTCGCAACTAATAATAATATTAGTCAAAATAGTTTTGCTTAGCCTTACTTTGATACGAGCAGCTAATTTCGAAAGTTACAACACAAGTTTTCAAAATTTAAAACACAATTTTATTTTCTGTGTTGTGATAATGATGTTTATTCTGCATAAACATACCAAGCCACATGAATAGGAAAACTATTTCTCTTTATCTTAGAAATAAGACAAAATTAGTATATAACAATTGTGTGAATAAACGTCTTTAGGAAAGTTCAGTTTAACGATAAACAATTATTATCTCAATCACTCAACGTGTCCTTGAGACAATGATGGCAGATAATTATAATGAAGCGCTACTTGAATATGACCATCGAACTTCTTCGCGTGGCCACGATTTTAAAATAAAAACGTTAAGAGGTAAATATGTTGAAAAAGTACACAAAGTAAATTTTCCGTCACATCTAAAATTAATAGGAAAAATAAAGATTATTCTAAAAATTAGCTATTTTTTAAATATATCCCTTAGTCGCTATAAAGTAGTCAGTATAAACTACTATTTCGATAAAAAAAGTTTTTAGTCCGCTCACCCATTGAGCTTAAGATTCATTATTTGACCTTACAATTTTCAAAGAGATTGTGGATTCTCTGTTTGAATTCGTATCATTTGTTTATTCAAGATCATTGAAAATCAGTGTTATTAGAGCATCTGCTAGAAGTATTTTAGTCTATAGATATACAACAATAGAAAGATATGTTATACTTATGAATCATTTATCATCATCATTTGTATTTGCGATTCGGTCTGAAATAGTACCGTTGTCGTTTCAGTATAAAGATAAAATAATTCTAAAATGATGTACGTATAGACGAATAGATGCACTTGTGCAACAGAATACGCAAGCTGATTTCAACTAGCTTTCCAACCGAAATGGAGCAAAATTACCATTTTCAGCTGAGAGCCTCATAATTTGCGGAAAGATGTGTTCTGACAAGTTTGACTAATGATCTGTTTTCCATTGCTTAATCGTCTGACTGTGCAAGTTATATTGATTCTTGAGATTAAACATATCATTATACTAATATTTGCTCAAATAAATTATTCAATAATTTGTGCCTAAATTTGCGGAAACAATTCATTGTTTAATCGAAAGAGAAAAGTACCAGCTTAATTAAAAGAGTGAAACAACATAAACATTATGAAATACCATTTCCATATTTGTACGAATATTAATAATTATAATTAATAGAGAAAATTAAATGAAAGCTGAGTATAATGCAATCATCAAATAGATCAAAAAAATTTAAAGTTAAAAAAAAAACGGAAGTTCCTTAGCAGAAATTGAATCATATCATGATTGAATCATAGCATTATCACAATTTATGATAATTTTATATTATGTTGACATATTTTATCGATAATGTGAGTCATTCTTTTTCAAATAGCAAAAAATATATAGGTAGAGCAGAAAGAATATAAACGTATTTATACGACGGACATATACGACGTCGTCTGAATTTTCTACAAATCCTTTTAAAAGATGACTTGTTTGCTGCTTTAGAATATAGCGTCCACGACTGTTTCTAGATTCTCATATACTAAGTGCTTGGAACTCGACAAAGCTCAGATTTTGTCCAACGATAAAGTTAAATACCAACAGATTTAACTGTTAGGTTTCGATTTGTGTATGTTTGTAGATTGTACTCCTATAAAATGATTTTAAATATCTATCGAAGTTAAAAATCATTTTGTAAGAGTTCTGATGATATAATATTTTTAACATATAGAAATAAAGTGAGCTACAAAATATCTCACATTAGAGCTTGCATATCTTTGAATTCGTGTGATAATTTACTGAATACAATATTTTATTTGTAAATTATACTTGTTCGATTAAGATATTCGATATGGCATTACTTACACATAAACGTTAGAGTCACTTTTAAATTAGCACAATACAATCATTCGACAATGCTCAACTTATTTATTTATTTTCTTACATCTATTATTACAGGCATAACCCAATTCATTAGATATAGTAAAGGAAACAAAAAGAAAAAGTAAGAATCTTGTTTCTTAACATAATGTATTGCAGGCATGTCAACCATTGTGGTAGGTACAATATATCAAGCTACTCGAGTTCTATTCTCCCATTGTGTCTTTTGTATAAAAAAATATATGGTTAGTTACTAGTGGATAGGTTAATTTGAAATCAAACGGTTTTTGAAGTTGATAAAGGATATATACGATATAATTTTTTAAAAATTTAATGCTATATAATATAAATATACTAGTTGACCCAGCCACGCGTTGCTGTGTTGAGCCACATAATTTCAGTCAATCAGTAATTATAATTTATTAAAATATATTATCACTCATCACTTCAGCCTATGGAAGTCCACTGCTGGACATAGGCCTCCCCAAGTTCGCGCTAGACATCCCGGTTTTCCGCAATCCTCATCCAGCCTACACCGGCAATCTTACGTAGATCGTCGGTCCAACGGGCCGGAGGACGTCCCACACTGCGTTTGCCAAGACGCGGTCTCCACTCCAGGACCCGTCTACTCCACCTCCAACTAAGACTTTTGTCATCTAACATTGGGGAATATTCGAAGTGAAGACTCGACGAAGCCTGCCAAACGCCGCCCAGCCCAACCGAATCCTCCTGTCGGGCTCCTTCTTGAAGTTGTTGCGGCCTAGTTGGATAGTATGGCCTAGGTAAATATAATCCTGAACAACTTCGAGAAGGGTACCATCGACCGATACCTCGGTATGACTTGGTTGTTAAACATAACTTTCGTTTTGTCCAAGTTCATACAGAGACAGATATACAGAGAAAATATATGTAAATTATATATTAAAACGCGTATTCTATAATCTAGAAATAGAAATACGGTGCCATCTACCGGATATCTGTGCAACTTAGATGCTAAACTGCCGTCTATTAGGATTCTATGTAACTAACCGATAAATACACAATAAAATCGTATAATAAACATTCAATTTGCAATAAAAAATATTGAGATCAATAATTGAGATAAAAACTACCCTATCCTACCCAACTTGGAGGATCCTCCAAGTTGGGCCAAATTACAGATGCTTACAAAATTTCACTCGTGACGTCGACACGTATCATTGTGACACGTAATTTTGATATATATAGACTAGCGACCTGCCCCGGCTTCGGACAGTTGAAAAAACTATCAGTGTTCCTCTACTATATTATGCATATATTATACATATAAATCTTACTCTGGAATCACTCTATTTACTAAAGAAAACCGCATCAAAATCTGTGGTGTGGTTTTAAAGATGTAAACATACAGACAGCCGGAAGCGAATTTGTTGTATACTATGTAGAGATATCTCACGCCACTGCTATGTCTCACGTACAGCTGAAAAACTATTGCCTTAACTGAACAAAAACAAAATAAATTAAATATATGTCAGAACGGGATAGAGAGAAGCGTATTAGGAGTAAGGAGAAGGCATAAAATACAATTAAAAAATATTTAAGGAAAGACTAAGTTTGAAAAAGTCCAATCAGTATGCAGAAAATTAAAATGACGTTAGACAGGACATATGTTGAGAGAAAATAAAGAGAAATGGACCAGAATAATTACGGAATGATACCCTAGAAAAAGCAGGAGAAGTAGACGAAGACAACCGAAGCGATGGGAAGATGATTTGATGCAAGTTGCGGGTCCAGAATGGTTACGTACAGTAAAGGACAGAAACAAATGGAAATCCTTAGAGGAGGCCTTTGTCGAAAGACAAGCTATTAAGAGGAGAAGATAAACCGAATGCCGAGAATACGTTTTAGTTTAGTTAAGTAATAGTTTTCTTACCTCTATTATTATTATTATTCCTAAAAGTAATGTTTAGTCAAATAAGTTAAAATCTAACAGCAATAAAGGCCTTTTTTATGTAGTAATATATAGTTTCTAAATAGTTTTAACTACAAACTTTAAGTAAAGATCTTTGAGGTCTACATCACGAACTAGGTCTTCTTCTAGAGTCATTTGAAGAGCTAAATTGGTTGCTAAGAAGCTTGGGATTCTAAACAAGACTAGGCGATACTTTACATCGTGACACTGATTTCTGCTTCACAAAACTAAAGTCGTCCCCATGCATATTACTGAACGCATTTTGAGGTTAGGTGACCTCAACTGAGCACACCTTTGAGCTTTTTGAGTATTTTATACTATCGAAGATTCCAAACTTACTAACGATTTAGAACTTTTATATAAAATATTAAATGCTAGCTCTACTGCATTTTTATTGCCTGTAAAATAAGGAGTATTTTAAAATACTCTTTCATATCGTGTATGATAATCTATAATATAAAAATGAGTCGCTGAATGTGTTGCTAAGCGCAAAACTCGAGAACGATTGGACCGATTTCGCTAATTCTTTTTTTAAAATATTCCTTGAAGTACGAGGATGGTTCTTACGGAGAGAAAAATTCTAAAAAAAAAAATTTAAATTTCCTGAAAAAGTCTAAAAACAACACTTTTCTATACTCCCATACAAAAGATTTGTGATAATACTTAAAAGTCAATTTGAACTTTAATACCATACGATAAAGTTTGTGTTAGGCGATACGAAGTTCGCCGGGTCAGCTAGTTAATAATAAATAATTGTAACGTTTTTACCGTCACATTTACCGCCGCGGCAGTACCGCAGGACTCTGTACAATACCTCGTCTCTCGAAATTCTGGTTTGCATAATAACTTTTCTCGTAAAAGTATCCTGGATGTTTATAATTTGGTTATATTCAAGTTACGAGTATGCTGTTTTCTTTTACTTGAAAAGAGTAAATACGTAATTCATATAATGTGATGATGATGATGATGCTGAACAGATTACTTTTGTTGATTTGCCTCTTTATTACTATGAAGAGTTCAATATGTAGGTACTACAAATTTAATACTACTATTTACCAAAATTTAGATATTTCAGCTTCCCGTTGGTGTCGTAAGAGGCGACTAAGGGATAATACAGTTCTACTACCACCTTGGAACTTAAAAAGCCGACCGATGGCGGGATAACCATCCAACTACTGGCTTTCAAATACACAGGCCGAAGACGGGCAGCAGAGTCTTCGGTGCGACAAAACCAGTCCTGCGGTCACCAACCCGCCCGCTCCGCGTGGTGACTATGGGCAAAAAATATGAGTTCGCACAATTTTCGGCACAAACTTGGGGAGGCCTATGTCCAGTAGTGGACTGTGGGAGGCTGAAGTGAGATATTTTAACTCACTACAAAGGTATATTTAGTTTTACTATATAATATGGCTTTTTTTACATGAAATAGAGCTCAATCCTTGGGTCAACTTATTAACATAAGCTTATTCATATAGAAATCGTTTAACTTATTTATAGAATATGAGAATATTATTGTGTATTACCCTTTGTTTATCTATTTACAGTAATATTGAAATTATTTGGTTAAATTTGTACAGTTTGTACATAAAATGGAAAACAAATATTAACTAGCTCAATTTGTATAAAGCGATGTATCATACATATCAATAAATAGTAATTCAAATCCGACTAAAAGTAAAATGTATGTTGGTTCTACGCTCAGACATTGAGAGTTAAATTAAGGAGATGTCAGAAGAATAAACAGTTTGAAATATTCATTTTAATTTATCTCTTACAGTAGCAATGAATCTTAATCAAAGAGGATGTATGTGCAGCGACAGGCCACGGTGACTAACGCGTACTCAGTCGGTTTAGTGGCTGGTAATAACGTGGCAGTCAGTCGCATATGTTTGTTGTCTATGTGGCAAAGATTAAACTCCGAGAAGTGACAAGTATGTAGAGCTATACAATTATTCTAAATAATAAAAATTGTGGATCTACGAGAATATAAAAGACGCAACAAGCTTAAAGTGTAGTTACTTTTTGTCTTAGAAAATCAGGTGTTTATAACACTCATTGCTATAATAGATAGTCCACATGTAAAATTTAAATAAAAATATTCATAAAATGATTCTATTACCATATAAACTTGTGCATGCATGTAATGCATATAAAAATGAAATATTATTCTGAAACGAAAATGAATGTTACAAAAAAAGATTACTTATTTTATTTTATTAGGACAGCAAACAGGGAAAAAAGTAAAAATAACAATGAATATAACAAATCACCACTCAGATCTTCTCGTATGTAAAAATTTAGATTAGATGATATAATATACATGCCATACGATTATCTCAAAAATAAAAACATAGTATTTTTCATACAGCATTTCAGTTACGGGTTTTTTAACCGTTTGGGTATGTACACATGCAAAAGTCATGTTTGAGAATAAAATCGATTTAAGAGAAATTATATAATATTATTACAATCATTTACAATACAAGTAAAATTAAATAAGAGAAAAACAAACATAAAAATCTTTAGATTTCATCAAACCAGTTCTTAGTTATTTACTTTGGCTTAACTGCTGGTATAGTCATAATGAACAAGTCAAAACCGGCGACCATACCGGGTCAAAACCGGGGTGCATACAATTTATTTACAAAGTTGGCAGGGCGAATGCCAAATGAATTTTTTATATATTTAGTTGAACAATGTTGGGCACATAGATAACTAAGAGGATGTCTTACATACGGCCTTGTAAGCACTTTTAAGTTTATTGTTAGTAAGAGGAGTCAACTTGTCGCAATGCAATTTTTAACAAAATACATACATCTGCAATTTGAACTGTTACATATAACGGCAAGATGTGCTTTCTCTGACATTTTATTTGATAGGAACCGTTATTGGTCTTGTACTTTAGCTTAATGTGTACTGTGCGTTCCATACTTGAGAACAATACTCGAGGGTACTGCGCGCGTACAAACAGTAAAGGATCTTAACTATTTAAAGTTATTATTTATTTTAATACTACCGTCATAATTAAAATATTTTTGTCTTGATTAAGAAATGTATTGTGATTCTCGTGTTACAAAATGATTGTTCAACGACATATTCCTATGTAAACCTAATTCGTTTTTTGTGATGTGTAATTTGTATTTTTGTTACATGTTTGTATAGTAATAATAAATTTAAAAAAAAAAACAACCTTTTAAACAGTGAACTTTGCCAAAAGATAAAATTGCCAATTTATTTTGACCAATTTACGGCTATTGAAAATAACAGTAGCAATTAATTCTTTAAAATATATAATTAATATACATATTTAAGAAATTAAATAAGAATGTCTGAGAAATACTTATTCTTTACAGTAACTGACTTGAACAGAACACGCGACGAACTCGAGCAGGACGATCTATATGGGATATCTGCATTTTACGACTCTTCATACTACGCTTTGCTGAACCGAATGGCTTATGAATAAATGCTACAAATTGATGATGAGTATTATGATCTGTACGAACTGAACCTTCAGTTTATTTATTATATATAATTTTGAATCATAATTTTGAATACTTGAATTTATATACTTGTTTCAATAGATTTTATCTTTTAAACTTCTGTGCGAATAAGGCAATCAAATCCTCAATGTATAATCATGATGAGGAGCATTATTTTATGCGGAACAAAAATGTAGTAAATTTTTCATTATAGATGAGTTTAGGCTTACCCGAAAATTGACAAGAATTGAGAAATACAACAAAAAATAAAGATAATTCTGATACGACTGACGCCTTACAAAAATAAGATACTAAGTTCTGGTTCGTTCGGTTCAGCTATTTTATTTACAAAAATATGGAACTAAAAATATTCGTTCAAAACATTTTTATTTTTATAATGTTTTTGAATTTTAACATAGTTTATAGAATGACTGTTGTAGTTGTTTACTCGTATTTGTGTTAATATATAATATAGTTTTATATAATATTTGAATATATTTAACAATGACATGTACAATTATATCAGGCACTCTTGAAAATTATAGTGAGTTCACAAATTACTAATGTTTTTGTTGTAGTAATAATAGCGAATAACTTATTGAGATTTTTTGTTAGTCTCGATTTTGATTTCGACCAGGTAATTACTGTTATCAAGGGCTTATAAGAAGCAAATCAATATTAATAATATATTTTTTACTTCTTGCAAAAAAAATATCTCTTTGATCTTGTTCATATACGAAGATTTTTTTTAATAGGCAAAGCTAACGTAATATATATAGTTGACTTTTTAATTCTACACAATGAGTGTGAGATATTAATTTATAGTTGTCAACTAAAAATTATGTCCATAAACTAAAATCCTCACTGACAAAAAAAAGACACTAAATGTTTCTTATTTGTACCATTAATAGGATTATAGGGTTCGTTTGGCAGGAATTTTATAAAGTTACAAAATTGTTATATATACGGAATTATAAAAGGTACGTATCAAATTTCTCAGTTTAACAAGTGGATAGACAGATTATAATGGGACGGAAAATCCAACTTGACCCGAAATTTCTCATTATAGAAATACAATAAACGGATAATAGAAAACAAGTTGGATTGAGCTACGACGATTCAACGTAAAATACAAGTTATTTGCAAAATAAATTACTTATATTTTTTTAGTTTAAGTTATAGTGCTATATTTTCTTATATAAGAAACGTTCATTATATCAAGGAGTTTCATCTAGCCTACAATGTTTTGATCTTAGACATGTTTAGTTAGCCTTGGAATTTGGAATTACATTAAAAACATAAAAAAATAGACATGAGGTCGGGTTCGTTATTTTATTATTTAAGCAGCTTTTACGCAACCTTCGTTAGTAAATAAAATACTTTATCCTATAAAATATTTAATTAGTAGTAATGGACGTGTAGGCCAATATTTCATACCATATTCTATATAGATTAGACATTTTGTTCATTTTAAATATCTTAAGGTCTCACCAGTATTGTGAACATTAAATTTTACTGTGATATCTATTTTGTTGGTTTTTAGGTTTTTCAACCATAAGGCAGCACGCTCTCGACTCAGGAGCTTTACGTACTTAAATGCGTAATTTTGTAATGTCGAAGACGAGGAGTATGTCACCATATTTTTCTTTTAGTCTTTATTTATATAACTAGGTCGGCAAATAATCGTACGGCTCATCTAATGGAAAGCGATTACCGTAGCTTATAGACGTCTGCAACACCAGAAGCATCGCAAACACGTTGCCGACCCCATTCCCAGGAGCTCTGGTCACCTTACCCACTAACACGAAGCACTGCTTGAAAACAGTATTATTTAGCTTTAGTATTTTGTAAGGTCGAGGTATTACCTCAGTCGGGCTGCTCCATATTTTGAGCTGGAAATATCGTGCTGTGCCCTACCTCAGTTAAATTAATAATATCTGACGAAGATATAAAAATGTTTCTTTTTTTTATCTCTATTTGTCTCTCTAAACATACCTAAATACGACAGCTTCCAGGCAAGTGGCTCTTGAAATTTTAATACAATAAATGACATTTTAGTGTTTTTGAGAACTCATTTTCTTTATCAGTTCTTTTAATGACATAGAAGTCATCTTTATTGTTAGCTTTCATATTAATTAGTGTACTCATACACTTATAAATCTTTTAGCACCATGTATAAGGTTCTTGCGGAATTAAATATTAAGAAAACTGCAAGAAATTCGTCAGTCGTCAAATATTTTCAAATTTTCGAATTCTTAAAATCACACTAATTGATATTTTGCAAGACACAATGTCTATCGGGTCAGCTAGTATCGTATTGAAAAAGTTCAATTTTTGATATTAATAGTTTATCAGCATAATTTGTAATTTGAATAGTCGGATCTTTGAATGATTTTTCATTTATTTAAGTAAACACTATTAATTCACTGTCTAGCTGATTCATCATCGACGAAAGTAAGCTATTAAAGTTAGGCCCTTGAATTTCGTTAAGTACGGGTTCATTGAGTAGACATTTACAAAGTAAAGATTTCTAGAAAATTTATTCTTCGAGGGTTGTAATAGTAGTTGAAAGTTCTATGGGCGTTGGTACCAAATTTTTTATAGTTACAATCATGACACTTTATTTTGGACTACTGATTAAATTAAGCAAATAATAATAGTAATTTTTCCTCAAGAGGGTAAAATAGGGGTTTACAGTTCATCACTCATCATCATCATCACTTCAGCCTGACACAGTCCACTGCTGGATATAGGTTTTAGGACTATAAGTTTATGTCAAAAATCGCGTGAACTCATGTGTTTTACTCATAGTCATCAAGATGAGCAGGCGGGTTGGTGACCGCAGTGCTGGCTTTGTCACACTTAAGACGCTGCTGCTCGTCTTCCACCTGTGTATTTGGATGCAGCTGGAGCAGTTGGATGGTTATCTTACCATCAGTCGGCTTTTTAATTTCCAAGGTGGTAGTGAAACTATTATCCCTTAGTCGCCTCATACGACATCCACGGGAAGAGAAGGGGTGGCTATAATCTTACTGCCGTAACCACGATGCATATACAGTTCGTATACAGGTAAATTTAAAAGTCCGCTAATTTTTAAGTTTAAGAACGAAACTTTATTCTCAGAACCTCTCTGTAAATATAATTAATTTATACGCGAGCAAAGCCGCGAGAAATAAATAGTAGAGTATATAATACTTGAAAGATACAACTATCGCGTTCATTCAGTCATTAGCGTCGACACAAATCATTAATGGACACTACATTTGTCACCCGATAATGAAGCCGACGTATAAGATATACGACAATATGATTTGAATCAATATATATGAAATCAAGCGACAGAAATAGATATGGTTTCTGATTACATATTTTTTTTACTAAATTTAAAAATATTATCAATTAGTTTGAGTTAGGTCTATTAATACTAAAATGTATGTCTAAATATGTCTAATGTATGTCTTTGTGACCTAATATTAGCGTTGAAAAAATTTAACAATAAACTAGTCAAATATTATGACATTAACTTAATTTATAACAAAAAACCAACAAACTTTTTACCCGACTGCAAAGGAAGGGTTATGTTTTTTGCGTGTATCTTGTATGTATGTAATCTCCAGAACCGCTTAATTGAGGTATCGTTAGATTTATCTTAGCAGCCCAAGTGTTCTTAGATAGTTGACGTTAAAAAAATTAAATATGGCGGTTGTGCGAAGCCATTTTAGTAAATAATAAAAAAAAATCGAGGACTACAATATGGGTATCAAATTAAAGTGCTCAATACAAAGATTTGAAAAATGTATGTCATGATTATTATTACCGCAATACTAGTAAAAAATAGTATAAGAAATTTTTAAAAATTTTTTTTGCTCTTTCTCATGCCAAGCAAGCTGCGAGCCGCGCTTCTTCCTCATCTGCATGAAATTGAAGGATAAGTAAAATCATGCTCTCTTTGTGCATGTCTCCGACTGCATGCTATGTACGTCGTTGCATAAAATTTCCAAGGACTATCGTATTGATATTTTTAAGGGTACAGTACAAAATGTTTGATATTGTTTCGATTTACTTGGCTGGCTTTGTGTAATTATTTAATTTTTATCTTGTTCCAACATTTTTTATTGATTTTCTATTAGTTGTTCACGTTGGCAGGTTTTTTAAACTATTATTTTATTAATATTTTTTAAATATTAATTACGTACTAATAAGTAATACAAAAATTTACCGCCAATCTAAAACTTAAAAGTAATTTAATCAAAAGAGTCTCCCTGAATATGTACAGGCGTTTTGATTTTTATTTCAGTAACTAGCTGTGCTCGCGACTTCGTCCGCTTGGAATTAAAAAATAATGTTGTTCAGTTTGCAAAGTAACAAAATAAATAAATTTCTAAAATAAAAGTAGTCTAAGTTACGCTTTATTACATCAGATATCTACCAGTGGAAGTCCCGTCAAAAATCAGTCCAGCCGTTTCAGAGATTTGAGACGGAACAAATTCTGGCTAGCCTCAGACAGACAGACAGACAGCCAGACAAAAATTGTAAAAAATGATATTTTGGTATATGTACCGTGTATACATCTATATGCATTTAGTAAAAAGCGGTTATTTTAATATTACAAACAGGCACTGCAATTTTATTTATTTGTATAGATGTAACACGCCGCGTTGGCGCAACGGTCACAGCTATGGATTGTGCCGGTTGCGCTGGCGGTTGAGGCCATATAGGAGTTTGTCATGGTCTGGGTGTTTGTCCAGTCCTTGTGGGTCTCCTCGGAAAGCACGTTAAGCCGTCGGTCCCGGTTGTTATCATGTACACCTCATAGCGATCATTACTCATAGTATAGGAATATACCCGCCAACCCGCATTGGAGCAGCGTGGTGGATTAAGCTCTGATCCTTCTCCTACATGGGTAAAGAGTTCTATGCCCTGTAGTGGGATATTACGGGATGAAGCGTAAGCGTATGTTATAAATACGTGGCATGATAATATAACAGACAAAAACACAGTAGTACCGTGGTAGTTATTCCATGGTTGATGAACGGGTCTCGAAAATTATTTCGAGACCCGTTCGATTCCTTTAACGTTTTGTGGTAGTAATTTTTATGAAAACCAATGGTAGGATAATAGATAACATGTTGTCAGACCTGTCACAAACAGAACTAATAAATCATCAGCATGTTCATTGCATGATTCCGTTTCCGATAGTATAATGATTGATTGTGTACAAGCGTAACAAATGATAAGCATGTTTGGAAAAAAAAAAACAATTTTGTAAGGTAGTTTATAATAAATTCAGAGTCAGATAAGATAATACCAGAGTAGTATCCTACCGTATATACCAGGTTTTATCAATTTTAAAGTTCAAAGTTACTGCTCATAAATTTTAATAATTAAAAGGCTCTCTAAAGTAAAATATTTTTAAAAATTAAATTGTAGAGAAATTTCTGCGACAATTCTGGTTAGCTGAATATATGCCACTTAGAACCAAATATTAACAGCAACGTACACTATAACGTGCCTTATTATACAATAATAAGGAATTTGGAACTCTACCTGAATTTTCAATTAGATATCAAGATATCATTTTACCTAACATTGACTAAATGAATCAAAATTCTTGTACTGATCGAGTACAATTGCTTCGTTAGAAGTAATTCCAGTATGTCAGGACTAAGCGTATAGAGAGGAAGTGGGCAGAAGCATAAGCTCGAATGATAGTAGAAATAAATTTCTTGATATGTACTCTCTAAAACACGCAGTTTTATTGACTTAGTGTTTATTTATACGATAAGGTCCTTAAATATAAGGCGATCAGAACAATGACTCTTTACCATTTCGTTGTACGACTGAAGTATGTACACCTCTGTTCTATGTACCCATATAAAAGTTACTTCATTGGTGCAGTGGAGTAATCTTTGTCCTTTCTAACACTCATATTTTTCAAATGAAAATCTATAACTTTATTTCATACAACTCGGAAATAGTTGAACAATAGTGTCATCGCCATCTTTGTTAATAGAATTTCTTACGATAGTTTTATTTTTGACGGGTGACTAAGATAGTGTTTATTTGAAATTTCGATTGTGCATATTTCTCAGACTTTAAAGAAATGCATGTGACGCTGTGGTGTTTTTTTTCTTTCTGTTTCCTTCTTATCACAAGAATCGCATTACTTACTTATTGCTTCACGAGTTTTGTTTCACACCGTATACACTTTTTCCAATTTTGTATTAATTTGCAATGCTTTTTCTTATTTAGAATGATTTTGTGAACCTATTTATCCCTTTATTATAAACCAATAAAACATATTAGACAATATACGGTATTTAATTTGCAGCTAAATAGACAAAATTATTATAAAATTATATTAATGAATGTATTCTAATCGGTTAACCGTCAAATATATACCGTATTCACGTTCCAATACCGCAAGCGCTAAAACGGCTAAAATGGTTGAAATATGCAGGCACTAATATTCACTTAATCCCCACAAAACTAAAATGGAACTTAATACAAATTTGTGTTATAGTAAATATTGCATTTCATTTATAAAATATAACCAGCTCTGCTTTTTGATATCGCGTGGATAAATGGTGATAACTATTTAGATAGCTGTTTGAGACGTGGCTTAATATGTCTCAGTACATATTTGCATTATAAAAATTGTCTAGCTTCTAGCATTTTAAAGAATGACTAAAATGGGTCATGTTTATGATACTCGTAGTAGGTAGGAGATAAGTTGATGATGCCATGACATGTTATTGGAAAGCTAACTTAAAATTCGTAGTTATTACCGTCAATATCAAGAATTTTAATTTCTATGTAGAAAAAATGAGTCAGATTAAACTGATATTTAATAATTAATTTCATTAACCGTGGCTACACCTGTTATTTATCAAATGTTACACGAATAAGCATTTGTTTTTAGTTATTTATTATTTATTTATTTTATTCGTTATAGTTAATGTACTAATTGGCAACTGCAATATGTTTATTCAGCAATTACTGATTAATATACGAAGGCCTTTTGGGGCTACTAATGATACATTCGATATCAAAGATGAGATAGCGAAAATGTAAAGGGCGGAAAATCGTAAGTAATTAATGAATGCAGCATTATTTGCTCCAAGACAGATCGCCGGTTTAGTAATATTGGATTTCAGGAAACATCTTGAAGGAAAACGAACTAAAACGTTTTACTCTCTGGAATATTTTAAATTTAAACTTCCAGTTATTTGATATTTTATTATTTTAATAAATATATTAAATCAACTTGGCTTACAGCTGTATGTGTGCATGGACTTTAAATATGAATCTTTGATTTGGTTATAGCTAGGTCACCGTATTCAAATACAATAATATAAAAAAAGTTATAGTAGGAGATACGAACTAGGGACGAACTCACCCTTCTACTAATAGATAAAAATTATTTTATATTTATTTTAGTATATTAGAATATAATCACAAAAAAATTATGGCCAGACTATATGTTATGCTAAATTGAAAAAAATATTCTGATTAAGCTATAAAATGAGTGCTATTTAATTGCGAATACGATCACTAAAGTTGCCTGCTAAAAATATGGTTTGAATGGCGGTTTCCTTATATAATATAGCCTAGCCAGGAATTTTCCAGCCCACTTTTTCGCAGTCTGTCTTTAACTTAAAAAGAGGCTAATTATTTAATTTTTATCTGTTACCTTCACCGGAAATTCTACGCATATAGTCGGTCTAGCGGGCTGGAGGAACTCCCACACTGCGTTTGCCAACACGCAGTTCCCACTCCAGGACACTTCTGTTTCAACGGCCGTCAGTCCTGCGGTTCTGGTGACTAGTCTCTGCCACCTCAACTTGCTTATTCTTGGGGTTATGTTGGTTGCTTTCATTCTCTCGTGCATAGTCTCATTTTTAATCCTATCTTTGAGACAAACTCCAAGGATAGCTCGTTCTATTGCACCTTGAGTGACTTTAAATTTGTGGACCAGTCTTTTCGTCAGTGTCCACGTCTCGGCTCCGTATGTTAACACAGACAAGATGCATTGCTCAAAGACTTTTGTCTTCAAGCATTGTGGAATCTTCGTAAAAAAAGTGAAAATTCGATGAAGCCTGCCAAACGCCACCCAGCCTCACTAAGTTCTCCTATCGGCCTCTTTTTCGAAGTTGTGGCGGCCTACTTGCATAATATGGCCTAGGTAAACCTAATTATGGACAACTTCGAGAAGGGTACAATTGACCGATACCGGTCCCGGTATGATTTGGTCCAAGTTCGTACCGAGACCAATTTGTCGAGAGGACTCGTTTAGGCCACCCAGCATATACTCGCCCTAGTCCCGCAAAAATGATGATATCTTCGGCGAAATGAAGGTGAGAGATATCTTTTAACTTACTACACCATTATTGTTACTCTGTCATGCTAAAACTTTTTCTTTTAACAGCTAAGGGCCATCGCAAACTGGGTGACTTCTTGCCGCGAAAAGACGAGTCGTTGTCTTTAACATTTTGCGCCGGTGACTTATCAGACAGACAGCTCCCAGACATATCAGAGAATGTCCGGATTGAACACATCGATATCGAACGTATTCATGTTGAGATTCTCAAAATAAACACATGAACTTATCTCAGCGAGGTTGATACTGCGCTTTCGAATGATTGTCGTCGTGTGTGCGCGTGCACAGCGCGGCTAGACGCGGCAACAAGTAGTAAACGCTCGCGATTCCCCTAACTTCTAGTTGTGACGCCAAGTGTGTGAAGCTTTGAACGAAATGTATTAAAATTGTCGGTTACAGCCTATCGTTGCGACTAGCCCCCGAGCAGACGCTGACGCGTGTCGCTTAGTGTGCGTCTACATTTCTACATTGTGCTTCGAATACGTCAATTTGTCACGAATAATACACGCGGAACGATATTAATTTTTACACAATAACGTGAAGGATTAAGAATGATAAGAATGTAGTTATTTCACACAAAATGTTTGACTTTTTTTTTCTTTTAAATTTTCATGAATGAATAAGTTATTTTATATTTATTAACCGACTACAAAAAAGGAAGAGGTTACTCAATTCGACTATATATATAATTATATATATGTATATTTAATGTATGTTCGGGGATACCTTCATCATTTATAAACCGATTTTGATCATTCTTTTTTTGTTGGAATGGAGATATTTTAAGTGTTGTACCATGATAACGAAACTAGGATCTGATGATGGGTTCCCAGAGAAATCGAGGGAAACCCTCGAAAAGCCGCATAATTTTTTACTAGGTGTGCCGATTTTGATGATTTTTAATTTAATCGAAAGATGATATTTATCATGTGGTTACCTTTAAATTTCATCGAGATTTGATTACAATTTTTTGAGTAATCTTTGCTAACACGTATTTAATTGACTATTTTATCGTCTACCTATGTTGTATTATTTGTCAATGTAATTGAAGTCGGTTTTTTTTTCGTTTACCAGCAAACATAATTTTAAATTTATTAGTCATATTTTATCTATGCTTAACTGTAAACGCCAATAATTAAAAAAATACTTAAAACGATATTTCTAATTTCATTTTTTAAAACTTTGGTTCACTTTCCATTAATAATTTTCCATAATTCTTAATAAATAGATAGATGTAAATATTCTTATTAAATAAGGAGAAAAACAAATAAGTTCTTTTAAATAAAGTATTTACTAGGCCAATTAAATTATTGTTTAGAAGAGAATCTCTTTAAAAAAATCCCTAAAAATAATACATATTTTCAATACTAATTAAAATTATTAGGCTAGTCTATAGCCTATTGAACTAGAACCTCTAATCAGGAATGGCGTGCTCAAGTGCAGATGTCGTAAAATTAGCTTTATGCATCGTCGACTTAATTACGTTTCTATTAAACGGAGTTCAGAAAAACAAGAGATGGAAAGTGTTCGTTGAGGTTTGAAATTGAAAAAAATGTACGTCAAATTCCGGAAATTATACGGTTTTCGATTGTAGGCGAGAGTGACGAGTCACGTGAGTACATTACGCTGTCACGAGGAAGATTCCAATTGCTCACCAGATGTGAGACGTGTCACGATTAATACGCAAACAATGAGACAATTGACTGACTGATCCCATGTGTCGTTAAGCAGTTAGATCATATGTCACGATTTAATGTATGAAATGTTAGGTAACCATTATCACATTTTAACGAGAATTCAATCAAGAAGTTGAATGACATATAGTAATTGATCTAATATTTCGTATATAAATACATTGTAATGTACTAATTAGCTCGATGAATGTCTCAAGTAATGAAATAACAAACTTACTATTAGATACTTTAATACCGTACCTATACAATATTATTTCAAACGTTAACACAAAATAAATTATTTATTTGTTTAGTTAATTAGTAAAATATACAACTAAACTATGACACGATACTTACGGTGATATAAAGCTAATTAGATACATGTGTATTTATAAGTAAAATAATAAATAATTTTAGTACTGTAATTATAGTCAAATAAAATTGAAATATATGTTTGTAGTGTCCAACATATTTTTCTTAAATATTATACATATTTACAATTCACAACTTAAGAACTAAATATTTACAGAGAGTTTTGGTATAAATCATGTCCGCGTTGAATTGTGTCAAGAATGCTGGCAGCATTTCCCCGTTGAATCGCTATGCCGATTCTCTGGGCAAAAAATGCACCAGCCCTCTTGTCACCAGTGGAGGCAATAAGGCGAGGAGTTATCTCATTTAAAAAAATTTTGGCACTCCTACTCCAAGGTCCAAGTGTTTCGACTTCAAACGGCACAAAGATGTAATTTGGAATTAGTGACGAATATTTGTGCCGTTTAGACGTTTCAGCTTTTTCCGCTGCGGCTCCCGCTTTTAAGGCTGTTTCCCTGACATGAGACGGAGCAAGTGTGTCAACGCAGGTTGCGTCCCACAAAAGCGCCCGTCCCCTTTCCCAGGGAACCAACGTCAATCCATCAGGTCTCTTGCCATCGTCGCGACTAATTACAGTAAGCTCGATAAGAGCAGAAACGTCGATGGTGGCAAGAGCTCTTTTTATGGTATAGTTTAGGGAACCGTGGCGGGAAAACCTACCTGAACTTTTGTCACAGGAAAGGCCGTGTAGTCCGAAAGAATCAACCTCTTTTCCGCACGGACATCTGTGTTCAAAGCACAGTGGAGCTCCCAACCGGAGACGGAGAGCAATTCTAAAACTTTAATTGTCTAAAAGTGTCCCAAGATTTTTTGATGGCATTGCGTGTAACCAGTGACCTGACTCTTTATTTGATACAGCTAAAAGCCTGGCACGGTTTTTGTCACTTGTAAGATTTTGCGTCAAACTTATATTAGTATTGTGTACTATTGGCATATCCCAAAGTTTTTGTTTTGTAACGTCCTTCGGGATATCACCATTAGGACATTAACTTCAAGTTTTCTATTGCATCTGTAGCATCTGTTATTTGGACTGAGTTAGATTTTAAGATGTCAGAACATAAACCCTTGATACTATGCACAGAAGCAAGAAACGCAGGAAAAGCGATACTAGAAATTTTTCTCACGCCGATGCCACTATCTGTAATTGGTAAAGTTGCTTGGGTCCACGAATTTTCATCAAAAGATAAATTTAGAATGTTTTCTAATGATTTTTTTAAAGTGACAAATATACATTAATTTTGGGACAAATAGACAATATTTTAATATAGTTTAGGCAGTATGAGAATTTAGAGTACTCAATTTGTCAGTGTTTTCAACGAATATTTTAATTTTATTATCCAAAATTGGCTGTATGCCTTCATCAAAAAGTGGTGCACCTAGAAGACAAAGTGTACTTCTTTGAAGTAATTTTAAATTAGGAGCAATTTTATTAAATTATTCTGTTGCCAAATTAATTTTGGATAGTGACAGAAATTTTACATTTTGAAAAATTTAAATTGAGACGAATTTTATCAAACTCGTTTTTAACTTTGATTAAGTCTTCAACGACATCGTCCACTTTACCTCCTATGGTTCCATCATCTAGGTACCATATGTTCAATTTTGATTTTAAATTTATTCAGATTCATTTTTTTTTCTTAAATTAATATGAATATTTAATAAGTGATACGTTTACTAGTGTAGTGACGATAAAACGATTATAAAAACGCTTGTCTGTTAATTTCTGATATTTTGTTAAATGGCTTGACTAAATTAAATAAGATCAGGACTTATAGAGATACTAGTATCTGTAAGACAGTATCTGTAAGACTGTATCTGTAAGACAGTATCTGTAAGACAGTATCTGTAAGACAGTATCTATAAGACAGTATCTGTAAGACAGTATCTGTAGTAAGACCAAGGGCCAGTTTTATCGGTTGCCATTAACGCTATCTAACGTATTACATAGTATCTTATTGTTTTTTTTTGGAGTTTACTCCTTAAGAATCGATTTTCAAATAAGGCCCTCGATATGGCGTTATTTGAAATGAGATGGTGTTATTTGAAATCCTGGTTGGTGTTATTGCGTTTTATTGCTAACTTAAGACTATACAATATATTTACACACTACAAGACAGTCGATCTGAAGGAGTAAACTCCAGTCGTGCGTCGGAGCTGACACAAACTCTTTTTTATAACTAGGCCGACAAACAAGCGTACGGCTCAACTGACGGTAAGCGATTACCCTAGCTTATAGACGCCTACCTCACTTATAGATAAATGCTTTCGAAGTGTTTTTTCTAATTCGTCATCAAATTAATTGAAGGAATTGAATTTATTTGTGGCATATATTATATTTACAATAGTGAATCTAAAAGCTGTAGTTTACTAATTGAGAAGAAACAGGCCCTAATGGCCTATTTATCTCCTGTCATTAAGGTTTATTCGCAACTTACGTGTAGAAAGAACTTTATCGGTGAAATAGGCCTTAAGTGACTGAGGCTACTTTTTCCGATTCCTGCAAATGACAAACATTTGTATTGGCCAAAAAGATGTTTGCCGTGGTCTGGGTGTCCCCATCGTGCCTCGGAGAGTACATTGAGCCGTCGGTCCCGGATGTTATCATGTATATCTAATAACGATCGTTACTCATAGTAGGGAATATATTTGCCAACCCGCATTGGAGCAGCTTTGCGAATTAAGCTCTGATCCTTCTGTATATGGGGAAAGAGGCATATGCCCCAGCAGTCGGATATTACAGACTGAAGCGATATGTATATATAGGTGTCATGCTTTCTAAAATTAAAAATCTTATTTCGTAATATTAAATTTAAAATGGATTGTTATCAAAACCTTTAAAAAAATTTAACAGATAAATATTTTAAATACATGGAAGCCCATTTAAGCCCATATAAGCTCATTTTTGTTTTTGACGTTCAAATTATCCTATATAATTTTTTTAATAGTTATTAAAATTAAATCGTAGACAAACGGACCTCTAATGAATTTTAATTTTACGAGACGGCATTGTTTCATTAAATTGTTTAGTGTTGGTATATTCAAAGCCTGCCTTTATTAACAAAGTTTCAGATTAAACCATCCTTTTATTCACTAAATTAGATAAGATATTATGATCAAGTTTATGCAGACTAAGCCCTTTGACGTCAATTTGATTGTTTCATTGTGTAATTTCTTAGAATAAGTCGATAATGTCTCTTCGGCTTAATATAGTTTCAATACTATTGAACACGTTAATTGGTTTATTCGAATAATCATGTGTATATTTTTTTAATATATTATTTTAAACGAGTATATATATAGTTCGAGTTAAAATAGATATCTGACAAATAAATATGAAATACTATATATTAAATTTAACAGAGAGCACAAAAGTTATTATTTAGTAACCACTTGGAATATTCTTGAGTCTCTCTGGTTGATCGCATTTAGTTTTTCAAAGATTACTTTTGAGTAAAGCACCTTTTCCTTAAGAATGGCGACTAATTTATTTAAGCGCTGTTCTTTTATTACTAAAGACTGTCCCTTTTACTAAAGATACTATGCTTTATTGACCACTGAACTGCGTTTTTTTTTCTAAATTGATGCAATGAACTTTGTTAGAGATTTTTCTTTCGTCCGATACTTAAAGTTTATTACATTTAATACATTATTGATTTAATAACGTAAATAATAAATTTAGTTAAAGAGTATGTTTACATATTTGCATTTTAAGTTATTGGACACTTGAGTTTTGAAATACGACTCCTTGATAAATTAATCAAATAAATAAGTGTTTATTGAAAGATTCCTTGAACTAAGACAATAAATAGAAATGACTTTATTAATAAAATGAATGAATGAGCAATTAATTTAAAATTATCTGACAGGCGTGAATTTCACAGGAGGATTTGTAATAATTACGAAATATTATACAAGCTATCCAATTTTATTTGTATTAAATCTATGCTCTCTTACACACATTGATTCCTCTTTGTTATGTTAGAACATCTAAATGTTGAAAATAATTTTCAGTTATTTTAATTAAAATTGTAGCCACAAGTTACAAGTCGCTCAACGTGCAATGTAACGAGCTATGCTTGGGGTCTCTCTCAAAGATAGCATTAGAAATGAGAGTATTCGCAAGAGGGCGAAAGTAACTGACATAGCCCATAGAACTAGCAAGTTGATGTGGCAGTGGGTTGGTCACCTGTCTTGCAGGACCGATGGATAAATCAAAACGTAGGCCTGGTGGATTGCGTGTGAAAAGAACAAAATTACATTACATTTACGCAAATTACAAAATTATCTAACAAAATTTAAAACTTTTTTTTCCCAGAAGCAAGAATTTATCCGACTATGTGGCGTGCGTCCGGCCCTTTCGCGTGGTTTCCTCACCGGAGGAGCTCATAAAACGTTGAATATGAAAATTCCTTCACTTTTCAAATAAAAAGCTAAGAGTTCATAAGCGATTACGTCATAGCGAGTGAAAAATGACTTTTAAAATCCGGCCACCACTCTGAACTGTTACCGCTTCCGCACTCAAGAAAAATTGTTAAAAATTGACGTGAAGATTACTTATTATAAACGAAAAAAATAGACTTTCCAACTACGTTATTTTGATTTAACTACTTCGATTTTAGAATTTTAGCTAGAGGTACATAAGTGACAATGATGTATATATATATATATATATATATATATATACTAGCTGACCCGGCGAACTTCATATCGCCTAACACAAACTTTATTGTATAGTATTAAAATTCAAATTGACTTTTAAGTATTATCACAAATTTTTTGTATGGGAGTATAGAAAAGTGTTGTTTTTAGACTTTTTCAGGAAATTTAAGATTTTTTTTTTTTAGAATTTTTCTCTCCGTAAGAACCATCCTCGTACTTCAAGGAATATTTTAAAAAAAGAATTAGCGAAATCGGTCCAACCGTTCTCGAGTTTTGCGCTTAGCAACACATTCAGCGACTCATTTTTATATTATATATATATATATATATATATATTCCTTTGTAATTATGTTATTACTAGTTATATCATTAATTATTATATTGTTACCCAAAACTGGCCATGTGGTGTCGGCCAAATAGAATAGCACCATCTCCTTTCTTCCCGTGGGGGTCGTAAAAGACGACCGAGGGATAAACCTGGCTCAAGATCATCAGGGTCCTGGAGAAGGAAAACTTCATTTAAAACCCAGAATGGGGTCTTCACCAAGCAGTCGTGGCATAGCTCTAAAATGCGCAAGATTCCTGCAGCCGAACTGGCTCCACATGTATTGACTCGTCGTTCCTGTGGGCCTAGCCAGTGAGGTCGAGAGGGTGACGCAGAGCTTAGGCAACCCTGCCTTTTCCTGAAGAGTGTCCTTCCTAGGCGACACAGTGTCTGTCTGACACTGTCTAAATCATCTGCAATAGACGGACTAAGGCCAATGTCCCAAATTGTAAAAGTATCAAATATCGATTTATTAACAGTAACAATGACGTTCGAATTTAGGTATTGAAGATTTCACTGTCGGAGTTAAATTATGAAAATTAAAAACGTTAAACTGGATGAATAAATTTGAAATTTAAGGACAGTTTATTATACTTTTAGCATAAGAAAATATTGTTCCGCGGCGCTTTATTACATTTGCAATAAATTACAATAACTGGCAATAAATGTGTTCTTTTGCTTAAGCTCTCATTATTTAAATATACGTTATGAATTCTCTGTTTATGAGACATGGAAGATAATGAAGATTTTTTAATTTTATAAGAGTAGCGTCCAATGCAAAATATGCCTTAAAAGTACATTTTTCGTTTTATTTAAAGATCCTTGAATACATTTATTTATATTAACTTATATACAAATTGTTTTTAGTATTTTATAGTTTTGTGTAATCCTATTATTTCTATTTGGACAAAGATAATTTTTTATATTAATATGGGAACAAATTGAAAATTATCTGGTGACAAATCGACAATTCATTATTTTAGCTCATCGTATGAATTTAAATCATGGCCAGTTTCCTTCAAATTCGTTTAGTAGTTTTGCTGTAGTGTACTGTCATGATACAAACGTAAAAGGCAGACAGAAGTAAAAAGAAAATATTTTTGGTTTCAGTAGTTCAGAGCTCTTCTAGATGCAACTACCCAGTGCTTAGTGATACTCTGCTATCATCTTTATCATCTGACCAGAGGTTTGATATCATAGCATTAATATGCTTAAATCCCTCTCTTCCCGTGGCGTACTGTGTGGCTACGGTACTAAAGAATTTAGCCACCCCCTCTCTTCTCCTTCCAGTTCCGCTACCACATTGGAACTTATAAAGCCGACCGATGGCGGGATAACCATCCAACTGCTGGCTTTGCAATACACAGGTCGAAGACGGACAGCAGCGTCTTCGGTGCGACAAAGCCAGCCCTGCGGTCACCAACCCGCCTGCCCAGCGTGGTGACTATGGGCAAAACACATGAGTTCACGCTATTTTTGGCGTAAACTTGTGGAGGCCTATGTCCAGCAGTGGACTGTGATAGGCTGTAATGATGATGATGATGAATATGCTTAAATTATTACCGAACTTATATAGATGATACATTAAAATTTAATTGTATAAAATCTAATTCAACGCTGTTTTTTGTTATTGTACGTCTTAAGATTGACTAATAGACAGAGGTGAACGGCTGTTTGCGCTATATATTTTATTATGTGTTTAAAAAAGCAATAAATATGTAAAAAAAAGTTTGTGCTAGTTGAGATACAATTGAATATATAAAGTATTTTATTGAAGACTTTAATTTAAAATTTCATTCTGATTTAAATACTTCTCACTTTTGCTCACAAATGTTGAGTTGCGCTAATTCGATCCAGAAAGTTTGACGGTGACCGCAAAACCTTGTGACCTTTATGTTTTCGAAGAAATTATTGGACAATTAAATTTACATATCGAATGTTCTTCATTAACGTCTCACATTCAACTGCTCCCTCTATTTTTTATTACTGTGGCGGGCTCCGGAAACACACAATACACAAGAATAAACTCCCAGACCAGGGTAGAGACGGCAAAAATTAACTCTGCTATTTTCAGTTTTCTCAAGTTGTGTGTTAAGTGTGTTATAGCAACGCCAAACTGAAGTAATAATAGACGTTATGAGTACCTACTTCTAAGGTAATGTCATAAAAAGTACTTGATGATTATTGGATTTATCTTAAGATAACTCTATTATATATACTCGTAACATTAAAACTGACTAGAAGAGATTAGCGCACTTAATATACGTACGGCCGACGATTAGGTCACGTACGCATTTATCTCGTAATACATTGACCAACTAAGCTTTTACTATGACTTTTTATTCTATTTGCTATTTATACTCATATAACTAAGTATTATATACGCGCGTTGAGTTAATTTCAACAGAAATGGTTTTTTGATAATAAATGCCAAAAATAAAGTAAGGGTTTTTCAATTGTATTACAATTTTTTTTAAGATGGGAATTTTTCATACATACAATGTATGAGAAGTTACTGATATTCGATATAGTTCCATAATATTGATGTAATAGTTAACTTGTTATGTAAACTTTCTCATCAATTTTATTATATAATATAATATTGGATCCTATGTCCAGACATTGTCTAGAAGAAATCAATCTGTTCAGCAACAAGATCGCCTTTGTACATCCTATTTTCGACGTTACTATATTTTGTTTTGGTATTCTGGTGTACTGTAACGAATGTATTACTATTTTCAATGTCACTTCACCAGTTTAATATAAAAATACACACATAGAACACAATTTAATAAATACTTACATATTTTACACATACTTGCATAGATAATTATTCTGTAGGTAAGGAGGAGGTTACTCAATTCGACCGTATATACATATATATATATTTTTTTAATGTATGTTCGGGGATAACTCCATCGTTTATGAACAGATTTTGATAATTCTTTTTTTGTTGGAAAGGAGATATCCCTAGTTTGGTACCATGATAAGGAAACCAGGATCTGATTATGAGATTCCAGAGAAATCAAGGGAAACCCTCGAAAATCCGCATAACTTTTTACTGTGTACCGATTTTGATGATTTTTAATTTAATCGAAAGCCGATGTTTATCATGTGGCCACATTTAAATTTCATTGAGATCTGATTACAACTTTTGGAGTAATCTTTGATAATGCGTATATACTTGACTATTTTTTCGTCTACCTACGTTGTATTACTTGTCGATATAATTGAAGTCGGTTTTTCTTCGTTTGCCTGCAAACACAATTATGTCTTTCTTAGATATTTCATCTTTTACACGAAACTTGGTTTACCATCTGAATAATAAAACAAGAATATTTTTATTTCTTCGGGTAAGACAAAAAAGGGACAAAAATACTTTATTTACATTCCATCACATCTTTATTGATCTTATGACTACACTTAAAAATTAGGCTTTCGTAACAATATAATACAATACTACAACTTAGAATATACTAACATTATTTCCTGTTTATAGTACCTGAGTACCGTGTTTCACGTGTGGACCGCCGCAGTGGCTACATACGACTTTCGATTTCAGGCAGAGCTTTTTGGTGTGCCTGTATAACAAACACCTGGCGCATTGGACCAGCCAGAACTGGTCCTCCGCCTTCACTATCTGGATGTCTATGTACACGTAGCCCTTCTCTGTGATCCTCTTCATAAGGGTGGGTAAAGTGTCTAACACGATGTGAATAATTTCTTTTCTCCATTATTGCGAAAAATCTTAAATTTTCTGATATTTTATGTTTCTTAATTTATTATTCTTTAAAAATCTTTCAAATAATACTAGGATACTTGAAAAAAAAGTGTCGTGTCAGTTTAGCCGTCCTTGAGTTTTACGCTTAACAACAGATTTAGCGATTCATTTTTATTTATATATAATTATGTACGTAAATTACATAATTATGACTCTCAAATGTAGAATTTACTACTAATTTATTGAGTTTAGTGTTTTAAAATAAACGGGACACATTAATTTGCTGAAAGGTTAAATAAAAAATATGATGCATGAATTTATAAACAAATATTAAAAAAATACTTGTTTTACCTAACTTTTTTTGGTTACTGTGTACAGTAAACACTTTTTATCATTTAAAGGCTTACATTTCGATGCGTTATTTATTGAAAGCAATATACGCTCGGGTACGTTTTGTCATCGGTTCCTAACAAATATAACTATAACACAAAGTCTATAGTTACTAGCTATAAAAATTTCAAAAATATAATTCTCCAAATATAGTAGACAAAATGAATAGTTTGCGATTTCCGATAAAAATATACACATATATGAAATGACTGGAGAAGAGATTATTATTAAATATTTTTAGTTGTGACAAATTTTAGGGTAACTTTGCGTCATCAATTATACACCTACTACTATTTTACCATTGATTTTTTATATTTCCAAGTTTTATTAACAATTTGTAACGAGCAGTTTTTGAAAACATTTCAATAGCTTTTCCAACTACTTGTTTATAAAACTTTTTAAGGAACCCTTTGCAATGCTACTTTTAACCAAGCGCTAAATTTTTATGAGCATACATTTTGAGAAAAACTAAAATTATCCAAGAATGTAACTTCATTATCATTTTAAATAACACATGACGTGCAGAAAATTTGAAAAAAAAAGCTGTAGTCAAAACTCCCACTACTTTAACCGACACCGTCACGTACACCTGCAAGTTTATTTAAGGATACAGGTGACAATTCGAACTAAGTTCTAGAAAATTCAGCAGTGTAGTCTTAACAGTTAAGACCGGGTAAGTCACAGTAGCGCAGTTTACTGACCCATTTTAACCAAAAGCTCTAATTGAATTTTCTTATTATTAAAACATTGTAACATTGGAAAGAAAGAATATCCAATATATTTGATTTTCGTATTACTTTAATAAAAATTCCGGTTCGTTTTTTTTTCTTTGATCTAATTTGAACCGAGTAAAAATTGATTTACGTTGATAGAACTCGAAACATTTGCTTGAGACAGTGTGGAATTTATATCAAGTATAAGAAAAATTAAATTATTGAATTCTTCCAAATAGTAGAAATATTTTCAAAGTGAAATATTTCATATCTATATATACTCTATACATATATAAATTTTAAAGAGCTGTAGAGATTGTTTGCTTATTTCAATGAAGTTGTCACAGTGTGACAACATTCTCCTCATATTTAGATTAGATCGTCAAATTATAGTGTGTCTGCACTTGTTTTATAAAGACTTAATCAAGGCTAGACAGAACGAGGGACACACAATGCACACATACAAGCTATATAAAAAAAAAACAGCTATATATCAAAATACGAGGTACGCCCAACGTATCACGACCGAGATCGTAACGCAGAGAATCGCACCCAGGCTCAATAATCTGTCGAACGTTTCGAAATCAACCACATCGTCTTGCATTCCAATATCGAGTCATCTAGAAAACGCTAGAAGATATTCAAATTTAATGATTAATTATAAAATTATTAATGATTAATTATAAATATTAATTAAATATTATGAGCACTCGTTTGAAACTGTAAATGTTAAACCAAATTAGTCGAAAACACATTAATCCTTATAATCCCGTCGAAATAAAAATAAAATGACTCACCAGGTTGCTACAATGTATAATGACATAAAATACCGTAATAAAGTCTTTAACACTTAAAATGTTTTTGTTTTCATGATCCGTATTTTTATTCTACGGCACCATCTTGTCCCGTTCTCGACGTGAAACACTGTTATAATTTGTAATAGATAATAGATAAAGCTTATTATTCGGTGCAGGATTACATAGTTGATAAAGATGTGTGGACTTAGTGACGCCGTATTTTACGCAACATGTAATGTACTAAACACAGTTTATATAATTATTATTTTTCAAAAGAGTAACTGCGGAGTTTCTTGCCGATTTTTTTCTGCAGAATCTAAATTTCGAATCAATGGTAGCCTTACTTTTACAAAATAATAATTTATTTTTAAAGTTTTAATTTGTAAAATGATGATTCGAAAGTGCTCTTGGGGCATATTTGAATAAAGCTGTTTTTGATTTTGATTTTGTTCGTGTTGTTTGTTTTTTTTTTAAATCATAGAACGGCAGTCGCACAATGGAATATTTTATACAGCCTAATATTAAAAGTGATATAAACAAATATAAAAATATTTAGTTTTTCACTAACGTTATAATTATTATTTAACTTTTAAATGTAAATTGTAACTGTTTTAAGAAATAATAAGTACCTATCCTGTACTGTGTGGCTACGGTACTAAAGAATATAGCTACCCCCTCTCTTCCCGTGGGTGTCGTAAGAGGCGACTAAGGAATAACACAGTTCCGCTATCACCTTGAAACTTAAAAAGCTGATCGGTGGCGGGATAACCATCTAACTGCAGGCTTTGAAATACACAGGCCGAAGACGGGCAGTAGCGTCTTCGGTGCGACAAAGCCAGTACTTCGGACACCAACCCGCCTGCTAAACTTGTGGCCTATGTCCAGCAGTGGACTGTATAGGCTGTAATGATGTAATGATGATGATGAAGTACCTATCCTCCAACAAGGTTTCTTTTTAATTAATATGTCAAAACAAAAGGGTATTTCAACATTTTAAATATTTTGTTTATATCAAAGAATTGTCCCGTTTAGACCCGTTTGTTGAAACTTGTATAAATCAAAATCAAAATACTTCATTAAAATAGGCTTCGAAAACATTTGTGAAACATAATTTTACAAATCAAAATTACATTTGATTTAATAAATTAATATATGTATTATAATTTGTAATATTATTAAAATATGATCATAAGTTAAGTATTTTAAGTTTTATTTGGTTAGTGTCCTACTTTTTTTGATACTGAATTTTAACAACTTCGATCCTTCTTGTTTTTAATTATTTAATCAAAAAATGATCGAAGTTATTAAAATGTGTAGTAAGCTAGGAGAAATTTACCAAATAACAGCATTCTAATAAAAAATAAAGTTTTGGAATGTAAAAAGTGAGTTTTGCAGAGACCGCTAAATATTGTTAATTTTAAACTCTCATTTGAGACCAAAAGGTTTGTCTGGAAAAAAAAACTCAGTAGTGATATTTGTAGAGAATTTTAAGTTCTTTAAGCAATTTATTCACTAAAATTCAATAGGTTTCGAGATTTAGACAAAAAATTGAAAAATGCAGATTAAAAAAAAAAAAACATTTGCGATTTTTTCAATGTTTTGCACAAAATATTGTCCACAAACCTCAGATTCGGACTTAGCCCCAAAATATGTATAGAATAAAAGAAATCAGAACTACCCCAAAACTTTCCTACTAATGGCCCCTTAGAGTACAAATTGACTAAATTAAATATCGTATCTGTCATCTTATCAAACTGAAATGATAAAGATCACATCCATACAAATAAATAAAATTGGAGTGTCTGTTTGTAAAATTAAAATAAGCGCTTTTTACTAAATGCATATGGATGTATACACGGTACATGCACCAAAATAATATTTTTGACAATTTTTGTTTGTCTGTTTGTTCTGGCTAATCTTTAAATGGCTGGACCGTTTCATGGGACTTTCACTGGCAGATAGCTGATATAATAAGGAGTAACTAAGGCTACTTTTAGTTTAGAAATTTATTTATTTTATAACTCTGTGAACTGAACTATAATAACTTTTGATAAATTCCATGCAGACAAAGTCGCAGGCACGGCTAGTAATACAATAAATTACTTATTATGACAATTACTTATTATGTATATTATATTACGTTTGCTTTTACTATTGAAATCTGATGTTGTCATAATGTTAACCTAGATGTGTTATCGATCTAGTTTATTTCAAAGTTGAATGATGTATAGAAATTTAAAACCACGGTAAAATTTTGGCGTTATTATATTAAAATTTTTCTAATATATAGACATGCTTTACTATACACTAGCCTAGCAGCCATAAAATATTCTTCTAATACATAAATTATATACAAATGTGTAGAGTAACCCGTTAATCGCGCTCATCAATACTCCGCTCACGTTCGCAGCCAGCACCGAAGCTGCTAAACTGACTGAAATATGCAGTTGCCAATATTCACTCGTCAGGAAACAGAAATACAAGTTAAAATTTGAATCTCTGTATATGAAAATCTAAATATGAAATTTAATTTAAAATCTATAATATGTAGACATAACATTATTTTTTTCAAATATGTTTGAAAAGGCAACATAATAAGGCTTTTTGTAAAAAAAATATTTTCAATTGTTCTGTTTGGTATCTTATCAAGGAAGGAGGTACTTTAAGCACATTTTACTCTTTTACTATGGAAAAACAAAACATAGGTTTAGTTTAACATTAGGTTTTAGCAATGCTAAATTTATGTAATATGTAAGGATAAGATGTATATACCGAAAGGGCTAAAATTGGTGACAGTTTCGGCAATTTTGATGTAGAAGATGCATCACGTTCTTAAAGACTAGTTGAAGCTGATAAAAATGAAGTAATGGCTTTCTTCAATTCAAATTCAAATTCAAATTTGCAATTTAATTGGCTTTTCAAAAGTCAAAAAGGTGATCCATGAAGCAAGTCATTACTGGAGATCAGAAATGAGTTGTTCACAAAAAAACTTAGCGCAAGAAGTTATAATTATGCTACTTGTTTAGTGGGTTTTCAAAATGATCGTTGACGATGACCAAGAATAATTCGGAAGTTTATTGTGAAGACGTATAAAAATTTAATGATTCATTCAAAATGGAAATACCAGACCTCATATAAATTTGAATCTCGACAAACAGCAAAGCTTTTAATGGGATACACTACCACACCTCCCATATTTACCAGATTTGATACAACTTGACACACTACAAGCTTTCATAAACCAAGTACCTGGGCGACCGAGCCCAGCTCGGTATTTTTAGTAAATCGTGAAGGATTAGTAGTAGAAGAGAGAGTTAAAATGATTCGCTGCCGGTTTGGATGAAGTCTTTTTTAACCGACTTCAAAAAAGAAGGAGGTTACTCAATTCGGCTGAAGGAAACTCAATACATATATATCGCACCTTCGGTGCAACAAAGTCACAATTCAGGACACTTTTTTTGTTATGTCTTTTATTAGGACTTTTTGATAATTTAATATAAGATTTTTAAACTATAGCAAAGAAAGTAAACTATTAATTTATAAAGATTTCAAACCTACTATAAATAGTAATCCAGAAATGAGGAAGTAAAAGCGAAAAAAAAAATTGAAAATCCTCTCCTGTAAAATTAAGAAATGAGCTGTTTTGACTTTGTTGCACCGAAGGTGCGATATATATATATATATATATATCACTATCACTACATAGTATAAAACAAAGTCGCTTTCTCTGTTCCTATGTCCCTACATATGCTTAAATCTTTAAACTTACGCAATGGGATTTTGATGAGGTTTTTTAGTAGACACAGTGATTGAAGAGGAAGGTTTATATGTATAACAACATCCATTAAATAGTGGAGAAATACTGTTATTTTTGAGGTTTCTAATGTGATGTCGTAAATAATTACATTTTTTTCGCTTACATTGCAAACGCAGCCTGAACCCTACGAGATTTATCAAAATAATGTACTAAGTATTATACACATTGAAAAGTTCTACAGAAACTCCGCTATAGTATATGTCTATCTCTTATGGATATCCCACAATAAGTACATTTTTTTGTCATTTACTTTTTACGATAAATAATGGCTAATTTTCAAAGCGATTTTAACCAATACAGCATTAATCCTTATCTAATTAAATACCTAAAATACATTGTTGATTTAATATAGCCCTTTACAGCATATGATTTAAATGAATATTTTTTAAAGATATTATAGATTTAAAAATTGCGATACGTAGCGTACTCTAAAGTTAACGCGTGCCACGGGCAGTAATGAATAAATCAAAACTACTGGATCGATTTTAATCATTTTTCAGTGAATGACATAGGCTATAATTATATTTTATACCCATGCGAAGCCGGAGCGGGTCGCTAGTATATATATATTTTAATTTATGTTCGGGGATAACTTCGTCGTTTATGAAAAGATTTTGATAATTCTTTTTTGGTGGAAAGGAGATATCCCTGGTGTGGTAGCATGATAAGGAAACCAGGATCTGATGATGGGATCCTAGAGAAATCGAGGGAAACTCTCGAAAATCCGTATAACTTTACATTAACTACATAATACTTAACATACTACTGGGTGTACTGATTTTGATGATTTTTAACTTAATCGAATGCCGATGTTTATCATGTGGTCATATTTCATCGAGATCTGATTACAACTTTTGGAGTAATCTTTGATAATGCGTATTTCTTGACTATTTTTTCGTGTACCTACATTGTATTACTTGTTGATGTAATTGAAGTCGATTTTTTTTTCGTTTGCCTGCAAACACAATTATTAATAATGAATTAACGCAAAATAAAAATAAAAAATAACGATAAATTAAAAATTGATACAAAATACACAATTACAACGCTTCAGTCTGTAATATCCCACTACTGGGCATAGGCTTCTTTCTCCATCTAGGAGAAGGATCAGAGCTTAATCCACCACGCTGCTCCAATGCGGGTTGGCGGATATTAAGCGAGTAACGATCGCTATCAGGTGTACATGATAACAACCGAGACCGACGGCTTAACGTGCTCTCCGAGGCACGGTAGGGAGACCCACAAGGACTGCACAAACACCCAGACCACGGCAAACACCTGTATGGCCAATACAAATGTTTATCACGTGCTGGGATCGAACCCGCAACCGCCAACGCAACAGGTACAATCCATGGCGTAACCGTTGCCCCAACGCGTGTCAAACACAATTACAAGATTGAGAGTAATTGCGTCTCAAAAATTGACAGGCGCTCCAACAAATCGTGTTTTTTTTCTGAAAATCACATTTAAATACGAATTATAGATTTATAAAATATGAATAATATTTTTTTACCGACAATAATAAAAAATTTAAATAAACATAAAAAATCAAAAATAAAAAATAATTAAAAAATAATAATGATAAAATATGAATAATATTTTTCGATTTTACCGACATAATAAATAAAAAAGTAGGAACAGCCTATTTAAATAAAAAATAACCAGTGCAATTAGAAAAAGAAAAAGAAAAAATAATTGACCAGGGACATGGGGATTTGAACCATGATCTTCTCGGTTGGTCCCGACCGACCGATTTCCCACCGAGCTATTGCAACTAACTTGACAAATGCGAAATTTACTTTCGCATTCTAACGATATTTTTTTCACTCCCTAAAAACAGGGATAAAACGACATTTTCTGAAAATGAATCCTAGCTGGATAGATTTATCTCCCCCGAAACCCCCTATATACTAAATTTTACGAAAATCGTTGGAGCCGTTTCCGAGATCCAGATTCTATATATATATATATACAAGAATTGCTCGTTTAATAGTATAAGATTTTACAACTTAGGTTTTCTTAGAATATTTATACAGTACTATCTTACAGGTACTTTGTTCTTTGAAGAAAAAAAATCTGACAATCTTTGCAGATTAAAATAGTAAAATATAGCAACAACAATAAGTAAGTTATTGCAAAACGTTAACAAACAATACAGACAAGAAGAATTACACTCTTCTTTGGATTTATTAAAATAACATACATTTCAATCTCGTTGCGTGATTAATATTTATTCATTGCGTCAAAAAGTAAGCGAAAATGGTTAAATCTGTTGATGTATATATGCTGTAACAAAGAAACGCTGGCAAATTATGAAATAATTATGCAACCGTGTACTTATTCTCTGTAATCAACGAGGATATTAGTTTTATTATGATAAAACTGAAAAGGTTTATTCCACCAATAAATTTCAAATTGCAGAAATATTATAGTAATGATTTACGATGTTATTACAAATTAAAGTTTTTTGATTTTTTTTTTTCATGCTAGGCGATTACCACCACTACTAGGTATTACTACTACAACAAGCGTAATTATAAATAATTACAAAATTATAGCCTTAAAGCCTGAGTCTGAAGTTAATGATATAATATGTTTGTACTCATTCTGTCATTATTTATGTATTTAGCTAAATTTAGTATATAGCACTAATAGTAGATGTTTCTGTTAAAATTATTTAACAGCTAATTTATTAAAACAAATGATGTTTCTCACTTACTAAATCACGTTTTATTCTTTCAGTTAATTTCATTCAATTTAAATTAACTTACAACAATAAGCCATATTCTTCCTCTCTGCTTTGCTACTGCTTTGCTCTGATTTGTTACCTGTATTGCTCTTCATCATTACAGCCTATACAGTCCACTGCTGGACATAGGTCTCTACAAGTTTACGCCAAATATAACGTGAACTCATGTATTTTGCCCATAGTCACCACGCTGGGCAGGCGGGTTGGTGACCGCAGTACTGGCTTTTTCGCACCGAAGACGCTGCTGCCCGTCTTCGGTCTGTGTATTTCAAAGCCAGCAGTTAGATGGTTATCCCGCCACCGGTCGGCTTTTTAAGTTCCAAGGTGGTAGCGGAACTGTGTCATCCCTTAGTCGCCTCTTACGACAACCACGTGAAGAGAGGGAGTGGCTATATTCTTTAGTACCGTAGCCACAGAGTACGTATTGCTCTTAGGAAATTTAAATAAAAGATTTTTAGTAAAACTTCCTTATCACGTAATGTTTTACGCACTTACATACTTTCCAGTGTTGATTTTGACGACGCGTTGGCGCAGCGGTCACAGTATTGACTGTTGCGCTGACGGTCGCGGGTTCAATCCCCGCTCACGACAGATATTTGTATTGGCCATATAGATGTTTTTCGTGGTCTGGGCGTTGTGCTTGTGTATTGTGTGTGTTTCTGGACCCCCGACACAGGAGAAAATCCTACTGGGGGCCGTTGAGTGTGACGTGTTTATTTATTTATTTATTAAAATTAGTCATTACAATTACTAATTCAAAGGTAAACTTAGCCGAACTTTAGACAAACCAATAATTCGTTACCAATTACCTCATCACCATTCCAAAACAATTTGATGAAAATTTCCTCAAAAAGTGGTAAGCTGTTTCTTTAAGAACAAAATTAAAAATATGACGAAAGATACAATTGCTTTTTTTCCATTTGCCTGGGTTTTGACATTTATTTTATTTGTTTTTATTAAAGCTCATTTATAAGGAAAACCTCAAGATATTGTGCTTTATGAAAATCCCTTTTCAGATTTCAACGAGATATAAAAGTGATGAATAATAAACTTTGATATTGTTTCTTTACGAAGCGGACCTTAAGCATGTTTTCAGAAAATGAGTTTTTTCTTTTTGTTAAGGAGTCGTAACGTTAATTTTTTTTGCGGGTGAGTTAGTTACTCAACGTTAAATGCTTGTTGTAGACATGGAGTAAACGATTGTAAAAACAGGAGTAAACAATTTTATGATAAGTTTTTTTTTAAAATTACGTTTGATGTTTAATGACTTGGTTTAGAAAAATATAACTTCACTTAATATTTTAGAATCTGTGAAACATAAACGAAAATTTATTCGATATTTCACATTTTTCAGTGATTAAACTATATTAATACATTCTTGAATAAAATTTGCATTATTATGTAAAGTTGAGTGCCGAACGACAAGATGTGTATAAAAAAGAATGTGCCGTGTCAGAATTTTCGGGACGACAGCTTTCACTACATCATCTACATTAGATTTAGAAACTTTGTCGTTTCAAGATTTTTTATATATATACCATATACATCATATATTATATAACATAATATAAATTCCATATACATATTTAATTCTCGTCAATCATTACAGCCTATTTAATTCTTGTACTTATTAATAAATATGTTTCCGATTTTTCCCATGTTTCCGACATACCTAAAAACTATCTACAAAGTTCTATAAAAGGCTCGAGTTATAAATAATTATACTTTAATTTGTAGGATACAATTGAATTATGAGTATAAATAAAAATTTAATGGAAAAAAAACATCGAATCAACACGCAAATGAACGATTAGTCTATTAACGAATGCATGTTTAATCTGTAATCAATGGCCGTCGATCACAAGATGATTAATACGAGCAAAACATGACCTGGAAAGTCTTTTATAATAAATGACAGCGGCTTCATTTAGTTTATTGTAAAATCGTGTAGTTTTTGTTCAATATTGTTTTTAACCGACTTCAAAAAAGGAGGGGGTTTTCTCTGCTAGTTGTCTTTGCTAGCAAACACAATTATTAATCAGTCAAAACATTTTAATGGCTTTGTTGAAAGTAATATTTCAGTCAGTATTTTACTTACAAATAAGCATTTATATTTGGCGATTAGTTACACTTGCAAAATTGAGCAAAAGAAATTTAGGAGGGAAATTCAAACAAAGATCAAACCTGAGTGCAAAAGAGATTCTTTCTATTTTCCTTTGATATAGTGAAAGAAAGGAAATTCAGACGTGAAATTTGGACGTTGCGTTTCTAAGAATTAGTATAAAAAATTTGTTTAGAATGTCTGTAAAACGTAAGAAAAAAAGTTTCCCTTCGAAGGATAGGGACAATAAAAGTAAATTGAAGTCGGATAGAATTTTCGCTTCGCGAGTTTTAGTGGCCGATTTGGCGTAACGAGTTTTTACCGCCCTTACAACTTTTTGAGTTGTAAAGCAAAGTTCATTCGAACAATTTGTTTATTCAATTGTCACAATTCAATCAAATTGCCAATAATAAGGTGATAATAAATTGCAGCAAATCAATTCAGTGATACATTTTGGCTATGCTATTCGGAAGAAGTTGTCCGTTTGTATGTAAAACATTTATTGACAGCTGAATTGTTTAAGAAAGCGTGTTCGCCCCGTGGTCTTGATATTTGCCGAGTTGTCTTATGTGACAGTTGGCGCTCAACGACACCAAACTTGCTTTCTATGATACAGTACATTATGTACTAAAATGTACAAGAGAATAATGCAGCTGAGATTTTTAGTAGTTCAGCTAACGAATTATTACCGGTTATAGAAGAATACTTTTATTTAACAACGGGAAATTCATTTACGCTACGCTATTGGGGGCACGAGAATCTTACATCACTGTTACAGGCCGAAATATTTACTATTATCTACCGATTTCATTGGCACTATAACAAGGTGCCATAGAATCGTCTACGATGCCCCAGCAGTTACAGGCATTCTGTACAAGGCAGAGGAAAACCAGGAGTGGGCCATTTACTCTAGGCCAAGTCTCTTGTTGGTACTCCTCGGCAAAAGTGTCAGCGTTGAGAGAGCTGAGCTTACGCTATCGACTCGCACGACAAACGAGCCCGTACACGTAATTGATTTACAGTTTTGCTTTACGACAAGTGTTTGAAAGGAAAGTTTTTACAAAATATTTTATTATTACACAGACTTATGAAGAAAATATTGTAGTATTTTTATTGACATACTTGACTTTAGTACGTTTCAGGTGGTGAACGCTCACTTACATATACACCGTGGTTTTCAGGGGTCAAAGTTAATACTGATATGAACACATTCCTTGAATAGTTTTACATGTCTCATTAGTGAGGTTTCACTACTGAAGTATTCAGATTGGCTTAAATAAAGATATGTATCATCTTTTTAATGAAGGTGTTTTTGAACATACATTTACAACATTTTATTTCGAAATAATTCTTCTATGAGCGAGACTTTTATTATTATTTCATAATTCTTAATGTTTTGAAAACATTCTGTAAAAAAAAAAACACTGATTCGGATGTTGAAATAATACGATTATATAATTTGTATATCTTTGGGACTTATCTTTAAAAACTTGAAATAACTAAATACATATATTTATGTTAGCGTTCAAAGATTCCGACAGGCAGCAAAGGCTTTATAAAAAGGGGCTCTCTTATCATCCTTCGGATGTAGAAACGTTCAGTATTTAAAGATATGCATCAGTTTTTTACCCAAACCATATATCGAAACAAGCCACAAGATAGATTATGTAACATTATTATAATTTTGTATGTATTCAAAAACATTTTGCTTAAAAACATACTCAAATATAATTAGGGTATGTCTACTTTAACTAAGTTTATCATGTTTTTGACTAATTTATTTGATTTAATATTTAAAAGAGCCTTATAGTAAATATTAATTTAGGAATAGCAATAAATTAACGAATATTCTACAAAATAAATGCACGACCTAATTGGACACCGGGGTCGGTGAGAGGTTATCTCTGCTACCTATCTCTGTTTACCTCAGAACTGAAAATAAAAATGTTAATTAGAAATGGCATTTATAGTAATTTTCGCTATAGAAGAGTAATTATTATTTATTTATTGCATAAAGGTTTTAATTATTTCACTTGTAATTTTCTAATTTACACTGTAAAATTTCACTTTTTATTCTCTTTAATTTAATATTGTTTGCTGTGAAATCTACTAACGATATTCTATGAAGGTAATCTATATGACATAAAATCATTTTTACCAACGTTTTAGCAATTCGAATAAAGCAATACCTTTTAATTTAGAGATTGTTGAAGTATAGTATTATTTTGTATTTATATTCATTCGTGTTCTTAACAGAAGGTTTAGTAACCTGGTAAGTGTATATAGATATATTAGTATAGGATGTCTTAATGTTGTATATTGTATACTTATTCAATTTTTGCTGTACGTCTTTTTTAAACGAATCACAATTCATGCTAAATTTTTAATTTAAAACCTTATAATATAAAAGCTCTCCGTCATTTTTGACAAGTAAATAAGAAATCTTAATAGCAATTTGTATTTCTCCCTTGTACATAGGAGTTTTGTTGTTTATTATACTCTGAGGTATTAACGAGTGAATGGGGCAGGCTGCCCGTACAGCCACATATTCGTCTCACTTGCATTATATTGATCCATTTTTAATAAAACTAGGCCTACTCATCTCGTATATTAATTAAAATGCAAGCATTTCCCATTAAGAGCTCCTTGTAAATCATTGATGTTATTCATTCGCTGATTGCGATATTTTCGAATTTCATCTTTTATTAATTAATTAATTAATTATATAAATAAAACTTAGGGGTGTTTAATCAGTCATTAAAATGTTGTTCTCTCTCATTTCTCATTTCTTAGCGCCGATATCTTCCCCTCCGTATTTATCTCTTTGAGCTTAAGCTTACATTAGATAAATACGACTCATTAAGCTATTGAGATGGAGTTGAATCTTGATTAGCAGAAATAACTCAAACATTTAAATGTTATCAATAAAAGTATGTAGCTATTTTGGCTAGTAAACATAATAATCACATGTTTTTTTAATAAAGACTACATGCATGCAGCAACACAGCATGAAATTTAATACTCAAAATATGGACGACTGGGGTACTACTTCGACCTTACAAAAGATCACAGCTAAATAATATTACTTTCAAGCAGTGCTATGTTCCCGTTGGTGATTAATAGGGTCGCCAACACGTTTGCGATGCTTCTGGTGTTGCAGACGTCTATATGGTACGGTAATCAGTTGCCATCAGGTGAGCCGTACGCTTATTTGTCGACCTAGTTATATATTTAAAAAAATACGTGATTTTAACTTCCCTTCAATGGTCCTAACCGACTTCAAAATTACTTTATATAAATATTTTTAGATGATCGACATTATTTTATATTTATTATTCTTTTAATTGTAGCTTAAAGTTATCGTCTATAATTTTAATGTAACTAAAGGGTTGTAGTAACAGTAGAACTAATGCAAAAAAAGTAATTTACTACGCCAGATTTGACTTAAGTCATTAGTGATTCATTATTGTCTTAAGTCAATCTTGTGTAACTAGAACGCTATCTTCAATCCTTTCAACTATTAACATTAAATAAAACAGCCTGTAAATAGCTCACTGCTGGATAAGTTATCTTTGTTTAGAAGAGTACGCTAAGGGTTACAACATTATCACAATTTAGCTTTTGAATATGAATCGGAGCTAATTTAGATTTAAATGTTTCGATTAAGATTTGCGAGTTCTCTCCGCTGAGCCATCGCGAGTAATTAACAAATTTAATACCGTTACAATTAAAAATAAACAAAATATTACATTTGAATATGGATTCTGTCACTTTTATATGAGTGTTGAATAATAATTATTTTTTCATTTTCGCACCAATACGTTGTAAAATATTTTGTGATATTAAAATGGAGTGGGGTGATAAATAGAACCGAATCGCTGTGATTGTATAACACAAAGTAGGTATGGAGCCAAATATAATGTTTAAAACTCTCCATATGCTTGGTATTTATTAGTCGAATGTTTGTGTACCGGGCTATTGATAGGTACAATGAAACTTTTTCTGTTTGTGACAGAAAAAGATCTGGCCGTCTACGTAGTGTTCGTACCAAAAAGGCGATATCAAAATAATTACAAAATTTCCAAGTATAATTCACTTGACATTTATTATTCGTAAGAGCACACTTCGAAGCTGGTATAAGTTTTACCACATGATTCTATTAATTTTAATACATTTTATAAATTAGGTTTATTTTTATAAATAAACCTAATTAATAAAATGAGTAACATCGTTTTATGTCAAAAATAGCTTAGGTTCATTGAAATATCCAAACCTTTTAATTAAGAGAAGTTTTAAGCTGCATAGTTATGATTCAAAAAGAATAAACATTTTAATTGTAACAATACGATTTATATGTCATTAGAAATAAACAATAAAAAGATACGCTTAATATATAATTTTGGCCAGGCTTATTTTGACAGAATACAATAATCTACAATACATGCAAAATCTCTGATAGCCAATAGACGCTATCTTCACAACTATAAAATCTCGTTTTTTTAGTTGTAATCAAGAATTTGAAAGATATTGTAGAAGTAGTACTATAGTCATAGTCATTAGTTATCTTTATTTTATAAATAATAATAAATAAACACTTCACACTCAACGGCCCCCAGTAGGATTTTCTCCTGTGTTGGGGGTCCGGAAACACACACAATACACAATCACAACGCCCAGACCACGACAAACATCTATATGGCCGATACAAATGTCTGTCGTGAGCGGGAATCGAACCCGCGACCGCCAGCGCAACAGCCAGTGCTATGACCGCTGCGCCAACGCGTCGTCGTCATTTTGAAGGGGTTTTACCACTGAGTAAATTGTGATGAAATGACGATTTATAACCATTACAATATACGGAAGGATTTAAGCTCTATGATAAGTGGTTACTTTTAATATGACGAGGCTTTCTACGATTATCATTGGAAACTTCAGATATTTCGGTGACGTTGCAGACGCCACGGTGACAGGCTACTACCGTGAAAGTTTTGAAATCTAATTTGTTCTAACTGTTCTAATTTGTTGTGATACAAAACGTGAATTGGTATAATTTCTAACGTACTAAATTGCGTGATTCGCTTAGAAGAAATACAGGAACATGAACGAAATCGGAGAAATAGCTAATTAAAATAAACGTTGATGTTCTGATTCATGTCACTTTTAGAAGCTAGTGTACCTAATGTGTATTATACACATTAGGTACACTAGCCTTTGGCAATTTCATTTCGGGGTGTTGCAACTGACTGAACATGACCGAGGCTCTGATAATTTGCGTTGAGAGATATTGCGTTCAAAATGAATGAATAAACAAAATTCTGTTTGATTTATTATATTACGGCCTGAATTTTGTGTACCATTTTTAGTATTCTGTGTAGTAATCATTTTTTTGTCATGCAATACAAATAGGTAGAATTTTTAACATATTATTTAAAATTAATAATACACTAGCGCCAATTTTCGATATTTATCAATATTTATAAAAATACCACGAAAACATATTTTTAAGCTACGTGTTTGTAGGAGTTTTCTCTTTAAGAAAATTTGTTGTAACTTTGAAATCTGTTGTACAAAATAATATGGAGAGTGAAACCGTTGGTACAACTGACGCGTGACAGTGACTGTTTACAGCACTTTTATCTGTTTTGCAAATAATGGGTATAATAGCATACCCAGTACCAGTCGCAAGGGCTACTTTTCAGAAATGTTAGTGTAGTTTTGTAGTACTTATTCTTGTTTTATTTTTAGTAGGAAGACGCTTTTGAATTGCTATCAGTGTCTAAGGAACATAAATATAGTAAAAATAAGGAGAGGAAGACCACTAACTCAAAAATTGTACTGAAATTTGTAAATATTTATAATTTAATGAAGTTATTTATTGCGAAGTAAAGGTTGCCTTTGGCAATACTATTTCTTTAAATAGCCGGCTCTTTGGTGACACTGAGTGCTTTGAGTATACAGAATCAAATGAATGCTCGACTATAAAATTACGTTAAAATTGTAGTGGATGAATGTTTTACATTTCTACATTAACAGCGAAGAATATCAACAAAAGCCTAGAAATTTCGGTTCTTCTTCGTTTTATATTATTTAATATCGAATTTATTAAAGTTAAACGGAATTTTACTGTTTTATTATACTATACCAGTCATTTTCAAATTAAAAAAACATATATGACGTTGTTATTAAAAATACGTTTTATGTAAAGGTTTTGTGATTAATATAATCTAATTGAAACGAATAAATACAAAGTTTAAACATACACGTACTTATTTAAATTATTTGTGAGAGTTTTAATGAGGATGTAGAAATAAGTTACGAAATCCATTGTATGATTTTAATAGTATAACACAATAAAATTAAAATTTATTACAAGACGGAACATTCCAAAAATTTTAAAGCGAATTTATTAAATTGTATAATTTACATTTCATACTTCGCCATACTGTACCGAATGACTGTGATATTACTTTCTAAAATCGGACACTTAAATGTCTTTTTAGTTATTTACTAGTTTAGTTTAATCTTTTTAGTTTATTACTGGAACATGTATTTGAAGTCCAGTTTAGGCCTACGATTTAACATAACTAAACATTCTATGAAGGTGTGCATTTGTGTGTAGTCCGATGTCGTCTAATGTCGTATTTACGCCGCCTACACTGCCGGACCACGATAAAAGGTTTAAAGCTATGTAGCTGTATTTCGGACGTTCTAATCTGCAATTTGTTCTGGAACACCGGCTGTTTTATAGCTACTTAATGTGAATACATTCATGGTTGCGTAACGAAATAACTAATATGGCAATTTGTTTTGTGGTTTTAGTCGCTAAATTCACTATATTTTATAGCGCGAATTTAAAATGTTTTTACATGACCACAATCGAAATCAGTATTCTCCGTGGGCCGTTGTATGGCACGGTTCTAATTTGTTTTTAATGATTGCTCTTAACTACGGTATACGTTCAGATAAATAAAATTCGTGATAAAATACTTTAATTTTTAGTTCGAAAACTTAACCTATTAAGAGCTCGATGAAACTGCGTCAAAAATGTTTTCGATGGAAAAACTTACAGAGCGCTGGAAATATTCTGGTCGAACTTTAAGATTGCTTTATTTAAAAATATTCGTTACCGTATTCTATATTTATACAATTAAATATAAATTTGTTAAAGAATCTATAAAATTATTTTAGGTACTACTTTAAAATATATTATCAAAAATATAAAAAATAAGCACCAAAAATTAGAAAATATATTTTTTTGTTTGATTAAAACGTCACGTATACATACGTATATAACATCACGTATACGTGACATTTTAATCAAACAAAAAAATATTTTCCAATATTTGGTGCTTATTTTTATATTTTTAATAATATATTTTAAATTATCCATAAAATTAACGTCGTTATATATACACAATTAACTTCAATTTATTATTTTTTTTTACTTTTTTACTATAACGATTTTGTGATTGTTAACTCTGGATTACAAAACGTCTGGACAAGTCAATAAAGGTATTTTTTTTTCGTAATTGACACATATTTTAAATGAATAACAATGTGATATATGAGAGTATGATTCGTTCAATATATTCTGAAAAATAACTTGAAAAAATGTAAAGAATCATTGTAAGTATATATTTTATTTTACATTGGAAAATGTACAAATTATTGGCTAATGACATCCTCCCACAATTTAAAAGAACGTTGACCAGTAACAAGAGTCGGAGGTAGACAGCCTTTGTTTTACAGGCGTGTTCATTATTAAAGGTATTTTTGTCGTTGTCCATTAGAGTACGTCGTGCTGCCATTAGCGCAAGATTAATGATGCGAATAGTGAACATCTAACGGCACTTGAAACATTTTTACTCAATAGAGCCAGACTGGTAATACGATCACGTCGAGTCAAATTTTAAGTCTCGTTAATGGTAAAATACGAGCTGGATTATTTATTCTTACGTCTTTCGTATAACAATCATTTATTTTAGTAAGTGCGTAACGCGTCACGACATTTGCTTGAAAGAATTTTTGAGACAAAGGAATATAATTTGTAATTAAAAAGCGAAAGATTTGAGAATGAGGTCTGAAGGAATATCCAGTAGAATTTTATGCTTTATTTTATTTTATTTTTTTTTTTTTTTTTATGTCACTAGGTCGGCAAACACGCGTACGGCTCACCTGATGGTAAGCGATTACCGTAGCTTATAGATGCCCGCAACACCAGAAGCATCGCAAGCGCGTTGCCGACCCAATCCCCAATCCCCCCGGGAGCTCTGGTCACCTTACTCACCAACAGGAACAAAATACTGCTTGAAAACAGTATTATTTTGTAAATTAAGTTTATTTTATAAATTAAGTTAAAAAACGCACAGCTAATGAGTATTGGAAGTTTTAAAATCTTTTAATATTTTGAGCTACTTACTTACTACTTACTACTACTACTTACTACTTACTACTGTATGTATTAGAAATAATCTTTTCTTATTTTTTTTTCTGTCAAAAATTATTGTTTTACGTCTCATTTACAACTAAACCTATCTTTAAAAAAATGCTCAACTTAATTATACGATCGACGGTACATGATACAGTTTTATTTTTAAAATGTCTGATATTAACCGAAGCCATAATACCTATAGCTAATAAAAAACGAGAAAATTATTTTAAAATAATTTAAAAATGGCGTTTATTTTCATTCAATTGACATTACCCAATGATATATCATACGGCTGCGCGTAATCCAAACTGAGGGTTTTTTTCCTTTGAATTTCAAAGGCGGCATTAATTACGAACGAGTACTTGTAACTGCACCTAGCGTAGTAGAAGACGCTCTCTTCTTTTTGTGTAGCTGCGCTTATCAGGTGTCGATAGTCAACTTGTTAGATTTAAAAAAGCATCGATTATGTAACACTTTTATTGAAAAAACACTGCCATTATAACATACTATCTTAACATAATTATTATAAACAAACTCCTTCTTTGTCCGTGGATTGGATATCAATTATGTAGGCGATGTGGTTCTTTCTCTTCTCACTATATCCCCAACCAGACGTGCCTTCCGCCTGATGGCAAGCATTAATCGTAGCCCATGGACACCTCCAACATAACGAATACCCTCCCTACCCTCATTATCATGAATGGGATGAATTCGTAGAAGCTCTCATTGAAAGTCTTGGGAGGAATTAAAAAAATTAACTGACTAGAAGTGGAATTACTCAAATCATCGAAGTTCTACAAACCATATTAGTCTTATCGTAATTAAATCTTTTTTAATTACAAATGCCGACGATTTTAGTATGATTGTAAAACTGAAATCAATAGTAAAAATATTTGTCTATCTGTTATGATATTGTGGAATGATACATATAAGTGAACACAATTCACATACCATTTATACTACACAATAAGTATATTTATAGGATGATTCATCTGTTGTATCTACAAATAGTGCTGTATGTGTAATAAAAGAAAGGAAATAATATGTATCATAACGCTAAGACATTATAAATTTAAGCTTTTATAAGTACATATGATTTATTATTCCCGAACATAATTATATTGTACAGAACACACTAACAGCAACACGCGCCTTAAAGACTAACGATACATCGTTTATCAAAATAAGTAGGTGTTTCGCTTTGGATTCGAAGAGAAAATATATTATAAATTAAAGTAAATGTACTAAATATTTATTTCAATTGAAACGTTCAGCGATGTCAGCAGTTATGTATACAGTTTTAACGATAAAATACCATTTTCAATTTTATTATATCCAAACAATCGAGCTTGCATGTGCAATTGTACACTCGATCGTAAAAGTACAACCGGACATTCTCCGTTATAAAGGACGCTTTCAATTGCAAATGGGTCGTTAGAACACTGTGACGTAAACCTTGCAATACTGATAACTGAAAATATATATTAAACGAAATCTGAAAAAGGTGGAGAAGAAATATTTAGACAAATTGTAAGTTTTTTTTAAATGACATGTATTCATACAATAATTCGCTATTATCGAGTTTAATTTACATTCAGTTAAAATTACAGATGCTATGAAAGCAACAGTAAACTAAGGGTTAAGTCAATTAATTCAGCCTATTGTAGTTCACTGCTGGATGGATTTAGGCCTCCCCAAGTTCGCACCATATATCCCGGTTTTCTGCAATCCTTATCTAGCCTACACTGGTAATCTTACATAGATCTTTGTCCAGTTGGCCGGAAGATATCCCACACTGCGTCTTCCAACACGTAGTCTCCATTCCCAGGACACATCTGCTCTAACGGCCGTCGGTCCTACGATACATGTGACCAGCCCACTGCCATTTCAACTTGCTAATTAAAATCGCTCAACTAAGGGTTGTGGTGTTCTAATTAAAATATCTCCAAAGAAGATATAAAACAAAAACATAGGGATGCGCCGATTATTCACGATAATTCTGAAAATTTGACGAAAATCTTTAAAATAACAAAAACCGTGGCAAGCTTCTAAGCTTTATCAAATAAAAAGTCAGGTCAAATGAAAGATCACGTATAATTAACGCCGTGGGAGTTGATATTTCGATTCCAAGGTAAAATGCCGCTACCATTTTTACCACCATACCACATGGATATTATAATATTAATATGCAAAAATTATCTATAAATAATTAGTTTTTAGGTTTTGTATTGTAACATGTACAAAACAAAATGATGAAGAGACTGAGGCTTTACTTGAAATAATTATACCAAATACAACACTAACAAACACATAGACACACACACACACACTCTCATACACACACAGAAACATGCATAAATAAACTCTTTTTATTTGTCTTTTGTGATTGAATTATGATAATCATCATCATCATCATTTCAACCGATCACAGTCCACTGCTGGACATGGCCTTCATAAGTTCATGCCAAAAATGGCGTAAACTCGTGTGTTTTGCCCATAGTCACGGCGCTGGGCAGGCAGGTTGGCTTTGTCGTATCGAAAACGCTGCTGAACGTCTTCAGCCTGTGTATTTCAAAGTCAGCCGTTGGATAGTTATCCCGCCATCGGTCGGATTTGTCAGGTGGTAGTGGAACTGTTTTATCCCTTAGTCACCTCTTACGACACTCACGGAAAGAGAAGGGTTGTTCTTCCTACTTGACCCATTATGATAATGTTTAGTTTTAATTTTATAAGTATAAATATGGAAGAGCTGGACATCCTGACACAGGTTAAACACTTACTTAAAAGGATGTCCCAACAACGGTATTATGTTATGTAAACGTTTTTCTAAATAAATAATTCATTTATTTTATTTTATTAACATGTATCATTGTTTAATTTCGAATAAATTGTGTTCATCAAATATTTCTTAGTGACCGTTCAGTAGTTACTTTAACTAATAAATACTCGAGTACTATAAAATATTAATAATTATATGTGTGTAACATTACATCGTTTGTATAAAAAATACAAAACAACAATCATTCTGGTGTAGTGTTGCGAGTAGTTCCCTAAAGTGCCGACGATTTGCGGGGTCGATTCCTACTTGGGATGGATATTTATATTTGTACAAATATTTCTTTCTGGTTTGAATGTCTGTCCTTGTGGGTCTCCCTACTATACCTTGAAGAGCACGTTAGCCGTTGGTCCCGGTATTATCATAAATACCTGATAGCGATCGTTACTCATAGAAGGGAACATATCCACCGACCCGCAATGGAGCAGCGTGGTTGATCAAGCTCCAATTCTTCTCCTACATGGAGATAGAGAACTATGCCCAGCAGTGAGATGTTACAGGTTGAATGCGTATAAAAATGAGTTTGCTTTACACCACACGACTGAAATAAAACTTCCTTAGTTCTTACCATAATAAACGAAATGTAACTCTCTTCTTTAGCTCTTACCATAATATACGAAATGTAACTCTCTCTTTCTTTCTATCTTCAATAAGTTATATATACCTCTCAACTTCCGTTAGCCTAGCTCGATCACATTTTTCGTAACGCTCTCGTTACGCATTCACCAGCTTACGTGCAACTCAAGTGTGCGTAAAGAAATATTACTTCAAAAACAATTTTGACAAAACGTGATTACTTTATTTATACCGCTTAAACGAGTAAAAACGGTTCAATTTCTGTTAAATGTTTAAAATCCTCTTCATTGATTTCGGCTAATGGCGTTGAAATATACTATGACGAACATTGGCAAAAACACACACATTCGAAACCACAGCCTTAATAAGCCCACCGCTGTAACAAAGCTAACAATCATTGTAGGAATATTTTTTCATTCAACGATAACGGATACTGACATAGAAAACCTTATTTCCAGTTTAATTTAAAAAAACAAGAAAATCGTTATCTATAGTTTTAAGATCCTATCTCAATTCAATTTATACAAAAAGTTCCATTAGCAGGTATGCTGTATACAAAGCATACTTATTATATAGGTTTCGTTAAGCATATATTCATTATGTCATATTTCACATTCAATAGCATGCATAGGATTTCAAATAAAAAATAATTTTCTTAACACCTCAAACAGCTTGTTTTATTCAATTTTACCATCTACCTACCTTTGTTGAAAAACCCTATACATACATATATATGCATGTATGTACCTGATGTTATTAGATATTAAACTTTCTGTTGATACTAGTAGCTATGGTAAAGATATTTGTTCGTTCAAACATATAGTATCGATTTCAAAAACGTAGTATATTATTTGCAGACGGTTATAAAACACCGCGCTACGAATCTCAGGAGCGGGAAGAAACTATAAATGTCAAATAATTTGACCGGTGCCGGAATATTGCGCGGGTTATACAACTCGGACGTCTAGTAAATCGATACAGACTCGCTCCTCTTACTAGAACTTAATAATATCTCATAACATATATGTTTGCTGTTTTCTGTGATGCGTATTTATTTGGGTGGTGGATGGCTTACCACACTCAGAAGCACGTAATCTTTGTTTAGGTTAATTAATTAAGAATAGTAATTATATTCGGCTAAATGTTTCTTAAGATTTTAAGTTTCTTAGACTACTAATAATCTCAGCAAATATAATTGTCATTTATAAACTCTAATAGTAAATATTATAGCGAAATATTATGGAATTCAACGTTAATACAGTAGAATGAGAGACGGTTATATCTACTGCTCAGGTTTACTACAGCTACTGAACATACATATATGCCGAACAGTCTACTTTAAAGTTATACAGTTAAAACTTGCAAATTAGAATTTTAAATTATATACATAAATTTATTTACAGTTATAGCTTTAATACAATCGTGAAGAAAAACTCAATTAATGATCATTCAGATATTATAGAATCGACAAAAGAGCAAGTAATATCGACGAATGGATTTCGCTTTCGCAATTTATACAAATATTTGTATATTTTTATAAATATTTGCTTGTGATGTAAGTGCTGTTGGTTGATTGTTATCATAAACACCTGATAAAGATTATAACAATTAGTAGGTTGTTAAGGCATAGATGGTCATAGTTCATATTCTTTTGTTTTTTATTTACCAAGAATGTATAGTATGAGTGTTTTTGTTATTCCTTTTTACCATATCACATATGTGTACGTAATTATTAATGAAATAGTTAAAAATTAAATAAAAATTACATATTATTGTTTTTAAATATTACTATTTAAGGTATGTTTTATTTAAAATTGTTTTTTGATAGTTTAGAAAGCATGGTTACGAAAAAGTTACAAAGATAAATGTTACTTTATTCACGTTTCTTCTAGAATTGTCAGAAATCGCACAACTTTGTACATATTTTTCTTAGAAATTTAAATTTAAACTTACGTCTACTCTTATAAAACTTTTTATTCGAGAAAGTCAGTATGATTGTTACTTCCTGGTGAAGAAAATGCGGTTAAGTTCTATTTTGAATACTGCAGTAGTTGTATAACTGTATGTCAAGTTATTTTTATATATTTTTGATATTTAAGCATTTTAATTTTAACTGTAATAATTATAAAATTAATTATCCAATATAATCTTGTAATATATTACAGAAATTACTTAAGTCGTAGACCTAAATCATTCATTTTGTATAATTTATTTATCTATGAAATTTTAAGTATTATATAAGAAAATGTATTTAAATTACTTAAAACAATAAATTTTAACAAGATTGTTAATACAATCTGTTTTAAAACTTAATAATTATTTTCATGTTGCATAAGAACGATGCGGCAGACGATGGAATTGCTATGAATACTACATTAATAATGTTTTAATAAATCTCTGGGAGAGAATTATAATAAATTAGTTCGTTCTCTACTTAGTCGTAATAAATAAAATGTTCCGGTACATTCTTTACGTCAGACTGGACTATTATTCGATGTACATTCAAACACAAAAATTTATGTTAATTTCATTGTTTTAAAATATGTCTTCGTCCTAGCTTATAACTTAAAAAAAGCGTATTATTCACTGTTCTGTATAAAAATGTGTACATATAATAAGCTTATATGTAAGCACAAAACGATACTTTTAATATGAAATACAAAATTTTATTTAACGATTAAAATAAAAATCAAATTGGCCATAATTTTAATAATATGTGTTTCTTTTTCTTTGTATTATTTATGTTTTATACGTATACGCAAGCAGTTAAGTGTTTCTACTTTTTTCTGACTGTAAAGTTTTTTTTTTTTTACAGACGAGTAGTAGCGAGTTTCATTCGCTGCACTGAACTCGCGCATGTGACGGATGAACTAAAACTTTTGTTATCCAAACTTTAATAATGGTACTTCTTCTCATTGTTTTCTGTGAAAAGCATAAGCTTTATACCATTGGCGAACGAAGTTTTGATATGTAGTTGGTGTAATAATGGAATACTGAAATAATTCGCTATTTCTTCTTTTAGTACGTAGCTATCTACTTTTGTTATACGTAGATTTTCTATAATTTTTATTGAATTTCTAGATATTTTGCAAAATATGTTGATAACCGAATATACGCCAAAACATACATTTTGTACATATCGTTACTTTGAAGTAACTCATATTTGGTCTGTGTGCGTTTCTTGGGAGAAGTAATAGCTCAGTTATTTTATGTTTGCGTATATTTCTCAATTCTGTCTGTCATTCTTATTACAAAGCGTAAGAAGATGTATATAGGGTAGTTTTGAATAAGTTTGTAACCTTAGGACGTCTGACGCCTCAGCCCTCCCGTGATCATGGTTGCTGTAAAGGATCCGAAACGTCGGGAATGTAATAAAAGCCCAATAAACTGCGAATAAATCCGAAAAATTGTTTCGTTATAAAGTGTAAGAGATCAGACCGTCTTTGATCTTCCAGTGATAGATCTCGTTGTATTAGTAAAATCTGCTAGACATGATCTTTACCGATCTGCTTAATGAATAAAAATTATTTCATATCTAGTTAATATGTTACAGATAAATTCCGATTTGGCTGAAAAATTCCTGGCCAGGCCATTATATTATATTCGCTAACCGCCATTCAAACCAGATTTTTAGGAGACAACCCTATGTCATCGAATTCGCAATGAAAAAGCGGCCATTTTTATGTGAGATTTGTTTATTAAAAATCTGATTAACTAGTACCAATATATACAGTAATTATGTTAGGAAAATAATAGACTACCCAACGTTTGCGTTTTATACAGGCTTCATACAATCGGTAGGTTTTAAATTTATTCTATAAACTCGAAGGTGTAATTTTAAATAAAAATAAAATTTTAAATTTAGAATTAAATATTCTGGCCAGGAATTTTTCAGCCAATTTTCGCGATTTTTTCTAATATACTAAAACAAATATAAAATAATTTTCCTCCACCAAGCAGATGCTCTTTGGAGCAGACTTGTCCTGTACTTATAATTTCAAAACAATTATCTAGAAATCTCTCAAACAAATAAATGTACTCATTTTAATGAACAGTGACGTTAATTTACTATCTGTAATATGAGTCTATCAATAATAATTCACTGTTGTAGAGCAATGGGGATTAATTAAATAGCGATTAACTAAACGATTAGTGAGTATACTAGTTGTTTAAAGCTTGTAACTTTGTTTTTCCTCAATGACAAAACATTTATTATTATTTTTAATTTTAATTTTACTTAGTAGATGAATTATTATTAAGAAGTTTAATAGTTACACAGTTTATTGATAGCTAATAAATACATAGGTGCTGTGTGGTTACGGCATTAAAGAATATAGCCACCCCCTCTCTTCCCGTGGATGTCGTAAGAGGCGACTAAGGGATAACACAGTTCCACTACCACCTTGGAACTTAAAGAGCCGACCGATGGCGGGATAACCATCCAACTGCCGGCGTTGTGTATTTACACAGGCCAAAGGCGGTCACCAACCCGCCTGCCCAGCGTGGTGACTATGGGCAAAACACATGAGTTCACGCCATTTTTGGCGTGAACTTGTGGAGGCCAATGTCCAGTAGTGGACTGCGAAAGGCTGAAATGATGATGATGATGTGATGATATACATAGGTACTTAGCTTCGTTTACGCACGAGGAATTACATTTTATTTTAAACCACATAGAACCATAAACTCTCATCATGTACGTGGCTGATATCCCTAATTTTCTTCGAGGTCTATTCTAGTAGCGTATAATTTTAGAATTCGATTTGCTTAGGTCCAGGTTCAATAGCTAAATCGGAATAGAAGACACAAGTGCTGATAGCCGTCGTTATATATATATAAAAAAAAACATTCCTAGTAATTTAATGTAATATTGCGGGAATGCTGGTTAAGTCAACTATTGGCATTGTTCCAAATTTTGTAATTCAGATACAATGGTTCCTGAAAAGCATTTAGGCCCTGTAGTTTTTTTCAGCCAAATGTAAAAACAGTTACATTTGGCGTGTGTGTGTACACATCAGTGGTAATTCATTAAAATGAACTAAAAGACAGATCAACCGTTGTAATGCTTTCTTAAGTTGCCCTTCAATTATTCTTCCTCTGTTACCTGTATTTCTACTGTTCCATCGCAACGAACAACAAAAATTTCATTCAGTTTCACCGATTAAGTTAATATAACAGCAGTATCTTTAAAACTTTTAGCAATTCCGAATTCACACTTGACATGCCCCTAAATAGTCGCTTCCTGTCTCAGACAATATAGGTACTGGTTTTCCAGTTCAGGTTTTCTCTAAAGTTTACGTTCTTTTAATACTATCTAGAGTTTTGATGTTTTTCCCATCAAAATAAATACCGCGTAGGATTTTCTTGCGACCTGCATTCTGTAAAACTGCTCTGACTTTAGTTCTTTCACGGCGTAATTTTGATCCATCGTTGACACCACATGGGTTATTTGATTAAATAATGCCAACATCTTTTAACACAGAAGAAGCTATAATAGCAGCAGCTCTATCAGAGACAGCAATACGATAACGCTAACGATACGCAGGCAAGGGCTGATGGTAAATTTAATCTCAATTTTTTTTAAATTTAGTTAAAAAATCACTTCACCCTATCATTATGCACCCTATAAAAAATCTTGTTTTTAATGTGTACATTTTTTTACAAAATTATTCTAGGAACACAAGTACCTAAAATACGATGTACACTATGTACATCGGAAAAAACAACAATTTCTTTACTCCGACATTCGCTGATTATTTGGCCTGGTTTTGTACAACAGGGCTTATTCATTTAAAATAGAAACGATTAATGCATGACATACCTACACTACATATGTATCTATCGTTTTGTTATTTACGTAACAGCAACATGTAGAATATATATATATCTTCTAGCATATATAAATCTTCTAGCATCGAATTGATATATTTATAAAAAATAACTGTTTCAAAACGCGCAACCGCTTTTAGCAGTTGATTGATGCATGCGTTGTGCGAGTCAGGGTATAATACGTTAGTGTTGCGTCACTGACGACCGGGATTGGTTGCGGGATTGGAATGTGTGAAACGGGATCATAGGGATACAACCATCACTCTCAATTGTGAACATTAAGCGCGAAAACCGATAGACTATTATATACGGTTTCTAGTATAGAAGCGCGATAATTCAACGTTAGTCATTTGCAAATACTGTTATATTGGTGCATTTATTAATTAATACTATCATTTATTTTGCTTAATCATTGGACATACTGAAATAGCTTTATAATATTAACTAATTTCATTATTAAGTAATGTTAATACACGGCTGTAGATGGCTGTGATGGATTGTTATTGAACGTACGCTCTGACAATTACCTACTCGTCGGTTTAAAGTGGTTCGTCGCATCAGGATGTAATCAAAGGGGATCCAAGCACTTTGATGTAAACAGCCAGTTGCATGGCTTTTTCTTGTATTATATTAACAACTTGTTTCTATGTGAGGAGGGAAACGGACTACAAAAAATTATAAATGTAAACAAAATCAATCCTACTAATATTATAAACGCGAAAGTGTGTATGTATGGATGTATGAATGCTTATTCCTCTTTTACGCAAAAACTACCGAATGGATTTTAATGAAAGTTTACAATAATATAGCTTATACATTAGAATATCACATAGGCTAAAATGTTTGAAGATGGTGTGTGATTGTTCAAAATATAACGATAACTGTCAAGTAAGTCGGAAAAAATCTGCCATCTGCGAGCTATTCTGGCGTGCGCTGCAAAACTGTAGAGTTTACACGTATATAATGTACAAGAGAAATGTTAATCTTAATTAGTCCTACCAAAAAAGTTTACGACAGCATATATCTATCTTTTATGAGTAAGCCATTATCGCAAAAACAGTGAACCATAAATACCATAAAAATTGATAAATTATTTCTAATCCACATTTGGTAGTAACAAATTAATTTTTATGTCGCAGAACCAATTTTGATGAATTTTGTTATAAAGATAGATATTGAGAAGATAATAAGCTACTCGAAGCACTACTAATCCAGCGCACACAAAGTCGTGGGTACCAGCTAGTGTTAAATAGTTTTTAAGAAAAACACATTTCTTTTCATATCATAAACCGGACCCTGACACGGAGTAAATCTTACCGATGATCGAACATTTAACATTAACTAATAAAAGAGTTAGAAATATTTATTTCATAGATAATTTATTACAATTATGCCAATCAATTAAAATAATTTAAAATCAATCAACCATTTTAAGATTTTTAGACAGTAAAATAATTGTAATAAAAAATATTAAAACATTGAATTTCGTCGAAAAACAATAATTTATATCTTCGTTTAGACGAAACGAAAGATAACAGGAAACGTTATTTTAACATATTAAGATAACAAGGAAAATCAAGAAAATCGGTTAAGATTTCATATTTTAAATTTAAAGCTATAATAGTCTTAATTTATATTTATAATCAACTAGCCGATCGACCCAGCAAACTTCGTAATGTAATTTTTTTACGTAATTATAAACAAAAGGTAACTTTTTGTAAATGAGATGTAGTCGTACAATTATTAATTATAATGCATTCAATTTATAGGCCTATAGAGTATTAAGTATACCTAATAGTAACGTTCGTAAAGTAACGTAACCTATTAGTAAAGTATTCTGCTCAAAATTTGGAGCAGCCCGACTGGTGAAGTACCTCAACCTTACAGAAATCAGTCAAAATTATTTAATATTAGTGCTATCAAGTAGTGTTGTGTTTCTTTGGCGAGTAATGTGGTCAGAGCTCATATGAAGAGTCAGGGGCAGGGTTGACAATGCGCTTGCAATGTTTATAATATAGACGACGGTAGTGGTAGGTATAAGAAAAAAAATCACTGTCTGTTTATTGACAAATGTGACATAGACATGTACCTAGTAAGGATTAGCGTATGAATTTGAATATGTTACGAGTGCAAACACAAATATTTTGTGTTTTTTACTTATCACTCTGTGTTGCAGACCAAATTGACTGGTAAGTTATTTTTGTATATTCAAACTTTCGCCAATTCGATACTCTACTATACAATAGTTGAACAAAGTCACGAGGCGCATCTAATAAAGTTATAAAGAGATCGATGATAGGGCGGTAAGGTCAATTTATAAATGAGCGCACAGAATCAGTCACGGAAAGCGGTCTTACTCGGCTCACGACCGTGATACATTGGTTAGTTTTACCTCCTTGACGTTTTTCAAAACGCTTTTTCTCATAATGGCAAGTCGTAGATTGGAAGCAATTTGATGGGTGCCCGGGGAACTTCTGATGATTGCCTTTAAATGGTTTTCAATTTAACTTACAAAATGAATTTGAAGTTTGATAACTTAATTTAACGAAGGTCATAGCGTGTTAATAATTTTAAGTTCCTCACGCAAATCATAAATATAATTAATGAAACTACGTTGATTTATAATATTAACATATTATATTTTAAATTCTATAAACATTACGCGATTAAAATGAAACAATAAACGGTTTTGTTTGTTAAATTTATTTACAGCTACTGTTTTTAATAAAGCTATAAAGATTATTCATTTCTCCGAATGTGCTTTCTTTGAATATATGTATTTTTTTAGAATCCGTGTCCGATTTTGAAAAATTTCGTCGAGTTATAAAGCAGAAAGTAGCTTAGGTAAAAGAACAAAATCTTACGCTACTACTCGTATTGAAATATTAGTAGTACCAAAAAGTATTGCTAGAGAGTAACCTTAAAAACATCATAAGACTCATACTGAAGGAGTAGCGAAACTAATAAATTTAATGCAAGAGACGATCTTATAAATATTAAACACTAGCTGCCCGGACAGACTTCGTTCTGTGAAAAGTTAATGATGAAAATAATCATATAGATAAATATGTCTAATATAATATATAAAATTCTCGTGTCGCGGTGTTTGTAGTTAAACTCCTCCAAAACGGCCTGACCGATTCTCATGAAATTTTGTGTGCATATCGGGTAGGTCTGAGAATCGAACAACATCTATTTTTTATACCCCTAAGTTATAAGGGCGGGGGGAGGGGGGGGGGGGGTTAAGAGGGTTAATAATATATTATGAAATTTTGTGTGCATATCGGGTAGGTCTGAGAATCGGGCAAAACAACGTTTGCGGGGTCAGCTAGTAAAGATATAGATTAGTTGACGTTTAGGGGTTACTAGTCTATATCTATATAAATAAAAATGAATGTTGCTAAGCGCATAACTCAAGAATGGCTCAACCGATAAAGCTAATGAATTTTTTTATATGTTCCTTAAGGCCCACGGAAGGTTTCAATACAAAATTACTATTATTTATCGAAGCTTGTTGGTAAAGAAACGAGTTACGGAGTCATTGAACAGAGGCCAAAGGCCTCTTTCTCCATGTAAGAGAAGGATTAGAGCCTTATCCACTGCGGGTTGTCGGATATGTTCCCATGTACCCCCTAGTCTTTACTAATAACGATCACTATCAGGTATTAATGATAACAACCGGGACCGACGGCTTAACGAGCTCTCCGAGGCACGATGGGGAGACCTATAGGGACAGACATCAAAACCGGAAAGAAATATTATATATGATAATATGCAAATACAAATATCTCGAGTGGAATTGAACCAGCACACCGTCGGTTTTTTAGGCGGCTAGAGGCAACACTACACCAGAGCAGTTGTTATTATGCATGACAAGAAAGAGTTACTATTGGAGTAGAGATAGCAGCGTGAATGAATTAGTAAACTGTCAATGCGGGTGAAAAGGTTGATTTATATTTTTTTATCGCAGTCTTATTTAGGATAATAATTAAAAAAAAGATTTTTTTATTAAATCACAAAAAGAAAAGTAGAAACAAAAGCATTATCACGGCTATAAGGGTGCAAAACAGCCTAGCGCCTCTTAATATAGATTAAAAACATAAAACACCGCTTTCACGACGCTAACCACTCACATGCCGTCTTATCAAGCAGCTAAAGAGCGCGGCGGCCGCAGAGGGCGTGTCACGCGATCCGACGATTAAAACGGCCATTCTAAATTATATCGCTTTTTTAATTATTTGCTTACGAAAGCACGCTTAAAGTTTTAATGCGATAACATTGCTATTTAAATATAGCATTGGTCGTTATTAACCTGTGTGGTCACCGTTCAAGCTATTTAAACTTAATTGAGCTTGAATTTGGTTTATATGTGAAGTATGATACATGACTAAAGTTTAACGTACTAATGAATATGACTCGTATTTTTTAAATTTAACGTTTAATATGTACTTCTTTAATATATCAACTTATGTTATTCAGGAAAAATAAATAATTTTCAACGTTACAACGTTCCCAGATAAAAAGTTGTAGCATGCCGTCTCTCGAGTTTTATATCCTATTCCGTGTCCAAACTAAGTCGTACCGTCAAAGCATGACTGTGTTGTTGATTTTACTGCAAGCTATGTTGAAACAAGATATGTTTTAATTCGTTATTTTTTAAATGTATATAATGAACGTGGAACCCGACATCTAAAATATTTATTGCGTAAACACATTAAGACGAACCAGCTATTAGTAGCGACAGTAACGGAGCAGGAAATTACTGAATAAATTCGATTGACTCCACCTGGGTAGTATTGGTGGCTGATCACCCATTCGCGTGTTCACCTTATTGCGCTGTTGAAAATAAGTACTATGAGGTGACGTTCTAGTTCGCTTAAAATAGCACGGTACATTTATATAGAGTTATGCAAATGAAAAGCAAATATGAGTGTTTCGTGACGACTTTAAACACAATCGGGTTCATTAAGACTTAAGTGATTTTGGGTATTGTGCTTGTTCTATTTGGTATTTGCTTAACAACAACACGACCTTCATTTAATAGCTCCAATATTTTTATTGAAATAATAATTTATATTTAAATTTAATGCACTAGTACTTACAATACATTGTATTTATAAATAATTATTCCACAACGTTCTTATTAAATTAATAATTTTTGTTTATTTTCAATACAATATTGTGCTACAATAGTTTTAAGTAAAACTAATTTAATTTGCGAACCACTCGTTTTCCTAAATGTACAATCCGCTGCGGTCATGAGCGAAAGCCCGAGTAGGGAATTAAAAAAAAAAAAAAAAAAAACAAAAAACAAAATGTTGTTGTTTCAAATTACGTAGATTATTGTAATGTAGTTTAAATTTTATCAATAAACAAACAATTTTTATTACTTTAATTTTTATTACTTTCTTCTAGTTCAATTTTCATTCGACGTAACGGATCCAGAAATGCTGATACACGCATTACGTTTATTTCTCGTGCTCGAAAAAATCAAAAAGGGAGTGAATTTATTATTAGATATTTTAATGTATTAACAACATCCACAGGCTCTTAGTTGCCCATGCCATTTGTACAACATAATAGATTTGTTTTAATATCTGCGTGCGTTTTTTTTCTTCTAATAGATTAACTTCAGATCCGCAGTTCTAAAACTGTCTACAATTGTTAATATAGCCCGACACTGACAGCTTTTTGCTGTTATAAATATATTAAATATATAATAATATTAAAATAATAATGTTTGATTGTTCGTTTATTTTTTTAATTTATCGACATATATATTTAAACACATATATATCTCAAATATAAACATTACATTGGTAATTATACATATGTACAACTACGCTATAAGATCATGGATCCTTGCTTTTCCATTGACCCTGTATCGGCCTTCAACTTTTCGAGTACAGCTCTTGCGACGGTAGTGACACGTTTATGTATGCACACTTCTAAGCTATGCTCCAGAATGGTTTTTGCTGTGGCATCTATTACGTCAACTTACAGGAAAAATAAGTTATTAGTATGTTTTAAAATACAGATGAGCATAGATTAGAAAGTTGTAAAAACTATACAAAATATATATTCGCTAATTTTTCTTTTTACAAATTAGTAATTTACTTTTTTATTATTACCTATGGTTTTTTAAGCGCTTAAAATATATTTTATTACAAAAGTAATTTATTTTTCATTAATTTGCAAGGCATAATATTTATATTATATAGTTTAACGTTTTATAATTATATAAGATACATTAAGGAAATATTAAATAATGAGTAAAGTAGAGAGAAGTAGCCCACATGTTGTTATGGTAGGTAATTATATGCTTAGGCAGAACAAGTTCGCGTGTAAATGGCGTTGCATTTGCTTTTCAGTTAACTGGGCTTCGAAATTTAATTGTGTTCATTACAATTACACAGGCAGCGAAGTAAAACTGTTTTGTACTTATTTACTTGGAAATTTCAATAATGCTATTTGCGAAATAAGTTTTTCTAACTGCAAAATAATTCGATATGCATGAATTGCGGAATATTATTATTTTTGTGTACACACGTAAAAATATAACACAGCTAGTTTTTGTTACGAATTTACAGTAATAACACATTCGATTGATAACCAAATTAAAATATTATATATAATGAAATTCAAAGTGTAATTCTATTCGATTGATTTTTATATTCCCACATGTTTGATATGTAATAATTATTTGATTCTCCTATCTATTTGTGAACTAAAATAATATTATCAAAAACCTATTATTTAGGTTTCCTTACAAATGGGAATTGGATCTTTCATGATGTTTCAAAACCAATACAAGTCAAATAACATGAAGATGATAAAACACATAGTAACCAACTATTGAAAAGAAATAATATAAGCTTTTATCATCGACACACTTGCTTCATCTAATGTTAACAAGACATTCTCAAGAGCAGGAGCCGAGGATAAAAGGTTGAAACAGTTTAAAGTTACTAATATACATAACTTGTCCAAAAATATTCCTTGGTGCTTGGAGTTGAAATATCTAGATTGCGAAGTAGTTTTGCTAAGAAAATCGAAAAGATTCAATGCCACTACGAACAGCCTCTAGAAGCGGCAGGTATGGAGCTTGGTTTATTTCAATAACTATACAGACTGGCCGTTATTTCATGTGGAAATTGCTTGTATACATATGTATATGTCGGAAGTAGGACGAGGACAGACTGGTTATGTTCAATATGAGGTAACAAAAAATAGTAACAGATAAGATAGTAAAAGATATAAGTTAACAAATATTAATTTTATATTTTATATTTATTAGAATTACACCCGTGCGGTGTCCAGGGCAATCCAGGGCGGGTCGCTAGTTCTTCTCTTAATTAAATAAAACTATCTATTAGCAGCTGTATCGAAAATTTTGGCAGCACAATGTATATATACAAATAGATTTAGTTAAATAAAAATGTCTAAAGATAGCAAGATATAACGGTACAGATACATTCAGCCATCTCATTACGCTGAAGAGGGGAGACTACTTCACTAGAAAATTAAACGAAAACACTATCTCGGCTGTTCTCCGAACGTCCGGGTAAGGAAAAATATTAGTCTATAGATTATTAAAATTATTACGTAGCGCTACCGTCGAGTTTGTTTAGTGAAACGATTAATTTAACGACATACCTCGAGTGTCCTCAAATTGAACGTGAATTTGTTATTTCATTTTACTATAATAAATATAATAATGTTATGACATCATCATCATCATCATCATCATCACTTCAGCCTATCGCAGTCTACTGCAGCAAACAAACAAGCTCATGCCAAAACGGCGTGAATTTTTCTGAGTCGAGTTTCGCTTGGGGAAGGATTTGATTTGTTCTCCTGGAATGATGGACGTTTTCAATTACTGTACATATTCCGTTTTTCATCACAACCAAAGGAAGGGTTCAAAATTATCTCCGTCATTTTCACTGTTTAGTAATGTAAACAAATACCCTACACGTATTTGTTGATATGACGCTCTTGACTTTCGAGTAGGTTTACTTTATCAATTTGTTTCATCACATCATCATCATAGCAGCCTTTCGCAGTCCACTACTGGACACCGCCTCCACAAGTTCACGCCACAAATGGCTCGAACTCATGTGTTTTGCCCATAGTCACCACGCTGGGCAGACGGGTTAGTGACCGCAGGGCTGGCTTTGTCGCACCGAAGACGCTGCTGCCCGTCTTCGGCCTGTGTATTTCAAAGTCGACAGTTGGAGGGTTATTCTACCATCGGTCGGCTTTTTAAGTTCCAAGGTAGTAGTGGAACTGTGTTATCCCTTAGTCGCCTCTTACGACATCCACGGGAAGAGAGGGGGTGGCTGTATTCTTTGATGCCGTAACAACACAGCATTTTGTTTCAAGTGAAATAAAATGTATTTATCACTTTCACCGGAGTTTGCCGTTGACTCTGATGTAGTTTGCAATAGATTCATTTCATCGATCATTTTTATTTCATTATTAGTAAGCAAGTTTTTTAGTCGTCCAGAGGGTTTCTTTTATTGGTTGAAATTTCGAAAACGAAAACGCTGCAACCAAAAACTTACTTTTTTACAATATCTTTGTACGCGTTAAGGCAGCATTCGGATCTGGGCAGCCGCGACCTGGCAGTGGCGACCAGCTGCCGCGACCCATTGTCGCTGCTGTGCAGCGCTGCTAGAAGCTTACGGATAGCAGCGTCCGTGACCCGGGCAGCGACTGCCGCGTGCATTAGTCAAACAGCACTCAGTGTGAACGCTTGTGCATTCCAGTCGTGTATAAAATATTCACTATGTCTGACTATTTAAATATACGAAAGCGAGAACTCGTGAAGAGACTGATAGAAGACGAAGAAGAGGATGATGAAATAATGTTAATCTTGCTATCATCAAAGAGGAATAACATCGATTCATTATATACGTCTAGAATTGATGAAGGCACCTATCAAATCCTGATAAAACGGCACTTAAATGTAAAGAAAAAGAAATTCTATGCGAACGGGCAGCGCGACCCAACTGCCACCGGAGCGGCTCGGCGGCGCTGCCAAGGCCGCGCGTAGGCCACGCCCCCCGGCCGCGCTGCTCGGTCGCTTGCGTTGGTTATTATTGCATACAATTCCCTACGAAGCGGTGGGTCGCGACCGCGGTCGCGGCTGCAGGGCCGCGGCTGCCGGGTCGCGACTGCCCAGATCCGAATCATACCTTTACTAATATTCGATCTATTACTGCAACTAGCGCTATAGGTAATAAAAAATTGCGTAATTGTAAGTTTTCAATATATAAAGGATTATGATATGCAAAACATTTAAGAAAATTGTTGGATATTTAAATCCTGGTCAGTTTTTGTTTTACTTTTGCGATATCGATTTTAATAAAAACCGCTTTTGATGAAATAATGAATATAATACTGTACTGAACTTTAGTGACAATGTGAAAATTAGGTATAATATTTGATCGGTATCTCTATGGGTTATCTCGGTTTACAGAGCTCAGCCAGAAGTTTTTTGGAGCAATTGCTTCGTCGATTACAATACTTTTTTCCATTGCCTTCTAAAATTACGCTAGCACAGTCACGTTTTTAGTAATTCAATGCAAATACATGTTTTCTAGATATAGAAGATTAAATACCAAATAAGGGCCTTCATAGTCTTAGTATACGGTGCTTTCTTTTCATATCATCATCTACATGTATTGATTAAATTTTTACTGCAAGTGTATTATAAGCACATTTGAAACGTTTTTAATTTAAACCGTGACAAGTAAAAATTTAGCTCCGCGTTACAAACAAAAAATCCATTGGTTGGCAGAATGCGCTTAATAAGTGTGACAAACAATTTATTTTAATACATTATTGTAAATTTTGAGACCTGCAGGAACAGTAGTTTGATTTTATGATATACAAAACCAGGGATATTTACTTAATTTTTTTTTTGTGTAATTTTAAAATATAATAAAGAATTTTTGTCTTGCCGAGCTATAGCTATCGAGCTTTGTTTATGAATATATTTAAGTATGTATTATATACGTGCATACGTGTGTGTGTTTATGAGTACGTATATTTAAGTGTATAATATATATAAAAGTATATATATTACATTACTACGTGTACGTATATACTACATTATTTTATAGTGAATATGCCTACTGTTTTGTTAACTTCCTTTACCTTAAGTTGCTGTATCAGTCCTCTTGTACATTTCTCATGAAAATTTTGTTACTGTATACTTTTTATATTATTTTGTGTGCAATGATGAGTACATGTATTGTTCATGCAGGTAATAGATTAAATGAGTATTGTTCGTTATTATCTATAGACAGATGACATAAAGGGTTTTATTCGCTTTCTGTACATTTTAGTCAAGATAATTTGGATATAATAATAATTGATATTTTTGATACGAATATAACATTTTAAACGAACTAAATAAATTAAAGTTACATTAATTACAACATTAGTTGTATAAATTAAGTAACGCTAACTTTATTTTATTAAAAATTGTTGATCATATTGCTAACGTTTTTTTTATATTAAAAAATATATTTTTATTTCTTTTCGATCTGGTTTTTTTAAGTATTTTATATTTGTGTTTTACATTGTAACAATAATTGATGACCTTGGTATATTTGTACCTTGTACTATATATATTTATATCGTTTGCTTTTACAATGCACATGCACGTAACAACAACAACCCACCAACAACAACATCCACTTTTGTGTAGTGGTGCGCGTAGGACCCTTATACATCGACGGTCGTGGGTTCAATTTCCGCTCGAGAAACATATTTGAATTCGTACAAATATATGTAGGGGTAATACCCCAATATACACTAACACTACATAATATTAAGCTGTGGGTCCCATTTATATATTATATATAATAGTGATTTTCACTAATGGTACTTTGGTATCATGGTACCATGGTATCATATTTATCCGCTAATCCACAACTCTTATAGGGAGAAAGAGGCCTATACTCACCTGGGATGTTACAGACTGGATTAACCAACCAATCAATCACATATGTGTATACCAGTTCAGTTACATATTTATACGTAATAAATGATAAAATATTGCGAAAAATATTTACAGAAAAAAACGCTAATGCTTAATAAACACGATAATTCAAAGCAATTCTCCATTCAAGCTAGCTCGCAATTAAAATTGTGAAGATGACCTAATTATTCTCTTTCTTTATTCTGGAAACAATAATAGAAAACGTTTAGCGAATATAATAGATGAGATAAATGAAATAAGACGTAACTTTTAATTAAAAGAAATGCAATGTTTCTTGGTTAATATTAACAAAAGAAACATTTTTCTGTTTTCTTAATTTTTGTCTTTTATCTTTTAATTTATAAATTATATATTGAAAGAGGTTACAGTTCAGAAGCGTTTTTTTTAATAATTGCTTGTTAACTTTTCAGGCTTTAAGTATATATTTTATAAATACAAGTTAGTGGATTCAATTTGTGATTTCTATTTGTTAACAATACAAATATATATATATATATATATATATAGTACCTATTATAGACGACAAAACGATATGTTCTTTTGGTCAAATACATTTGACAAACACTACGTAAAAAATTCATATTTTAGAAGCAACTGACAGAATAAAATTAAAATTTTTACTTTTTTATATACAGAAGCGTTTCCTGAAATTCTATTCAAAGCTTACAGTTTTTAGCTGTCATGTATGTTACGTTGATGATAGTTTTTGCATTTTTATATTCTTCAATAAAAGTAATATTATTACAAGATTTTTTCTATCACATTTAAATACATTTTTGTTCATTTACTTTCATTTAAAACCTACACCGTTTTTAAAATCTCTTATTCACCTACTTTTCTCATTACGTAAGTTAAAATAACACCCTATTACCTATCCTACATTTTTGTTTTAATAAAGCTGAAAAGGCAAAATGCAGTGTCGCATGCTACGTCGAGATCGTTTTAGAAACTGCGGTTCACCGCAGCGAAATACGTGTAAGTAAATGAATGAAATTGCTGAAAAGAATATTTAAATTTTCAACTCCATGTTGGCCACTCTTTCATACTCCATAGAGTACAATGTTGACACTGTCAGTATTGGAGCACACTGCAGTTTCGTTAAAATTTTACGATCGTGTCTGTACGTTATATTGTCTATATTTTTCTAACTTTTACCATTTACTTATTGCCTTGCCATAAAAGGGAGAAATGGTATAGATGGCACATCATGTCTTTTATATTATTTTTCGGTTCACTTTCATTAAAGTAAATTTACCTATAACAGCACAGTGTGTGATGAGGCAAAATAAAGTCAACATGATCCAAAAAAGCTCGTACAATTCTCAAATAAAGTGAACATAAAATTTTGTTATTATTCGTATGAACATAAAGGGGAATTCGATATGCGCGAAACGTCTGAGGGCTCCCACTCATCTTTATTTGTTTTAGATTACTTTGGGTTTGAAGAAGTTGGGACGTAGACCGTGAACACATCCGTGGATTTATAAAGAGATTCGCGTATAATAAATTTGTACGATGCTGAAAAAATAATGACTAAGTTTTTCAATTCGCATCGGGCTTTTGTGTACGGGATGTCAATAAATATCCCGAAAATTTTGGTCGCATATGTATGTTTATATTAATATTTTTGAGTCAGCCATATACCAGCGATACCATAAGAACATGTCACCCACAATTTTTGAGAATTGATAGGGTTCCTAAGTGCGTACATATATTCTTTTCTAAATGATGTTTAAATCGCACTTTACTTGGACTGGCTTTTATTTTTATTTTATGCAAAATTATCTACTAATTATCATTATAGCACTGTTTTAATTTTTTATTTTATTCTTTATTGTAAACTAGATATTTCTCATTACAAATAAAGTTTAATGATATTTACATATTATAAAATATAATAGGTGGACTTACGGCTAATTAGCCATTTGATTCCAGGCTACACAAATCGTTTTCAAATTGATCAGGTTCGTACTAAGCAATGCGACATTACTTATAAGTTATGAATATTCCATATTGTAACATAAACAATAAATGTAATAGTAGAGGTATATGATAATGTAATTATAATGATAAGGCTTTATATATGTACTTAAGAAGATAGGATTAGTTATACGAGTACATTAATAATAATTAAAAAAAATGCATATTGACAATTTAAAAATACTAGTGGTCGCCCAGAGGTCGAAATTCGACCATAATTAAAAATTTAAATTAAAGAAAAAAAATATGAAAATAAAGAACCTTTTTTAAAATTTTTCATTTTGACTACAGACTGACAATCAACAAAAGAGTATAATATGCGCGTGTGTGTCAAATACACGGTAGTGTGTGTAATGTTTTTTTTATTTATTTAATATACTTATATGCATAATTAAAAAAAAAAAACATTATTCACAACAATATTCTGCACTTCTTCTCTATATAAACTATAAGTGTACAAAATTTCATACTTATCCGTCCGCGCAATTTTCGTAAAAAGGGGTACAAAGTTATGCTTCACGCATTTATGTATATATTTGTCGATTGCGTCACCTGTTAACTGCCAACATGTTCGACTAAACATTCTTCTCCAAGCTGCATTCTGATGTGCATTCAGCCTGTATCATCCCACTGTTGGGCATAGGCCTCTTTTTTCACGTAAGAGAAGGATTGGAGCTTAATCCACCACGCTGCTACATTGCGGGTTGGCAGATATATTCCCTACTATGAGTAACGATCGCTATCAGGTATTTATGATAATAACCGGGACCGACAGCTTAACATGCTCTCCGAGGCACGGTGGGGTGACCCACAAGGATAGATATATAAACCGTAAAGGAATATTTGAACAAATGTAATATCCATACCAAGCGGGATTTGAACCCGAAAGCCGTTGGTGTTTTAGGCGACTACTCGTTACCACTACACCAGATCGGCTGAATTCTGATGTAAATGAAATTTTTATTCGTTTTCAAAAATTACGTAAGACGTTTAGCATTAGATATAGATATAGAATAACAAGTGTGTTGTGCTTGATGCCATCCACGTAAAGAAATTTCTCTCCTTTCAAAAACTAAAAACCTGTCCCCGAACACTACAGAAAAGTATTTAAAGGATTCAAAAATAAGAAAAACTAGCATTGGCTAAGGCCATGCATGCATATAAATTATCTATATTCACACATGTATATTTATAGCGAGATTTTAAGCCTTTAAATCAAGAGTAAGTGCTATATTAAGCATCAACGAAACTGTTGCGTTGTATTCGTAAAAAGCTCGAGCACTTATGGGAGAAATCGCGTAATGTGATAGCCGAGGCCGCCGGCGCAGTTCATTTGAATATTTCATAGGTTTGCGGCAGCAACGTTTGCCGTAGGTGATTACTGAGACCGAGGTGGGGAGATACTCAGATATATACGTAGTAAGGTACGCATTTATCTTTCAGAACAACTTCTTATTTATTGTTATGTATTTAGGTTTACATTTCAGATTTAGTGTTAGAATATAATAAAAAATACCTAGTATCTAAGTAACATACTAGTGAAAAACTCATACTTTACCATACAAATAGAAGTCAAACCCAAAGTAATACTATGTAATCGTACGATTTTTGAAAAATTGTTTAGAAAATTGTTTCATACTTTGTTGCCACTATCGAAGACAATATTAAATAATATTAAAATACAACAATAAATGTTGCTATATCTAAATTGTATTTCCTGGATGGAAGAGTAGGAACTAAAAAGAGAGAGAAGTCTAAAGTCATACCAGTCACCAGTCCCTGTTTAGCCACCTGTAAAAACCAATAAGAAAACCGATTGGAGTATGTATATCTTATATATAAAATTCTCGTGTCCACAGTGTTAGTTAATACTCTTCCGAAACGGGTGGACCGATTTTTATGCAATTTTGTGTGCATATCGGGTAGATCTGAGAATCGACCAACACCTACTTATTTTTTAAAAACCCCTAAGTTATGGGGGGGGGGGGGGGGTAAGGGGGTCAATAACATACTTATATGGTAAAACAACGTTTAAGTTGTCAGCTAGTTTTAATATAATTAAATTGAGAATGATTACAGTGATTATTAAAAATTAAAATGTTCTTTTAAATAAATAAAAAGTATAATTAATTAAAAGTCTACGGTCAAACCATAAATTTATGCTATTATATCGATGCAGTGAATACTGGTATAAATATGTACTACTATACCTATATATACATATATGTATTACATAAACAATGCGATAAAGCATCACGCTCAGCGTCATCGCTCAACGAAAGCGTCATACGATTTTACTTTCCATATTTTCCCCATATCACTGGCCTTATAATGTTTCTTAAGGAGTAAAATGTAAAATAAATTATAATTATGAAGAGAAAATAAAAAACTGATAACTATTTTACACATTACTCATACGTTAAAATGTTCTATGGCGTCAGTATCAGTAACGTAGTGTTTATTGTCTTCATAATAAATATATTATCAACAAAATTTATATTTCGTCGAAACTAAATTGTTTTTATTGTATTACGAAAAAATTGAATTTAATGGCATTAACACTTTTCTTTTAAATGGGACTTTTCGTTTTAGTAAGGTTTTATGTTTATTTTTAACATCTATGTCCGCGACTTTGTTTCTAGAATATTATAAATATTTCAGGTATTTAGATGAATCATCCACAAGTTAAGTCTAATTTAAACAATACCAAACAATATTAAGTTTCGTTCAGTAGTTTTTGCGTTATATCAGGACAAACATACAGATAGACAGAAGATAGTTCTAAAAATAATATTTTTGGCTTCTACTGGCTCTTTTAGACCGTTTATACATTTTTTCTCAATTTTCATCTATGTACAGACGTAAACAAGTTATAGTTTTGTTATAGATATAAATTCCAATATGTTTGTATGTAACGTTATACATAAGATATTTTAATGTAAAGGCTTTTGACATGTAACTGTTTATGAACATTTTCCATTATTCACGTTATTACAAAAAAATAAAAAAATAGAATATAATATGATATTAAAAGATAGAATTAGAAATGAGACTATTCGCGAGAGAACGAAAGTAACCGACATAGCCTACAGATTTAGCAAGTTGAAGTGGCAGTGAGCTGGTCATTTGTGTCGCAGGACCGATGGCCGTTGGAGCAGACGGGTCCTGGAGTGGAGACGCGTCTTGGCAAACGCAGTGTGGGATGTCCTTCGGCCTTTGGACTGACGGTCTATGTAAGATTGCTGGTGTATGCTGGATGAGTATTGCGGAAAACCAGGATGTCTGGCGGAGGCCTATGTCCAGAAGTGGACTGCATTAGGCTGAACTGACTGACTGACTGACTGACGTTATTACAGGGCGAAAATTATCTTCGTAGATTAAATCAGTAAATAATTAAACTCTTCAATTTTTTATATTGATATAGATATAAATCAAAATATACAATGTGAGTATAATGCATTATCAGTTGAGACAAATTTACGAGTAATAACAAATGCCAGTGCATCAATACCGTGTTTAAATTGTATTTTACATTAAAATTGATTCAAGTAATCGATTGGCAAAAATTTGTCACATTGTTCGCTTCTGTGGGTGGTGCGGTATTACAATAAACATTTTCCATCTTCTGAATCCCATGAAAATCCAGTTTATATTGTAACGTTAAACCGGTCTCAATTACACCACACGAACGAATTACACTGCATGACTGGAAGCACGTTGTTTTTACACTCTGATTCGGTCGAAATAAGGTACATTTTTTATCGCAGAAGTGTAGTTTATTTTATCTAATTGGTTCTGAAAATATATGCGTACAAAACTTTCAATTTTTATACTATATATATTTCATTTTGCAGAAAAATAACAATACAGACATACTCGTATATTTGTGTACCAGCTATGAATCACAACTTTTTCTGGAGTAAACCTTATTGCCTTCAGATAATTAAAACAGCAGATGATCTTCTGTGACGACTAAGGCTGCTTTTATTTTCTAATTATTATATATTTCTTATATTAAATTGTAATATATTTATAGTATTATTAATTACGTAATTTATGTACAAGTCTTGAAAATACTTTGATTTGTTTTTGAAAATTTAAGTTATCATTATAAAAAAAGGTTATTTTTGTTATAATTCAATTTCATTATATTATAAATCATTATAATTATCCTGTTAAAATTTTCCAACAACGCTTTAATTGTATTAAGTGATAAACGATTTATATTTTTTTTCGATTCGAATAAGCTGCTTTTCATAAGTATAATGTGAATATTTTACTCGTTATTTGTAAGGTTCGTGTAGTGATAATAAATTAACATTAAAAAACTAACCCAAGTTTGCTAAAGAAATATGACACAAGAAAACTACTTCTTATTAATATAGTATTATTTCTCTATCATAGAATTACTTGATTCAATTAAATAAAAATAAACCATAGAACCTAAACTATAGTAAAATATCCTTTTTATTTTTATTTACGATTATCAAAAGTTACAGTTGGCAAAGTTGCAGTTATAGTTGGTATTTGTACTTGTTCTCCCTCAAAATAATAAAAACGAATTCCAAAACATGTATCAAAACGAGAATCGACGATATTCAATGTATTCATTTTCTTGGTTTTAAGTTATATAGTAGAACTATAATAAGATTATATACGGATTAATTCAAGTGTCACTGGACAGATACAATTCACTTCGTGTCTCGCACATCTGGAACGTTGGGTCAGATGCATCTGATGCGAAGTGGATGTATGAAGTAATAGTTCTAAATATTGTTTATGTTAACTGCCACTCGCATTGCCTGCGATCGAAATTATTTTCAATTCGAAAACAAGGTTGGAAGTCTTACGAAATTTGCAGTCTATTAAAAATAAACAAGTATGTATATCCTAGTTATTATTACATGTATTTATTATCATTTACACAGTCGAGGCTATTGCCTTTATATATATATATGAACTACAAAATTTACTTAGAAAATATATTATTATATATTTTCTAAGTAAATTTTGTAGTTCATATATATATATAAAAAAAAAAGAATTAAGATCAATCTATAAAAATAAATAAAATTGGAGTGTAAGTAATGTTAAAATAACCGCTTTTTACTAAATGTATATGTACGTATACACGGTACATATGCCAAAATAACATTTTTTAAAAATTTTGTCTGCGTGCCTGTCTGTATGTCTGTCTGTTATTTTGTTCCGGCTAATCATTAAAACGGCTGTGCCGATTTTGACGAAACTTTCACTGGCAGATAGCTTATGTAATAAGGAGTAACTTAGGATTCTTTTATTTTAGAAATTTATTTATTTTATAAGTCTACGAACTGAACAATAACTTTTTTATTAAATTCCACGCGGACGAAGTCGCGGGCACAGCTAGTAATAAAATAAAATGCAACTCCCATTTTCACTGATAGGTAGTAGATAAAAGCCATTGCTAAAATTTCTAAATTGTCAAGTAACAAAATAATAAAATTTTACAATTATCTAGTGCTCTGCTTTCACATAAGTATCGTGAGGTATTTATTACATCGTAGTCTGTACATCCTAGGAAAAATTCTGATTTAGTAAGAGGAGAGATCTTTTACCAGTTGTGGATTATTTCAGGATGGTTTATCTATAATATAAAAATGAGTCGCTGAATGTGTTGCTAAGCGCAAAACTCGAGAACGGTTGGACCGATTTCGCTAATTCTTTTTTTAAAATGTTCCTTGAAGTACGAGGATGGTTCTTACGGAGAAAAAAATTCAAAAAAAAAAATTTAATTTCCTGAAAAAGTCTAAAAACAACACTTTTCTATACTCCCATACAAAAGATTTGTGATAATACTTAAAAGTCAATTTGAACTTTAATACCATACGATAAAGTTTGTGTTAGGCGATACGAAGTAAGCCGGGTCAGCTAGTTTATTATAGAAAAGTTATTGCTCGCATATATTATTAGATATGTTTGATAAACGTTGATAGATAAATTTGTCTCCGTTTTGCAGTAGAATAGTGAAAGTAGCGGTATATCAATAGGTTACCTTAGGTTTAATTCTCTTCAGTTATAAAACGAGGACTCTTTGTTAAAGCAACATCTTTAATTTCACAAACAACAAAAAGATAGACACATAGAATTTCGGTTTAGTAACGCAGGTAATGAAATTGAAAATACCTCTAATTTATTAATGAAATATATCGTTCAAGTAATAAAATTAATCACAACCGAGACTCTGAGCACTGCATAAATCGAGGAAGCACATATCGATGTTGTAACGACTTTGAATATCAAATTCCAAGAGAACTAAGAATTGGTCTCCACGGAGATCGGAATTATGCGGCAAATGTGCCAACTGCTAAGCGTTTTACGGCTGAAATGACGCGCCGAATCGAATTTGGATCACGTTCTCGAAGCGAAGACGGTTTGACGTGTTGTCGTCGACTTGCATAAATTTGCAAGATTAAGCAGACCTTACTCGACCTAGACTCCTTTGTAGTTATTTACATAAATGTATTCCCTTTCTGTGTTTCTTGCCTACGCGATTCGCTGATATTTTTCGGTGCTGTAAGATAAAACTGATTTACATTCAACTTTTTATTCATGACGCTCTAGATATTTTGGATACTGTCGACTGTTGTGGTGACAAAAGTTCTATTAACATCGATTTCCACTTTGAATAGGTATTTGATTTCGTACAAATATTTACTTTGATTTAAGGGTTTCTCTTTATAAGTACAAAAGACCGTATTTCGTAGAACATGTAAAGCAGAAGATACAAATTTTAAACAAAAATAACAGATAACGATCGTTATTCTTGCTATGAGAATTATCTGCCAACTTAAAATGGGTGTACCTAGGCGGGTTAACGCAAAAAAGGCTTTTCTGAGCCATGGGATACTTATAAGGGGTTTCAGATGTTCTATATAAATAAATAATATTGTATAAATACCTTTTATCATCATATTATATGTATTTCGTTTATATGTAGGTATAGTATTTTTATGCGTATGTATATATATGTGTATGTATGTCTGTATATATATATATATATATATATATATATATATATATATATATATATATATATATATATATATATATATGTATATATACGTATATATATATATATATATATATATATGTTTGTATGTATGTATCTATGTATGTATGTAAATAAATAATATTGTATAAATACCTTTTATCATCATATTATATGTATTTCGTTTATATGTAGGTATAGTATTTTTATGCGTATGTATATATATGTGTATGTATGTCTGTATATATATATATATATATATATATATATATATATGTATATATACGTATATATATATATATATATATATATATATATATATATATATATATATATATATATATATATATATATATATATATGTTTGTATGTATGTATCTATGTATGTATGTATGTATGTATTGTGCTGTATATGTATGTGTATTTGTACTCGATAGTTGATATTGTTCTAGGTGACACTAATTGTCACTTCTCTGTATACACTTCCCTACCGCTTTTTCACTACGCTGTGTCCTATATGCCCAAAGGTTGTCTGGAAGAGATCGCTACGCTACTCTAGCGATAAGACCGCCTTTGTACACTGTTTTATTTTTACTTTTTTTATTTGTAATATGTTATTGTGTTGATTGTTGTTGTGTACAATAAAGAGTATCTATCTATCTATCTATCTATCTATCTTTTAACCTGTCAACAGTGTCGTCTGTTCCGAAAATAGGGAACTCAATACTTGAATTGTATATGACCGTCGACTGATACATATATTCATTTTTTTGATAAATAAGCGTATAAAAATCATAATATCTAACTGAATATATTACGCCCAGAATCGGGGAACTAATTCGCAACTCCTGGAGCAGTAAGCAATGTCACTGCAAACTGCACGAAGAGGAGAGTCCTTTAGATAGATATTTCTTTAATAGTGTCATAGAACAAAAACATATACATGTAGCTAGCTATACAATAATAAGTTACCCTTCGTAATCCACTTTGTAGTTGTTGGTCGTAATCGATACAATTCGGTAGGTTATTTGTATAATAAATCCCTTATTCAATAGAACATCACAAATTCAGTTTGTTACGATATTGTTGTTTTATTGATTGAAAATAACTATTTGAAATTGATATTGTTATAAGGTCTTACTTAGACGAGAAATTTGTTCCGATGAAGATAAAAACATTTGAAATGTGGATAAATTAATTATACTAAGACTATCGTTTTTAGCTTACTAGGTAGCTTATTTTAAGAAACTGTTTATACTTTTTCGATTTCAAGGTAATAGTGCAAAACAAGTTACGTTGACTTAAATAAGCAATACGCGTTGAAGCCTATTTATAATTTGTCACATTGTTTTGATGACGTCCTGGTACTTACATTATTTTGTGGAGGCTAGTTTTCAATGTTATCTGTTATTCACATAATTTTGGTGCGCGATACTTTTAGTGATTTTTTTCTCTTGTCTTGGTAATAATGTTTAATATTTCAATTTAGCTTGTGATACCATCTAATGATCGAGGGTCCTTTTCTCTTTGATGATTTCTAAGAGAGTGGCCAATGTTGTCGTACTTAGAACAGAAAACAGAAGTTTTAGTATTCAAGTGAGTGTAACATAAAAGAATATAATATATATAAGTGCAAAAACCAAAGCTAAATTCGTAACATAAAAAAATAATCATTGGTACGTCAATTCTTTGACATCATCCTTTTGTATATTTCATAATATCATGTTTTTTGTTGACGTAATAACGGTTTTGTATTTCCTTTTGTGATATTTTTCTAACTTTTTTTAACATATCACTATGTGTTTTTTGTATTTATACACATATCATATTCCGTTTGTTGTTGTTTACGACTCCTGTTTTTTTATCAAACCTATATAATTTTTTGGATTAGTTAAGTAACAATAAGTTATATATTAAACATTTTATGGTTTTTTATTATTATTGTACTTGGTGTAAAAGAGTTAAATTATAAATTTCAAAAAAAAATCTTGTTTTTTATAAGTTATTCTTGGTTACATAAACATATTTTAAAATTATATATATATAAATACTTACATTTTATACATAGTTGTATAATCATATCATGGCTTATAAATTTCATGACACTTCTTTTTCAACTCTATGTGCACTTCCCTACCGTTTCTCATTTTCTACGTTTTGTTCTGTACCCAAAGGTCGTCTGGAAGAAATCGCTCTTGGTGATAAGAGCGCCTTTGGACATCTTTCTTTATGTCCATAAATGTTTGCTGTTTCTTTATGATGTACAATAAAGATTATTTATTTTTATTATTTTTTACGCTTTACTTGTATGAATATTTATATACTTATTGCAATAATATGTGGTCTTATAACTATGTATAGTAATTTTTTATAAAATTACGTTTTCTAATGTTCTACGATTTTTTCTTTTTTTACAGAATTCTTGATTAGATTTAATTTAGTTTGACCTACTTCCATAATAGTGAATAATCCACCATATATGCAACCTTCCGATACACTTCGTCGAGCACTCTGTTATAACCAACATTTCAAATTGGTACCAAGTTTATTTAATGTAGGAATCATTATTAATATCACAAATGATATACAAACCATGGATCTATTTCTAACAGCTGAACTGATCAATATATAAACCTAATAATCCTAGGAAGCAGTACGATCTATTTCACTACATTATTTATTTATTTATTTATTTATTTAAATTGGTTTGCTAGCAGTTGTTACATTCATTATACTTGACAATATTAATTTTATAATAAATTACATTTATAAATGTACAACCATATTAAAGCAAACACGACATGCAAAGTTATCCTGTTAAGATACATTATTATAATTATTATTTAAAACATACACACACACACACACACACACACACACACACATATACACACACACACACACATACATAAGTAATTATCATTATCAGATCATAAGTTCATCAATTCATAGTCATATTATTTACAATTAAGTGATAAAATTACAACATCACAATAATTATCTAAAAAAATAAAATAATAATGACAATAATAATAAAAACAATAGTAAAATAGTTACAATTAAGATACATTAGATTAAATAATGTCAAGTTACACAATTACAAAATCACAATAATTATCAAAAATAATAATAATAATAATAATTACAGTTAATGTACAATAGATTAAATAATGTCAAGTTAAAATTTAATTATTAAAACAAACAACAACAAATTCAATAGAAAACTAAGTCAATTAAAATCAGGACAAATTAAATCAAGATAAAAATAGATACATTAAATTTAGTCAAATCATGTTATAATCAATCAAGTTAAACGTGACAAAATTACAAATTCACAGTAATTATCTAAAAAAATAAAATAATAATACTAATAATCATAAAAACAATATTAAATTGTTACAATTAAGATTCATTAGATTAAACAATGTCAAGTTACACAATTACAGAATAACAATAATTATCAATAATAATAATAATAATAACAATTACAGTTAATGTACAATAGATTAAATAGATTAAATAATGTCAAGTTAAAATTTAATTATTATAACAAACAACAACAAATTCAATAGAAAACTAAGTCAAATAAAATCAAGACCAATTAAATAAAAATAAAAATAGATACATTAAATTTTGTCAAATCATGTGTAACGTTATACGTACATTATTTGTGCTGCTAAATTAAAATATGTTTAAATTTAATATTCAAATACGTGAAATGATTTTTTTCTTTAAAAAAAAATATTAGTTTATTATAATTAAATGAAATGAAAATCTACAGTAATTTATGATACACTATTTTTATCATAAATTATTTTTTTTTTCTACAAACAAATTATATAAATTCATCAACCGGCATTTATATATTTGCGCGGGCAACATTTTATCTTTTTTTCAAAAATTCAAATGAATCTTTTGTCTCTGCTTATAAAAACGGCAGTACTGGTCGCCGCCGCGTCATTCATTTTTGGAAATTTGTCTCAAGAAATAGTTAACGCACATCACCTGTTTTATTACGGTCTCTTAATACGGTGGCTAATATATATTTTAGCATCGTAACCGTACTTTATAGAACTGTGTGATCCTTGCTTAGCGTTGTCTCGATTCAACAAATATTATAGTGTCAGTGTTTATCGCCCCCAAACTGGGTAAGTGGTATTTTTATATAGCAGGCAATTTATGTAGTTAATGCAAGTAATCATGCCTATTGTAAAGTATAATATTAGTATTCAGTAGCATAAATCTCATCTCAATTATGTTCTTAGATTTCATCTTTCAAGTCTACCCTCATTTTTAATATTTTTTATTATAATTGTATAATTCATTATCAGTTAACCTTCTTTTTAAAAATATTACTCTCCGCTTCTGGCTTTATGATTCCACGGCACTACTGCTACAATTTAGGTGCTTTCTTTTGTAACGCAGTGCCGTGGATGTTTGCAAATTGTGCTGGAACGCTTATTTTTATATTTTGATGGTGCGTTCCAGGGTTCGACGTTTGGGTCACCGATTTCGACGATTGGGTCACCAAGTTCGACGTTTGGGGTCACCAATTTCGACGATTGGGTCACCGATTTCGACGTTTGGCTCACCAATTACGACGTTCAAACCAATTTCTACGTTTCCACCTAACCCCGACGACGAGAGTGCACTCCGCCGGGTCTTGAACTACCCGTTCCTGCCGCCCCCGGTCGAAAGCGGAATCCTGCCACGCGACTCCCGGGAATATCACCTGCACGGCGAACCAGGAGAGTACCTGAGCCGAACTGCATTTGGAGCTTGTGTGAATTGGGTGCTCGACCCCGCCCATATACGTACATTTTTTATTTTCTACCTCACCGGGTTAATTAATTTAATAAATTTTTTTTGTTCATGGTACCCTGGTTTTATTTACATCTCTAATAGACCAGGGGAGCCGTGACACATGTTATAATCAATCAAGTTAAACGAGTTTTTTGAGAGTTAAACAAAATTAGGCACTTATAATTTTGTCTATAACTAGCCGCCGAAACCCCGCGTAGGCTACCGCGTTTATGTCTATTGTGTCACAGTACTTGTTTAGCAGATTCGACATTCTAGGAACTGCAGATTGGCTATCAAAAAGTGTCTTCCGCCGTGGTTGAGACAGAAGTTTAATTACACTACGTGGGTATCTAGATGGAGCTCTAAAGTTAAATTTACAAAGTAAGCTGGAACAGTCAATTTTGTTATGAAGGAGTTTATATAAAAACATCAAGTCCAGTAAATTTCTTCTGTTTTCCAGAGTCATCATGTTAAAATATTCGAGTCTACTTGCATAAGAAGCCAGTCTTTTGGCGATACCCTCTGTGTATGATAGGTGCCATACAAAACGCTTTTGTATACGTTCTAGCCTTAGGTAGTGCGTAGCATAATGCGGCCTCCAGACCATACTGCAGTATTCCAGATTGCTCCGTACAAAGTAATTGTATAAGAGGATTTTGGTTTTTGCTTGTTTAAACATCCTGCAGTTTCTTATAACAAAACCAAGCATCCTAGCCTTTGTCATAACATTCTCGATGTGCATTCCAAATGTTAATTTTTGGTTCAAAATAATTCCCAGATCTTTAACTTGAGCAACTTCTGATAGGTTATTCTGACCAAGGTGATATTGTGTCTGAAAAACGTTATGTTTGCGAGTGAATTTTATATGTAAGCACTTTTCTGTGTTTAGTTTCATGCCATTTATCTCACACCAGCTGATAACTCGGTCCAGATCGCCCTGTAGGAGTAGAGAGTCATTGAGTGAACCAATAGTTCTAGCAAACTTAAGGTCATCTGCATATAAATAGGGTATTGAGTGGTTAAAACATTTTACTATGTCATTAATGTACATGTTAAATAATATTGGCCCCAGGTGGGAACCCTGGGGAACACCGCCTGATATCGGGTATCTTTTTGATGCGTATCCATTAATGGCAACATGAAAACTTCGGTCACTCAGGTATGATGCAAGCCACCTTAGCGAAGGGCCCATGAATCCGTAAATTTCCAATTTCTGGATTAGAACACTGTGAGGTACTCTGTCGAAGGCCTTCTGAAAATCCGTATATATGGCATCAACCTGTTGATGTGAGTCGATAGACTGTCTCAAGCACTCTGTGAAAGAGACGAGGTTAGTGCTACATGATCTACCTGAAATAAATCCATGTTGATGCTCGGATATAAAGCGTTTCAAATATGTTATAATATGATGACACACTAATGACTCGAAGATCTTAGCGAACGTGGACAATATGGATATTGGTCTATAGTTCTGGACCAGAGACTCCTCCCCATCCTTGTGTATTGGTACTATACGAGCATGCTTCCATTCATCAGGAAATTTCCCAGTTCGAAGTGAGAAATTGTATATGATGTGTAAAGGAGTCCAGGGAAGAAAAGGCCAGGGAAGAAATAATATTTGAAAAGATCTCTAAGAAAACTATGTTTTCTATTTCTAATTTTTATTATTAAAAAAAATTATTTGGTGTCATGGGACACCAGGTAGGAACGAAGTTCCTTCGGATTGTATAGAATCAACACAATTTAAAAAAAATGTTGAATTATATATATATTTTCTAGTTCTTGATTTTTTTTTAATTTTGTTGATTGGTTTTTAATTAAGTACATAAAAGTATTTAGGAAATTTAGTATTATAGAAAATAACAAATACCGTAAAATAAAATAAATCGAACAAAATAATAATAATAATAATTCAAACTATTAAGTGAAATAAAAAAAACGTGTCTTTATTTATTTTTGTCGGCAGTATAAAACTATATAAATAATTTAAAAAAAGTTTACCAGTAATATTTTAGTTTTACGTTATATATTTTTCTTACGGTTTTAGTATCATATTTTTTTCAGTTCGGTCGCCCAGCCCAATGTCAAGCCTGCCGTAAGGAACTTCGTTCCTAAAACGTGTAAGTGATTAAAGTCTAATAAATAAATAATTAAGATATATTTACTATCTATAGTGTATAAGTCCATAAAATTAACATTTGGATTGACTTGGATTCTGGAATTTACTTGTGTCCTCAGGGTAGAGACTTGTTCTCTTCTTTTGCTGGTTGCTTAAAGACTTGTTAACATTTTGAAAATAATGCCAATCAAACAATGAGTCACACATCATGTCAATTTCAAATACTTAAGGTTTATTTATTAACTAGCGACCCGCCTAGGCTTCGCACGGGTGCAATGCTGATACTAAATATACTACAGAATGTCTTTATTTATAGCATGAAGCTAGCTTATAGCGTGCTTATTAACATAATAACAACAACATTCAAATATTTGCCGTTAGATTACACGTTGTTACAGAATACGTTGAAGAAATAAAGGTTCACTGCTCGTTCTCCGTAGGTGATAACGTGATAATATGTATCCTATATGTTGACCCGACTTCTTAATAATATTTGTGCCAAATTTGAAGTAAATCCATGCAGTACTTTTTGAGTTTATATCGGACATACATACAGACAAACAGACAAAAATTCTAAAACTATATTTTTGGTTTCGGTGGCGATTGTAGATCACACCCCAAGTATTCTTTTAAAAAAATATTCAATGTACAGTTTTGACTTTCCTACCATTACATGTTTTTGATACAGTTGGAAATAAGGAAATTTGTTTAGGTTGGTGGGTTGTGGCCGTAAAGATATTTAGTCAAATCTACAAGAAAGTCGGGTTAAGTTTAGGATGTTGTGTAACTTTCAATTGTTATGCCTATGAATTTTCTTAGCGTGTCAATGAATAATTAACACGGATAAATAATTAATTACAAGCTAACGTTACAAAAGTTTCGATTAAATCTTAATATATATAAATCTCGTGTCACAATGTTTGTCCTCAATGGACTCCTAAACTACTTAACCGATTTTAGTCAAATTTGCACACCGTGTGCAGTTTGATCCAACTTAAAAGATAGGCTATATTTTATTTTGATATATTATGTTATTATTATATTTCAGAAAAAAATAAGGTGATACGAAGTTCGCCAGGTCAGCTAGTAATCAATAAAAATTAATTGTTCGTTACATCTACATTAACAACACATTATTTTTATTACATTTGTTATAAATAGTAAATACTAAATAGTGGTGACAAACATTGAAAATTTAGTCATTTTATAAAATATTTTACAGCGAATTCGCTAACAATGAAAGCTGCAATAATAAAATATGAAAAACTGCTTTGTTAAAAATGCGATAGCGCCGAGTGGTATTTCATTTAAATGTCAGAAAGTATTTATTTTTAGTCAGGTGACTTGTTGCGGAATATGAATCAGCTACCGGAATCCGCCTTATCGTCTGTATCTGCGCTCGACATGACTTCTGATACGTGATCGGAATTTCCACCAAATATGAGAGCTTTAAGGAGTTGATTCGAGTCGGTGGGAGTGGGCGTAAAATGTAGGCGACTAGCGTTTCAATATAATTTTCTCTTTTTTTTTTGAGGGTTTGTTTTGTAATTTTAGTTTTATGCAATAATGTATAAAAATATGAAAAAAAAAATAAGAACACTAGTGTTCTCTTTTAGCTGTTGATGTAAAAAAAAAAACGAGTGCGCTTTAGATCACAGCGACTGAAGTAAAACTTCTTTAGCTCCATCTAAATTATATCTCCCTTTCAACTTCCGTTCGCCTCGCCCAACCACACTATTCATAACGCTCTCGTCTCGCATTCAACAGCTTACTCCTCAAGTTAAGCGTTAAGAAGTTTTACTTCGAAAACGTACATAATTTAGGCGTTATAATTATGCAAGTCGCGGGTGAAATAAGCACTATTAAATATATTTTCTAGCAACTATGGCTATTACTCTAAATCTATGATATGCTCTCAATTTCATATGAATAGTCTAGTAATTTATACCCGTACCATCGAAGCGCCGAATGTGAAAATATTTTCAGTCCGCTCGATATATTCTGTGACAGATGCATTAGCGAGCAAAACACGACCATTTACTTAATAGCTTGTTTATTTTTTAAAGATAATTATAAACACAATCCTTTTTTTTCTTTTTTATAGAATGATTTCTGTCCAAACCAAGGCATTCATTTTATTCAAATTGTGTAATGTTACGAGCACCAGCAATAAATTTCAAGTTTTTCAGATTAGTTAATACTTCAGAAAAGATAATCGCTCCCCTTGTTCGTATTTTTATCACTTTTCTCTCTTCTTCATCACTTTCCTAAATTAATTTTTTTTGACATATATGTACTTACCGATAAAGATATATTTCAATTGTCTCAAAGAACTTTTAGTATAAAGTTTTCAGATATTATTCACTTTTCTATTAACTATCAATAATATTTTGTTTGAATATAACTTTTATTATAATAATTACACATTTTTTATGAATAAATGACTAAGAAGTACTTAGAATACATAGTAATGTGATGTTGGAGCGTTTAAAATAGATAATTAATGCTTTTAAACAACATTAATACTACAATATGTCTTAATTAGGGATTTAATAAAACCGCACCGTTCTGACTTCTATGAATGAGGAGACTTGTGAGGACATGAAATATTTATTCCTCGGAAATAATATAAATTTTAATTAACAGTCCTTGATAGTATATTGATGTTGCGAGTTTGTGTAAGTTGTAGATATATATTTATTTTCAGAAAACTGAGAATATATTTTAGAAGTTTCCGCTGTAATTATATAATTTGTTTGTTAGTAAACGAAAAAAAACCGACTTCAATTACATCGACACGTAATACAACGTCGGAAGACGAAGAAAATGAACAAATGCACTAGTCGCCACTACGATTTTTGAAGGTTCCTTTCGATTTCTCTGGGATACCATCATCAGATCCTGGTTTCCTTATCAAGGTATTATCCTTGGAATATCCCTTTCCCAACAAAAAAAATCATCAAAACCGGTTCATAAACGACGATGTTATCCGCTAAAACTCTTCCTTTTTTGAAATCGGTTAATCAATTAAAATAGATTCTCAAAATACATAGACATACAATATTTTATATTTATACTATTCATATATAGATGGTACAGTTAGTAAATTGGTCTTCTTTATCGTTAGATGGTCTTTAAAAATGCCATAGAAATCTTTATGCGAAGCAAAGAAATAAACATGGTATGCAAATGTCAACACAGGTAAATCCGTGAGAGATATCGTGTATTGCTATTGAATATAATTTTAATTCGACGAGTTAAGTTAAATTATATTTCTAATCTTCACGCATTCTAGTTCGCAACATTTCACACTCTACTTTTGCAGTCGCACAGAAATAGGGCGAGCACTTACCTTTTCACATAGTGTATTTATCGAAAGCGTTAACCTACTTAATAGTAAGTTTTTCTACACAAATTTAAAAGAATTAAATAGTATTTATATTTAAAAAAAAATACGCAATTAGAAGTCGTCGTATAAAACGTACCAAATATGATTGCTTTATAACGCTTCAACATATCTGATGGCGGGGAAGTAGATGGGATAAATTGGTTCAGTTGTAGTCACAAGGGCCATAACAAGTTAGGTGAGGAGAACATTTGCTTACTCAACGCTAGGAGCACTTTGCTAATGTCTATAAACAGAAGTGACCACCTCACATCAGCACCTTTCACTTTACTATTAATATTATCGGTTTGTTTCATTAAAAAAAAAAATATTCAAATATTATTAAGCTTATAAAATCTAATTTCGTTTATTTGCAAATGATTGTTACTTACCTACTCGAGATTTGAAAGCAGAAAGAACAAACAAGACTGTTCAAAATTGTCTGTACTACTACTTTGAAATGATCCTCTTTCTAAATAGTCTTTTAAATTGTGTGCTGTTTATAAATTTAATTGTTATTCATTTGAACGAGTCTTAAGCCTTTTAATACTATAAATCGAAAAGATATGTTGGTTTGTAATAGGCAACACTACTTCAGTATATTTTTTTGTAATTCTCTCACTGTTTGAAATCTAAATAACATCTAAATAAAAATATGTAAAAAATACTTATTTTTTTTAAATAGCGTGTAAAATAATCATGTGATTATATATATAAACAGTTTTTTACTTTGAAATGTTTTAAGTGGATTATTTAAAATTTAATTAGTTAATTGCAATACATTTTAGGAGATGAATCTGATTTCTAATAGTAATTTTGTGTTAGTTCTAATAAAATATTTATTTATAAGAACAAATAATTTTAAAAAAATAACTAATTATGAAGAAGTACATAAAAATGTGACAAGTAAAGTCATGGTCTTTCTAATATGCATTAAAAACTTAAATTTAAACTCTTTCTGTTTGTAACAATAAAAAGATGTTTTATTTACGATGTAAAATCAAGAAGGGGCTTGCAAAATTTTACTTCAAAGGAAGTTTGAGTTGCAAAATAATAAAAAATATTTTTATAAATAAATATTTAAGGACAAATTTCTGTCCTTACAAAATATTAAGAACGTTTCAGACATTTTTAATTCGGACTATTCGACTTAAGTGATCAGAGAGGTAGGATTATTATTTTGTTAGTATTGAAATTATATGTTCTGATTATAAGTACAATGACAACAGACGTACTGTAAATTTTCTTGACTTAAAATGAATATTTTTGTCAAAAAATCGTAAATTCATCGTTATGTTCCAAACGAACAGCAAACATTTATAATTGCTTCGAATGCCAACAGCATCTAATTCATCTGATGCACGACGGATTCGCACGGAGACAGTTGCAAATCACATGATCCTTCTTGATTGGATCTCGTTTGATAGTTCTCGTCTCCTGAGATTTATATGTAACTAGCTGTGCCCGCGGCTTCGCCCGCGTTGAAATCAGTTTGTCACAAAGTTTTCCCTGCAAAATTCCAGTGAAACTCTCATCAAAATCGGCTTAGCCGTTCCGTAAACCTTCCTCTTGAAGCCCTCTCTCCAATGGTGAAATTGCATGAAAATCCGTTCAGTAGATTTTGAGCGAATTGATCACATACAATTTTGGGGACTTTGTTTTATAATACACTAACTGTTGCCCGCGACTACGTCCGCGTGGTTATGAAGATATGAAACACTATGTATTAAGGTGCTTAACGCAAATTATTATTTTTATTTCAGTCACTTGAAATGCTTATTACACTGGGTAACTTGTTCAAAGGCACAATTTAGTATAATTTAATAGTTATTTTTATAAAACCTCTATACACCACATTTTTAGTTTTATTTTCAGGCTGTACATGTTTCATACAAACTATCAACCCCAATTAAACCCCCTTAGCGGTAGAATATCGTAAAATCCGTTCTTAGCGGACGTCTGCTATCTACCTCCCTGTCAAAATTTATCTTTGTCCAACCTGGATGGATAGACCATCCAGCGGTTTTTGAGTGCTCGTGATAAGTGAGTTAGTGACCTTTCTCTTTTATATATATAGATTACGATGCAGTATTTGGACACCTCCTTACCATCTATAGAGCATATATTTTAAATTTCAAGTCTCTTACTTCAAAAATATAAGACTTTCATACAAACTTCCGACCCCCGTTTTTATCCCCTTAGGGGTCGATTTTCGTAAAATCCGTTCTTAGCGAATGTCTACGTCTTATAAGGAACCTATCTGCTAAATTTCAAGTTTGTAGCTGTTATACTTCCGGAGATTTCGTGATGAGTGAGTAAACCTACCATCCCCCGTTTTAACCCCAAAAGGGAGTTGATTTCTAAAGATACATCATTTGACACCTTTTCACCATCTATAAAGCATAAATTTTAAATTTCAAGCCTCTTAAAAAACATGGGACTTTCATACAAACTTCCAACCCCCGTTTTACCCCCTTAGGGGTAGAATTTCGTAAAACCCGTTCTTAGCGAATGTCTACGCCCTATAAGGAGCCTATCTGCCAAATTTCAAGTTTGTAAGTGTTATAGTTCCGGAGATTTCGTGATGAGTGAGTAAACCTACCATCCCCCGTTTTAACCCCAAAAGGGGGTTGATTTCTAAAGATTCATTATTTGGACACCTTCTCACCATCTCTAGAGCATACATTTTAAATTTCAAGTCTCTTACTTCTAAAACATAAGACTTTCATACAAACTTCCAACCCCCGTTTTACCCTCTTAGGGGTCGAGTTTCGTAAAATCTATTCTTAGCGGTAGTTTACGCCTTATAAGGAGCCTACCTGCTAAATTTCAAGTTTTTAGGTGTTATAGTTTCGGAGATTTCGTGATCAGTGAGTCAACCTACGATCCCCCGTTTTAACCCCAAAAAGGGGTTGATTTCTAAAGATATATTATTTGGACACCTTTTCACCATCTATAAAGCATACGTTTGAAATTACAAGTCTCTTACTTCAAACACATAGGACTTTCATACAAACTTCCAACCCCCGTTTAACCCCCTTAGGGGTCGAATTTCGTAAAATACGTTCTTAGCGGATGCCTACGTCTTATAAGGAGCCTACCTGCCAAATTTCAAGTTTGTAAATGTTATAGTTTCGGAGATTTCGTGATTGTCGTTAGTAATGTACATGTATAAATTGCATTTATTGTCGAATACTTATAGTTAAATGATTGTGTGTGTGCTCTCAAAGAAAAAAAATGACTTTAGTTTGAATCCACAAGTAATAAAATGAGACCACCAATTAAATTCAGTAAAATAGACATTATAAGGGATAATTAAAAAACGACTCGTCAGATCTCATTTAAATTTAAACGTGATCACATGATTTTAAATTGAAAAACCTCTTCTTATTTTTGAAGTCGGTAAATTATTTAAAGAAAAGTGATATGTTGAAATAGTTGCCATGTATGTGATTTGAGAGTGACAAATATTTGTCTCTGTGTTTTGGTGCATGTTCTTTGGTTTTAAAAAGTTTTGAAGGTTTTTTTTTTTAAGGTTTGGAAGTCGTTCAATTTTAGGCGTTTATTTACTAATTACTTTTCAGTCAGTATTATAAAATCTGTTATGTTCATCTGCACTGTAAAAGCTTTAAACTTTCATGTCATTATATATATATATATATATATATTTCCTACGTTTTCCAAGAAATTCAGGTTTCTCAGCGATTTTATTTTTCAAATTGGTCACGTTAATTCAACCTATATGATAAATGTTTTTTGTTCTATTATTTCAATTCTATTATAGGTATATTATTTTATTTCATTTATCAAACATTTCTTATTATTTTGTAAAGTTGCTACATATGTATCACATACATATTCGTACTTTACTAAACTTCGTAGTTAGGATATTCATCACATCTTGGTATATAACGATGTGTATGCACTCGCCAGCTGATTTATCTGATTGGCGTGTTGGCAACGAGTTTGAAGAGCTGCCAATATTTTTATTTTCATACTGTATCTATCCAATTAATTTTTACTACAAAGTTAAAATTGTAGGATAGAATAATTAAAATAAATGAAATTAAAGCTACTGAGGCAGATTATGTGTTTCACTAATATTTATTATTATATTTTCTTTTGTTAAGATAGATTACTCACATTTAAATAAAAATACTAAATGATTGTCAGAAAAAGATTTATTTTTCGCATATATATTTACTTCCTATTTTGATCGCTTGACCCTTTTTTACATCGTTACCCATCGTAAACCTCGTCCATCCACCGTCTACCATTTCATTTTACACAATTATGAGTAATTATTTACACTGAGATTTAATTAAAATTTTAATAAGATTCCTTTTAAAGCGGGTCTGAGAACAAATGACGCCTCTTAATGACAAGAAAAGCAATCAAACGTTAATGAAACGCATTTTTATATTAAATCTTACATTATTTATTATGTACTTTTCACTAAACTACGGGTTTATTTATAGATTCAGATTATCGTTCATGTTAATCAGAAATATAATTAATGTTGAAAGAATACTTTCGTTGCTGGGAACTTGTATTTTTTATACATCAAGCATTCGTTAATTATAAGCACTTTAATATTAACTTTGATTTTGTGGCAGACTTTAAAATAAGGGGGTTCTCGATTCGACTGTATTTTTTTGTGTTCCTTTTAATGTATATATAGCTTTATTAACTTGTCGTGTGGTCTAATTTTAATTTGTTTGTGTGTTCCTATAAATTGATAGTCCCGTGACTGCCTAGTAAAGCTAGGGCGTGGTCCGACGCCTAAGGGTTTTTTTAATGTATAAATATACTCCAAACAATACAAAATAGTATAGTATAGCCTTACAGTATTTATTCTCAAAAAGACAATTCACAAGATGAGAACAATATAAAAAAGAAAAAATACAAATAGTCACCGTATAAGTTAGCACTAATTTAACAGAATAGAATATTATTAAGTCGTTGTATATATTTTAATCGATGAAAAATGGCTATTGTCCAATATATATATATATATTTTAAGAGTTGAGATTTAAATCTATTGAATGAGTTTACATATTAATTGTATAATAGAAGATTATAATCTATATATATTCATTTACATTTACAAATAAATAAAATTGGAGTGTCTGTTTGTAATATTAAAACAACCGCTTTTTACTAAATGTATATTTTACAATTTTTGTTTGTCTGTCTGTTTGTTCCGGATAATCTCTGAAACGGCTGGACCGATTTTGACGAGACTTTCACTGGCAGATGGCTGATGTAATCAGGCGTAACTTAGGCTACTTTCATTTTAGAAATTTATTTATTTTGTAACTCAGCGTACTGAACAATAACTTTTTTTATATTCCACGCGGACGAAGTCGCGGGCACAGCTAGTTTATTATAAAGTTGTGCTCCATCAAGTCTTATTTTTTTTTGCAAATTTTATTGTAACTTTTGGGAGAACTAGTAAACTTGGTCGCCTTGCATTTACTGCTTTGAAATGTCAAATCACAAACACATGAGTTCACGTTATTTTTGCGTAAACTTGTGGAGGCCTATGTCCAGCAGTGGACTGTATAGGATGTAATGATGAAATGTCAAATTAGAATGTATCGAATTATTTTTTAATTTTTCTAATTAAAACATGAGAATAATCTACATAAAGTTGCTGTATGTTCATAATGTTTGTTACTTTATAAAATGTAGCTGTTGGTGTCTAAGGTGGATATTGAAAAAGTATTTTAATTGCTTTACTTTGTTTTCTTCAAAGTTCTTGTAGTTTTGTTTTGCTATTTTACTAAAGAATTGTGAATGTTATACTTTATTTTCTCAAGTATGCATTTTAAAATATTATGCATTTTTAATATTGTCGCGGCAAAGGTCGGATAGTATTTAACTTTCCAAGTTTTTCTTTTACATACCTGAGAAAGAGTTTCCGGAATGCTGTAATTTCCTGTGCGGAATCATAAATAACGATTATAATAAGGTCGATAAGACATATAATTTTAAAAATAATAATAAATATTATATATAGAATAACACCTCAAAATACTATATTTATATTGTACGTAATATTCTGCTACTGGGATATTTTCACATATTTTTTATATTTAAAATTACAATAAATACAATAAGACGTATCTTAATTATATTTCCAAATTGACAAACATATGTAACATATTTAAATATGAGTGAATACTATATATATTTTAAGGTTAATAGATAATATAAATACATTTAAAATTTAAAAATAAATAATCCAACGATATAAAAACGTGCCTAAAGATGCTCTTATCAAATTGTTTCTATTTACAAAACTCTCGAACACACTTTCAAAGGCCATTACAGCCTGTTTAAAATAGAATATTAATAGGTTGAGAAGATGAAAAACGTTTACGTCTGGATTATTTTTATTATCAAAGTCCCAAATATAAATATAATAAAAACTTTCACGCGTTTATCTTTAATAGCAAACTTTCATATAACTTTCATTTGCCTTTCGTGGAAGAATTTATTAGAATGTTGAAATTGATAAAGAATACTATTTTTGTTGTATTTGTATTTTATTGTATGTTTTATTTAACTGTCATTGCAGTGTTATTACCGTCTCATATTAGCTGCTCTAACAGAACATGCATTATTTCAAATAAGTAATTGTTGTATGACAAAATTAACGAATCACGAGTAAATATTATTTTAAAAGGCCTTTTCTATGAAATTCTCTTTCTAAAGAAGGAAGGTTATTTTTTTCCTCAAATCAACGCCGGTGAAACTGCGCGGCTTTAATAAAATTAATCTAAATAATTTACGAACTTGGAGACGTGGAACGTGGAACGAAGGGTTAATAATATGTTATGAATTATCCCAAACTTTTTCAACTGAATAAAAATAATTCATCTAAAATTTTAAATTCAACGGCTTATTTTTCCTTTCATTTTTGTTGTATTCTTTTCATTTTACAATGATCTGAGTTTCATTATACTGTATTTTTTTCACTTTTTACCATTTTCAAGGGCTAAAAGCACTAGTCTATCCGTGTTAAATTTCATCTTACAACAAAGACTCTAAAACTAAAATAATAAAAATAGTAAAAATACTCTTCCATATTCTTATCTCACTTTTACAAAACCTATGTATAATAAAAACTGAGCTGCTAAATATACGACAGCTTTATATTTATAATAAATTCATTTTCAAAAAGTAATCAAATGACGCCGACACTTAACGAACGTCAAAAAATCTATATTTTAAAATAAAATAAAAGAGTCATATTAGCAAATCAACTAACAATTTCAAAATTTCAACAATTGAACATTCGGTACCTTACAAACTTAGGTGATGTATGCAGTATTATGTAATAAATAAATATTTAAGTAATATCACATAGTTTTATAAATCAGTATAAGCTTTAACTGAATAAAATATGTAGGAGAACATTATTTTTGAGGAAGTAAATACAGTTCTATAATAAGTTCTAGAACTCTGGAGGGTATTGCTAATTTGTTATTTATTGTAACTATGCTTACTTTATTGTTATAGGACTCTTTGTGCTCTTATGAGAAACGCCTTTCAACCCAGAACTTTAATTTTAAATAACCTAAGATGTTGCTTATCGTTCAAGATAGTCACTAGAAAACAGTTGAGCTATTAAAGTTTTCATAAGTATATAAATCGATGATGAGAATCATTGGTAGTATATGGGGTAGTTGCGTGATTAATTGTTACTTTTATTTTACAATATAATATTACAACCTAATACGTTCATCTACACAAATAAAAATAATTTGCTACTAATATTCACTTTAAAACCTCTATATTGATTTGGTTGCATTTTGTATATTATGTATATCTGCCAATATAAGCTTTGTATAAATAAGCATCATTTACAAAAGGTTATATGATTATGAAAAGGAGAAAAAGAAAATGAATTTCACAAAATAATAATTTCTATATATTTATATGATTTGGTATATCTATGTAATGAAAGAAAATACTTCAGCATTTTATACACTACAGTATGTGTTTTAGTTTTGAAGTTTGTACGCTTAACACTAGCTAAAAAAATTTATATTTAAAAGAAAAAAACTTTTTAAGAAACAAGCTTTTGTTTTAGACTAGCTGTGTCCGCGACTTCGTCGAATTAAACAAAAAAGCTATTTACATTACATTATTCTCATATTTTAATTAGAAAAATTAAAAAATAAGTCGATACATTCTAATTTGACATTTAAAAGCAGTAAATGCAAGGCGACCAAGTTTACTAGTTCTCCCAAAAGTTACAACAAAATTTGCAAAAAAAAAAATAAGACTTGTTGGAGCACAACTTTAAAACTAGTTGAAAAGAAAAGGCATTATCAAAGATTACTCCAAAAGTTGTAATCAGATCTCGATGAAATGTGACCACATGTTAAACATCGGCTTTCTATTAATTTAAAAATCATCAAAATCGGTACACCCAGTAAAAAGTTACTTTCGAGAGTTTCCCTCGATTTCTCTGGGATCCCATCATCAGATCCTGGTTTCCTTATCATGGTACCACACCAAGGATATTTTCTTTCCAATAAAAAAAAAGAATGATCAAAATCGGTTCATAAACGACGACGTTATCCCCGAACATACATTAAAACACACACACACATATATATATATATATATATATATATATATATATATATATATATATATATATATATATATATATATACATATATATATATATATATACATATATATATATATACGGTCGAATTGAGTAACAGGTACTAAAAATTAAAATGAAATGATTGAGTAATTTAATTTAGTTGTTTCTCTACATTGATAAATTTTGCAACAAGCTTTTATATCGTCGGTCATCTTATAAATCAGCTATATTGGATGTAGAGTAACGTCACATTATTTTTCGAGTTACTCCAGCAATCTCTTTGATTTGATACCCATATTGTAGGAGTAATTTAAAAAAAAATTAACTCCGCTATCTTATCTTGTTGATGCCATGTTGAATTTAGAACGACGTCATATAGCTAAATATGCATTGTTACCCAAACTGAACGTAAATACTTTCAAATCAATCAGTTTATATATATGCTTAATAAGTTTATATATATGTTTTAATATATGCTTCAAAATTGAGTTACAAGATTCCACCCTAACAAAGTTAAATAAAAGTTTTTTCTTATGTTAAATAAAAGGACAGCGATGGCATTATTACAAATTGTTAAGGAAAGGTCATATGAAATAACGGACTTTAATTGTTGTTTTAACCGACTCTAAAAAGCAGGAGGTTTTCAATTCGACTGAATTTTTTTGAGCCATTTTTAATACCACGTATTTAATTGACTATTTTTCGTTTAATCAATGTAAATTGAAGTCTTGTTTTCGTTTGCGAGCAAACACAATTATTTGTTTTATACAGGTATGATTTTCGTTTATTGTAATTTTAGAGGTGTATAGTCTCAACGAGTTTGTTAATTTTTTAACATTCACAATATAAGATAGATAAAATTATACATATAAAATATAATCTCATGGATTTATGAAAACTGCCAGCAAAAATGTAAACCTTTCAGTGGGTTTTATGTGATCCGCGTCGATGTTCAACGTTTGGGAGAACAGGCGAGAGGTTTACAAATAATAAAACCTACACCTTTTTTAATGTTGATGTCTTTTTATTAATAAAATAATAGCTACTTCTTAAAAATGTGATAAAAATTCTCTTATTCGGACGATGACTGAAGTATTAATCACACAAGCTAAAGTTGCCTATTTATCTTACCTGAACATATAACAAAGCACTCAAATAAATTAATTCCACGATACTACAACCAATTCTACTATACGAATTTAGGTTTAGACACTACGTTTGTATTTTTAGTATTATAAAATATTTCAAGACCATTTACCGATTTATACAGATTTATATTTACGCCATAAGATTATGATAATGGAAACTTTTTTTTGGAAGATTTTAGAACTTAATTTTAAAATCGCTATCAACCATTTAGGATTTATCTACTTTAATATTTTAGAAAATATAAGGAAGTTTAAAGAAATGGATTACCGAGTAGCGGAATAAAGTCACGAACCTGGACTTGTTAACGAAAAACAAAGTTTGTAAAAACACTTTCATACAATTTATAGTTGTACCTTAATCGTTTAGTTTTAGACATCAATTTATTTATATAGATATCTTAGGCTACCAAAAAAAAAAACAAAAAAAAAAAAATAATAATAATTATTAAGAACCAGAGTCACTTTAGGGTTAGGCAAGTACCTCGTACACAAAGGAGGCTCATCCTAAAGAGCGCTGGAGCAGCGCACTCCCACGAAAATTACATGGGTAATCTTAAATCTATATTTCTTTATAATACATAGTTCCTTAAATTACATTCTTTCTATTCTACTATGCCTATTACAATAGTCCAATATTAACTATGCCTACGCATACATTTGACGTCAAGTTTAACGAGTGGAGCGCCAGCGATTACACTCCTATGAAATTAAGTTTAGTACGATTCCTAGCACTGTATTCAATGAGTGCGAAAGAAAAACATTGACACACGCCGACGCGTGAAACAAAATATTTCGTATGAGAAATTTGCCTGATCTGGAGCTCCGCTCACACGCGACATGCATGGACGGAATGAATTTTCTTTATAAATAAAAAAAAATTGCGTACCCCTACCAAAAAATCTCACGAGTCGTCTCTGCTCGTACGAATATAGGTCTGATCAATAAATCAGTTCATAATACTTTTTCCTTCAAAAATATTTTACTTCGATTCAATGTCATAAATTTGGTGTCTCAGCGGTCCCATTTGCAACTGAAAATGTCCTTTATAACAGAATATGTCCGGTCCACTTTTACGACCGACTACACGGACTACTCGATGCAATAAAACGACGTGGTTTTATTTTATGTAGCAATAGATTACCTAAAAGTATTTGTTTCTCTTATAAAAAGAGTATTGAAAAATAAAAATATAATATTATTTATTTTACTTAATGACTATATGCCTAGTTAGTAAATTGAATATTCATATAAATAAATGTTTCAAATCCACTGTCTGCAAAAATCGCTTCAATTCAATTTTAATCTGCCTATGTCACTCCTGAATAGTGTAGCTTTTTGTTAGTGAAAGAATTATCATGATCGGATCAGTATTTGCGAAGATTACCCCTTACAAACAAAGTTAGAAACGTTACCTCTTTATAATATTAGTATAGTGGCTACGGCACCAAAGAATATAGCCACCCCCTCTCTTCCCGTGGGTGTCGTAAGACGCGACTAAGGGATGACAAGGTTCCACTACCACCTTGGAACTTAAGAAGCCGACCGATGGCGGAATAACCATCTATCAGCTGGCTTTGAAACACACAGGCCGAAGACGGGCAGCAGCGTCTTAGGTGCGACAAAGCCAGCACTGCGGTCACCAACCCGCCTGCCCAGCGTGGTGACTATGGGCAACACGTGTCCTCATACGAGCATTGCAATCTCTTTATGAGGATTCTAGTGATTGTGTCAGGATAAACAGGGCATACATTGAATGGTTTAATATCGAAAAAGGCGTTAGACAGGGATGTGTAGCGTCACCGTGGCTGTTTAATCTGTTTATGGACAATTGTTTAACAGATTTAAAAGAGAATGAAAATGGGTTTGAGAATGAATGAGTTACTGGTCAAATGTCTTCTCTATGCTGATGACCAAGTATTACTTGCGTTTTCGCCCGAGGAGTTGCAGGAGATGGTAACTGCTCTGAGTGGAGCTTTTGTAAGAAAGGGAATGAAGATGAATGTAAAGAAGACGAAAGTGATGGTGCTTGAAAGAGATGAGGCAGTGACAGACTGCAATATCGTGGTTGCAGATGACCAAATTGAACAGGTGAATGAGTTTGTGTATCTGGGTTCAAAGTTTACAAGATTTGGAAAGTGTGAGAGTGATGTTGAAAGAAGAGTAAATGCAGGAAAAGGGGTGAATGGGGCTTTGCACTCCTTTATGAGCAGTCGGAGGGTGTCCAACAAGGCTCGTTTGGCTGTGCATGAGGGGGTGTTGGTCCCAACACTCATGTACGGAAGTGAAAGTTGGGTATGGCAGAAGAAACATGAAAGCAGAATAAATGCAGTTGAGATGAGAGCGTTAAGAAGTATGATAGGAGTTAAACTGAGTGACAGGATAAGAAATAGTGAGATAAGGAAACGTTTTGGTCTGAAAGAAGATGTAGTGACAAAAATTGAGAAAGGTATGCTCAGATGGTTTGGCCATCTCGAGAGAATAAGTGAAGAACGATTGACGAAAAAAGTGTATAAGGCGAGTGTGAATGGAAGGGTTTGAAGGGGTAGACCCAGGCGGACGTTCCGAGACCAAATAAGAAACGTCTTGAAAAAAGGCCAGGGCAAGAGTACCCTAAACCAAAGAGCATGTATGAAGGGAATAATGAAAGTGGACGAAGCGAAAGAAGTATGTAAGGAAGTGGAAAGAAGTGGTCTCTGCCTACCCCTACGGGAAAGAGGCGTGATTATATGTATGTATGTATATTTATCAAAATTAAGTGTATAAACTATTGTTGAAAATGAATGAAGATTTTATTGAAACTATAGCTTTAAAAGCCAAAAGCCTTTATTATTTTATTCGCTAAGATCAAGAGTTAAGAGGCACTAAATATAAATAGTTAGTTAAGAATTTAGCTTAAAGGCAATAAAATATTATCAAACCTATAAAGACGAAACAGTAATATACAAAGATAAAAATCATATTAAATTGTCTATAATGTTATTCCATATTATAACTCTATAGAGTAAGACTAGTTAAAAGGAAATCGAACTTTTAATTTGATCCATATTTCTGAACACAACATAAATGTACGTTTTTAATAAAGATGATTAAAAGAAAAATGATAAAATACAACCTTAGCTCACTAGTGCACTTTATAAAAACCGAGTACTTAGCAAAGGACTAGCTCACTGATAAAAGTTGTCTGGCAATTAATCGTTTTTAAGCGTCAATGCCTTAATTGACACTGGGATAGCTTAGGATGACGTTACACTGTCGTGAATTGTTCGAACAATTTTTTTTTGTTTTTTTTTGCAGTGAAATTTACTTGCAATAGTTGTAATTTGAAAGTCGATTAAACGAGAATGTGTCAAGAAAAAGAAAAAACACATGAATGTATAGGAGAGAATGAAATAGAATACATTACTGCTCAAAATCAGTGTCATAATTACATGAAAATGATAAATTCGTAACATATAGGAAAAAGTTTGCTTATTTCTCTCTTTTTTTAGGATATTTAACCAAAAAGTTCAAGCAACAAAACCCTTACAGTTTAAAAAAAATATCTCTCGATATAATATCATGTTGTCAATAAAACTGACAGAAGAAAAATATGGGTTTTGTTACATTATTGTCAGAAGGAAACCATTTATTTTATAAGAATATTTTGTTTTCTTGCATTCGACTATTAAACATGACAACTAAAGACGGTATCCTTACCAAAAACAATTGGAAAGCGATGTAAATATCGTTACATTTTAATTTATTCAAAGGTATAAAATATATATTCGTTTCAAATAGACACATTTACATTTAACGATTAAATTTAAGTATTATTTGAAAGCTTTTACGAAAATTTGTTTAGTATTATATCATACAAAGAACATTCTGTGAAGTGAATAAGTTATTTTAAACATCATTTTACCCAAAAGGTATCAATAAACGTATAAATCGCTTACATAAAAAGAGGTCCAATATAGAACGCTAATTGCTGATAAGAACAGCCTAAATTTACCTGCATAGCTTTAAACCTTTTATCGTGGTCCGGCAGTGCACAAGCGACACAGATACGATATTAGGCGACATTGGTACAACACGATTTCTGAATATTCCGATATTACGCGTGAGTTATATTGAAAACGTTTATATTTACACAAATCAGTTTAACGATATTGGGCTTTAGGCTTCGTGGAAGGTATTAAGAAATGTGTAACGTTTATCTCATTCTCGGTAGACATTATCTTCCATTTTTCAAGTTTTAAAAACTCAAAATGTTTATGTTTTATAATGATTGATTACATAATTAGCTTGCCTTAAGCATGAAAAAAAAAACGAGTTCTAGGGAACATGGCGTGGTAATGTAAATTGGCATTTAATCAATAATAATAAGGTAGGTATGACGTTGGTAAAATTAAAATTGTAAAGAATTCTCGCAATCTTTTCTTTAAATCAAAGTTATTGCCACGCGAGGTAGCTATTAGGGGTATTAAAATTGCTCGCACTTTAGACGCGAAAATTATTAAATAAAATACAAATCCAACTTTTGGACCTTGCTACTGTAGATTTGAGGGATAAAGATGATTTATTACAAATGAAACATTATGTATTTTTAGTTACAGTTTGTTATATAGTTGGTAATATATTTTTTTTGTTTTTTTACGTTAAACATAACCCATTAGTCGTAATAAGTAGTAATTTTTATAGACTTTTTATTTACTTTTTTATAAACAAAACGCTTATGATGCTTAAATTTTATTATTTGAGAATTTGATTTGGAGTTATCAACGCCTTTGTAAAAAACAAAATTATAGATATGTTTGACTATTTAAAAATTTAAATAGTCTTATTAATATTTGTGAAAGTTATAGGTACATAGTTGTGTAGAAAAAAAGATGTTTGGTTCATTTAAAACAATTTTCGAAGACTCTTGAAAAATTTATACATTTATTAAAAATAATACTTCAACGACGACGACTCTGGTATAATGGTGCATATGCCGTGTCGGCGGCACCTAAACACTGGCGGTCGCGGGTACGATTACTGCTCGGAGAGTAAATTTGGGCTGGTCACCTGTGTCGCAGGACCGGTGGCCGACGTGTCCTGGAGTGTAGACCCCATCTTGGCAAACGCAGTGTGGAACGTCCTCCAGCCCGCTAGACCGACGATCTACGTAAAATTGCCGGTGTAGGCTGGATGCGGATTTCAGAAAACCGGAATGTCTGGGAACTTGGCCCTCCGCCTATTTCCAGCAGTGGACTGCGATAGGCTGAACAGTAACTGTATTTGCTGTTGCGCTGGCGGTCGCGGGTTCGATCCCCGTTCACGACAGACATTTGCATTGCATTAGTATAATATGTAATAGACCGAATGTGTTAGTCGTGATCTGGGTGTTGTGTTTGTATATACTGTGTGTGTTTCCGGACAGGAGAAAATCCTACTGGGGGATCTGTTGAGTGGTGAGCGTTTATTAATTAACAGTTTATTAAAATCCATAGAATATTGACCTAAATCGAACTACAGTACAGCTTTGTGAATAATAATAACATACAAAAACAATAAACCATCTCAAAGTACTATACTTCTGCTTTTTAAACTGGTAAAAAGACTGGTGTTAATACGTTTGCCATTTATAATAAAGTGACGGGTGTCAGTTAATAGGCAAAGCTTCATTGGGTGAACAATTAGTCTGCCCCTTTTTTACCCTTCCTTTGAATGAATTTTTAATTTAAAATTGGATTAATTAATTCTTTCATGACTAATAAGAAAATCGTCAACCTCATAACCTAATTTTAATTGAAACCTTGACTTGGTAACTTTTATTAAATAAAAGTTTTATCCTTACATATTATGAAAAGAAATCCCCCGGCCGCGTCTTTCTGTCTTCCTGTCTGTCTGACGGCGATAAACTCAAAAACTACTAAACGGATTTTTATACGGTTTCCAACAATAAAAAGAGTGATTTTTGAGGAAGGTTTAAGTATATAATTTATTATGCTTTTATGTAAATTAGCAGAAAAACGGTAATAAATGTTGAAGAGGTCGCAAAAATTCTCGCCAACTGGGAGCTTTCCACGCGAACGCCGCGTTAACTAGCAAAGATATAATTGAGTAATGTACTAACGAATTCAAAATCTATAAAAATGCTACAAGAATATCTCGCTCTATCTCGTACGTTTGACTTACAACAACCACTTTCATGTTCATATTTTTAATTAAAAACATTACATTCACATTATTTTCAAAGCTATTTTCTTTAGTTCAGTATTATACCTTATCCAAATGAATATGTTAGTTAGCTAAGACATTTAAGGCAGATAAAAATTGCTCTTACACTAAATCAATCGGATGAATAGCTTTTGAGATATCGTCGTTCAAAGTAATTAGCAGCGAAACATTTAAAGCTCGGCGAGCCAGCGCTCTTTCCTTGAGATGCCTACGGCGAGTCCATCCCCTCTGCCCCGCATCCCTGCTATCGGTATGTAAGCAATCAAATTTGGTAGCTGTTTTCCGGGCAGGACAACGTCTGCCGGGTCCGCTAGTTAATATATAAAAGTAAAGTAACGGTGATGTAAAAGACGAAGAAGAAGTACAATTTAACTCGCATCGAAAGAACACTGACACTGTCGATTAAATGCTTTCCTTCCCAAAAGAATTTATCATGTAGCTTGTCTCTGTTGTGATGTGACGTGTCTTAGTATAATGCGTTAGCTTTTAAGTATATACTTATCAGTATATATGTTGGAAGTATCTTTAATAGCATGTAATTAACTTGTAAGTACTATTTTGAGGGTTTTTTTTTCTTATATAAAAAAGTCTTGCTCGTTGTGTTCCTATGTGTTGCACTCACAGCGGTACACACGTCACAGCATAACTGCTTTTGCGCTGGCGGTCTGTTCGACTATCGCTCATGGTAAACATTTGTATTGGCCGTACAAATCTTTGCAGTATTCTAGAAATTTGAACTTGTCTATAGTATGTTACCGCACTCAAGATAAAGAAGTAGAGTTTCTAGTGAGACCCGTTAAATGAGTGTTAAGTGAATGTGAGTCGATTTGCAAATACTCGTATAACTGGGTGAAATTTACAATTATTCTATGTAAATTTATTTGTAGACATATTTAAATAAAGTAATATACGTATATTATTTACATATTTAACATATAAAAATCTCGCACAGTTACTCTGGCAGTTCACCCTATTGGAGTCCACTGCTTGGTCAAGTTCGCGCCAAACAGCCCATACTGGCAATCTTACGTAGATCGTCGATCCAGCGGGCTGCAGCATGTCTTACACTACGTTTTCCAACACCCAGTCTCCACTACACTCCAGGACACGTCTGCTCCAACGGTCATCGGTCCTACGACACATGTGACCAGCCCACTTCCACTTTAATTTGCTTATTCTGCGGGCTATGTTAATTACTTTCGTTTTTTCGTGGAAAGTATCAAAATTACGCACGTACGAACATATTTAAAAGACACATTTGACATTGGCACCGACATAAAGAATATTAAAATAAGCCTAAATTAAAATATCTCTAATGTTATTTAGTAAATTGCCAACCAAATCTTTTATTTTCTTAGCTAAGGTAAAACTTTTTAGTTTGCAATAACAAAGGAGAATGGTTGTGGAAGCCGTAGCGATGCGGCTTTAATCCGACGCAGTACGTGACGCTTGTGTCAATATAATTTAAAGCATGAGTGTGTCAGGCGTACAGTTAACGCTGTAGGATAGGAAATTGCAGTCACGTTTTAAAAGGAAGAAGGTTCAAATTTTAACTTGAATTCGAATTTTAAAATAATAATTACAATTAATGTGACTGTTTCGACTTTTGTTTATTTTTAAGTTTTGTGACTCGGTTGTTGTAAACTTAAATTTAAAACATTATTGTTGGTTTTTAATGTAGAAGTTTTAAATTCAAGTCATTGTTTTAATTTTTTTTAAATAATTATCAAAAAATATATCTAACATTTGTTGATTATTCGGTATACTCTGAATACTTAGGATTAGAATAGAGAATGTATGTGCAGGGTGTGACGTACTTTACTGATGTTGAAGCATATATCTATATTCCGAATTCTGATTGACGCAACATGACAATTTTTTAGTTTCAGCTACAAGAAGGAACTACAATTTCACGTAAAAATGTATGGTGAAAAGAACGGGTGTTTATGACCGCACCTAATAATAGTCTTGCCGGGTTAATCATAGTTTTTGCATACATGTTTGTTACCTTATTAGATACAATAACTTAGACGCATACACTTATGCACCCTGTAATACCCCATTTCTGGTCATAGACTTTTTTCTCCGTGTATGAGAAAGGTTGGAGCCTAATCTACCATGCTGCTCCACTACGGATTGGCGGATATATACCCTACTATAAGTAATGATTGTTATCAGGTATCTACGATAATGACCGAGACCAATAGCTTGACGTGCACTCCGAGGCGCGCTAGAGAGAACCACAAAAATAGACACCCGGGCTGTACACAAATATTTTTATAAATACTAATCCATTCCAAACTGGAATTGAACTCACAACTGCCGGTGTTAAGGCGCTCACATAGCACACGCGCCACTACACCAGAACTGTATCAAGTCACTTCAATACTACGTACACGTAGTATAAAACTATAGTTGTATACATGTGTCGTCGAGTTATATATATCATTTTATTTTTGGGAAATAAAATCCCATTGAAGTGTCATAAGAATAAAGGTTCTAATTACAGAAACTAATAATATAATTCTAATAACAAAAATCTTTAAGTTTAGTTTAATGAAAAATATTATAGGCCCTAAAATCACTATATTATACTCGTATGTATACATAGGAGTAGAAATAGTATTCGTAGTGCATTATAACAAAGATAAACACAAGGATTGATTTCTTTCTTGACCGGGACTTTTTTCATGAGTTATTTTCTTTTAAAGAGCTTGTATATTATAAATTAAAAAAAAAAGACCAACGAATGCAAGCTGAACAAGCAAAAAAAAAAGGCTGAACCAGCACTGCACTAAATTTTCAACTTTTATTTGTTTTCACTATATTTTACTTTAGTTCCTAGATGAATTCATACTGTGTAAAATTTTAAAACTTGTAACTGTAACGGATAGAAAGACTTGTAATTTGTAGGTGTCCATAGACTACGGTGTCGTCTTACTGTCAAGAGGGCCGTATGCTTGTTTTCCACACGAGTAGTGTAAAAAAATAAAAAAAAAAGCTCTAAAAAGATCTAGAAAATATTTTGTGTCCCTGAGTCGTAGTTGTACCGTTTCCATTTGATCGGATACAAAATATAATGAATGAATATATGTAAGCCTGAAGGACTAGTAGTATTCTAAACATTTTTTTATATCATATCAAAAATCGACCGTTCCAGCGGGGATCGAATCTGACTCTCCGACTGACCGTGTCGGTGCTCTAGCCAATTAAGCTATGGAACGATGTACCTGCTAGATCGAAATTTTGATGATGATTTTATGTTCGGTTTTAAGCGATCCGCTGGAACGGTAGATTTTTGATATGATATTAAAAATTGTTTAGAATTCCCTAATGTGTGGGGTAATACAAAAATAAAATCCGACAGACTAGTAGTATTATAAATTTTACAAGCAAACCCTAAGCTTAACGATATCATACATGAAACAACAAGATATTAAAAATATTTTATACTCGAGTAATTGATATTAATTGTTAAGATAAAGTGCATACTTGTATTTTTTTAATTTTATCGAATTTTTCAATTAAAACTAGAAAATAAGAACATACATTTAAAAGACTAAAACAAAGGAGCGCGCATGAAATAATCATTGATAAACTTTGTATTCGATTAATTATCCAATTTGAGGCGACCCTCTTGATTGGATCAAGTATCTTGGTATCAAATAATTCTGGGTAAACAGAAAGTTACTCTCAATTTTGTTCTATAGTGTAAGCAATTAAATTCGTTATTTGTATACTGAGTCGTACGACCGAAGAGGAAATATATATTTTTCACCGATTCCAATCAATACTATTTTAAATAAAATATCATAATTCCAGGTGATAGGGAGTGGATATGAATTCCCCCGCCTGGCTTGTAACCACTATCGTGTCAAATACTAACCGCCAAATATCTTCGGATGTTTCCCGGTTCGATGGCATGTAAGCCAGTTTCTCTTATTCCACCTCATCCCAGCTTGAGAGGCTGTCTCGCCGTCACTGAAAACTCTCTTTCGTCGAAACTGTCTGGTACCAGATGTATTCGTACCCACGGAACTGCCAAAGTTGCCACGTGATCCTTTCCTGTCTCTCTTTTTTGGCTACACACTCGCATTACCGTATGACTTACAGCGGAATAGCTTGTAACAAAAGCTTGTTTATAAAAAATAAACGCGATGTTTGTATTAAAATAGCGGAAAATTAAATGAAAACAACAATTCAGGTAGGTTTTCTACGTAAAAAGTTAGAGAAGAAAAACAAATCATATTACGAAATAGATTGAAGTCTTAATGTATTACGCTGGCATCAAAAGCAAAATGTAAATTTCAATACTTCCTGCGAATATTGCATTTTTGCGTTTGTAAATATTTTCTGATACTATCATCCTTCGGGGGATAAAAATAAAATATTTGTTTAAGGCTTTTAACTAATGTCTGTATCCTGTACGTTAAATATGGGTTGGGTATAAAATGAATAGCTAGGCGTTAACCACTGACTCGGAATGAATACTCCGTAACGAAGCGATGTTATAAGCTGAATACGAAATTTTCAACTAAGTAAAATGCTCACTTTTAATCTTGATTACTTTAGCTCGTTTACTTATTTACTTGAATGTATTCGGAAAGAAAAATGCGGGTAATACGCAAAAAACGACTCGTGTTTAAATTGAAAATACATAATTCAAGCTTATCGTTAACTTAATTTAATCAAAACTGATAATTTTAAACCGTTGATTTTAAATAGAGTATAGCACACTGGAAATATCCTGTGCTACTGGTCGGCAACGCGCTTGCGATGTTTCTGGTGTTGCAGGCGTCTATAAGATACCATTATTGCTTATTAGTTGTATAAAAAAAGCTAAATTAAAATATCGCTTAGTTTCAGTATGATTAAACGTTGTTATCGATTCGGTGATCGGTATTTTGGATACCAATTTCGACACAATTACAATTTACAACCGTACATGTATGAGAAGTATTAAAATCAATTTATCGTACTTTTTATTATCCTATTTTTGTTTAAGTCCTCTATTAATTTTCGAATTTAATAAAAGTCGTGTAAGGTCATGTATTTATAAAGGGACGTTGCGTAAAAAAATTAAGTAATAATAGCAATGAAGAGGTCATTTGATTTGCTCAACGTGTACCATCACCATGTATCCAGTGCGTTCGATATTACATTAAGCGCAGTTTTTGTCAGTGCACGCTGTAGGTTTGATTAAAGCAATAAATCGAGTCGGGGCGGTTATCTGGCAGCTCTGTGGAATTAAAGCGGCGACGGAACGGGATTTGGCCGTAAATTGTCCCTCAAGCGCCTTTCTTCTCTAGCCACCTTACAAGCATACCTTAAAAAGTTTGATAATAATTGTCACGGCATATAAAAATTTGTGACGTATGTTCACGAAGTGTTTTGCAACAATGTGAAAAATTTCTCTTTATTTTATTTATGTTTTCTATGATATTGTTTGCGAGTACACATTTCCATCTAAATATATCGTACCTAGTAGTTTATTTCGTTTTGTTTTATACATACTTTCCATATTTCAAACACACAAATATCTTTTGAAATTCGTTCTATAGTAGTAATAGGCTTTAATTTCTTTTAATTCTCATTTAACAAATGTACAATAATAACATTGCCATTGTAAAATATTTTTAGTACGAGTACAAAAAAAGGGATAACCTAATAATCTTTTTTGATGTCAAGCGTAAATTATTATAACCTTCCGGCAATTTCTGCTTCCTTGGATACCCGCTTTACGCCTGGCAACGCGCAATATATTTATAAAACTTACTTTTTTGATCAATCAGTGAGGATAATTATTTGAATAATGTGTTGTTTCTTAACTAATCACTTCATTTCAGCCTATTGCAGTCCACTACTGGACATAGGTCTCCCCAAGTTCACGCCAGACATCCAGCTTACATCGGCAATCTTACGTAAATCGTCGGTTCAGCGGGCTGGAGGACGTCTCACGCTGCGTTTGTCAAGACGCGGTCTTCACTCCAGAACACGTCTGCTCCAACGACCATCGGTCTTGCGACACAGTTGACTAGCCCACTGCCACTTCAACTTGGTTATTCTGTTGGCTATATTAGTTTGTTTTCTCGCGGGTAATCTTATTTCTAATCCTATCTTAGAGAGAAACCCCAAGCATAGAATATGTATCTTAATGTATTAAACGTCTATTTTTAAAATAAAAGAATATTAATATTTACTTCAAAATATAAGATGCAGGCTAATCTATCGAATTTTTGTTTTAGAAAAATGAGAGTGGCCGTCGACAATGCGGTAAATTAACATTGTAGAGTTACACACGTAAAGTATAAAGCATGTAGTGTGTTATAAAATAGTAATGCATAGAGCATGTAGCATTAAAAAAACCATAGTCGTAAATAATTATCTTAATTATTAACCTTCATATATATATATGTATATATATCTCTCACGGTCAGTTTTGGATTCACCATCGAATTAGAGAAAATAAGCTTTAGTTCGTAATTTGAAGCATGCAATGTTGAAATTAATACGCCTCAACACTTTGAAAATTAAAAAGTAAATAAAAAAGGCATAGGCACTGAAGAGCCTATGGATGTTAAAACTTATATTAAAAAAAATCTATCGAATTATTATTACATACTTTATAAAATATTATCTCATAACCTTTATGTGGATAGTAATTATTTTCATCATTACAGCCTATACAGTCCACTGCTGGACATAGGCCTCCACAAGCTCACGCCAAAAACAACGTGAACTCATGTGTTTTGCCCATAGTCACCACGCTGGGCAGGCGGGTTGGTGACCGCAGTACTGGCTTTGTCGCACCGAAGACGCTGCTGCCCATCTTCGGCCTGTGTATTTCAAAGCCAGCAGTTGGATGGTTATCCCGCCATCGGTCGGCTTCTTAAGTTCCAAGGTGGTTGTGGAACCTTTTTATCCCTTAGTCGCCTCTTACGACACCCACGGGAAGAGAGGGGGTGGCTAAATTCTTTAGTGCCGTAGCCACACAGCACAAATAGTAATTATTTTATTTTGTTACAATTTTTCTATAGGAATATATTATTTATGGCTAACTGTGCCCGCGATTTCGTCTGCGTGGAATTTAACAAAAAAGTTAGTGTTCAGTTCGCAGAGTTATAAAATAAACAAATTTCTAAAATAAAAGTAGCCTAAGTTATTCCTTACTATATCAGCAATCTACCAGTCACTTCAAAATCAAACTTTTATTTCGATAATCGAAAAACACATTGAGATAACTAATATATAAACACGTTGAAATAGAAATAAGTATACTGGAAAATCTTGCGACAAACTTTATATTACATATATATAATTTGTTCAATGACACAAAATGATGCACTTGACTGATGCAAAATTTTCTTTTTCTGAGTGAATTGAAATAAAAAAAATATTTTTAAAAATATGTTAATCGATATAAATTAATATTAAAATTCGGAAAATCGCTATTTACACTAATAAAATAATTATAAAAAAGTGTTGAATACCAATTGGTGTTTATCTATTTTGCAAAACAAACACATTTCTTTTTTCCGCTCAAGTAGGGTACAAAATCAAACTTCCGTTGTTGGCGTGGAAAAAAATATTTCCAGTCCTTCTTGGCTTTATTTTATTACACGGAACTCTTGAAAGGGGAATAACTTACAAATAGCTACTGAGAAGAAAACTTTTTTAGTGTGCCTTTTATTAAAATAACGCTGACTGCTCTTTTTGAAGATTCGATCAGGGAATGACACTATTGCTTGGAGACGTGGCATCATTTTTATTTTCAAATATACACGTTGACAAAGATGTCGAACAGTTTTCAAGAATCTGAGTGACTAAAACCATATATATCGTTATGATTTTAGTGATTGATAAATTGCCTTCTGTTTTAAGTAATAGTAAGAACATTGATATTATTTATTATAATAAACATTCACAAAAATATATTTCAAATATAAAATACATTTTTAGATTACAAATATAAAATACATTTTTAGATTACAAATATAAAATTAATGGACACCGATCTAGGTATTGCATGGTTTGTTAAAACTGAGGTAAAAAAGCAGGTATATTTATTTTTGTTTCTTTTTTTTAATCATAACTGTAATTGTAAGTAATATACAATCAGTAAAAAATTCAAATACCTTAGTGATGCCGTTTTTAAAGATTTTGGATAAGTGGAAGTTTGGACATTGATTTTCGGATGGAACCCTGAAAGTTCAAAAGGTAGCTATATAAATATGACTGATATTATGATCTTAAATATAATTAATTTTCTGCCAGGTAATATATATCGTTAAGTTGTCTCATATGCTTCGAACAAACATTTAACGCCACCTGTTGTGGATAATAAAAGTTGCTGGTCGGTAATAAAAGTTTTAATAAAAATATTAATATATGAATAAAATATACGTCCATCGCAGTTTCAAACGGTTTGTGTTTCGATACCCATCGATATATTGATTTTTATAGACACGATCTAGCTTCACGTTTTCTTTTTATTAATATAGATTTATAACTTGTTTTCATATTAATTATTTACCTTAATTTTTACTCATTTCGCCATATTTCGTACTTAAACAGGTCTCAGCGAGCGCTTCGACGTAATAAGAGATGCTTCTATAATAGCACGAAATATGAGGAAAATATAAATTATTCTCTTGAATATGCAACGTATAAACTAAGACAGGAGTGGTAAGTTTAAATTATAATATTCTATGCAAAACTTTAAGTCGACAACTGCAAATGGTAACAAATGTGAATTTTGTAGGTAGCCCGCGAATGAACATTCAAATATACATAAGAGTACACAATACATGGGCACACATTATTTTGGAGACAGGCTAGTGAAGTTTCCACATAAATCAGTAGGCTAACTTTATTCAAACGACTCTCTGGCGACATTCGTTCGGAATCCACGTCATGTGTAACTTTGTACGAAGCAGCTTCTTTGTAAAAGAGTTACGAGTTGTTATATTTTCAACCTTCTTTGGACTTTATCTATCAAAAACATAAATAAAAGGTAACAGGTAAAAATTTAATATGGTATTGAATTTAACGCAAACAAGTAATATATTTTTTAGTAACAATAGTCGTTTGACTAGCCCGTTGGCGCACTTTGCACGCTGCTTCCTGTTTTGTAGGCTATGCATTTAATTGCCACCCTGAATCTGGGTGTGGTATATATATTTATTTTTATACGCAGTATTTTTAGGCATATTTATCAAAAATATAGCTGTATCAGCTGCTTGTATAACTAAAACACAGACATTAATATGCCTACCTTAGAAACAGACCACCGAGTGTGTATGTTGAAAATATTTTTATTTCGTCGTAATCGTAAAGCCATAAACGTAATACACCTTACTACTTAATTAGCAAGAGTGTTTTTATCATAAATAATCTAAAATTGACGATTTATTATTAAACATACTATAACGTTATCTATTACAATTGGTTTTTACTTAACATTAAAAATAAAGCATAACATTCATAATATATCACCAAAAGTTATTGATTTCTTTTTGCGACTTTGATACATGCGTACAAATAAACGTACATATAAAAAAGTCTAAGTATATATAAACCCCTTTAGGGAAAATTGCTGAAATCAAGCTACTACACCCACTCCCGTTAAAATCAATGGAACAACGGTATTTGCTATCGTTCTACATGAATATGAATAGAGTAACGAACAGAGACACGTTAAAAGAAGATACGGTAGTAATATGTATTGAAAAAGGTGCGTTGAGTGATAAAAATAGACAAGATACGAAATAAAAATGTCGGAAGCGATATATGATATAACTAGATAAGAAAGCTTTTGAGATTCGCGTGCTTATCTAATATATAAAATTCTCGTGTCGCGGTGTTTGTAGTTGAACTCCTCCGAAACGGCTTGACCGATTCTCATGAAATTTTGTGTGCATATTGGATAGGTCTGAGAATCGAACAACATCTATTTTTCGTCCCCCTAAATGTTAAGGGTACTCCACCCTTAAATTATTTTATTTTATCTTTAGATAAATTATTTATTTTTTATCATATTATGATTCGGCGTTGAAAAATACATACAACCCTAAATTTTCACCTTTCTACCCCTATTTTTATAGCGTATAGCGGCAAGACAACGTTTGCAGAGTCAGCTAGTAATAATATACTATACATATACTTAGGTTTGTGGACAATAAAATGCGTTCAAAACTCATTTTAGTGCAGTAGTTTGAGTAGTTAGCACAGGTCGATGCGGCTTCAATTCCAGTTTGGACGATATAATTATATTTAGAAAAATATTTGTTTCTTGTTGAATACGTAAAGAAAAGACATTACTCCAGGTTGTTAACATTGACAGACATAGCAGTCATGCGTTCGTTGCTCATAAATTATCTTCTGCCAACTCGCTGTTGAGCAGCTTGTTGGATCCCCTTCCAATCCTTCTTTTATTTATTTATTTTATTTATTTACACTTTCGCACAACAAAACAAAGTTTTAACAGTATTACAAATGATATCTAAAAATATAATTTGCATCAGTTTCAACCTTCTTTCATATGCAAAGGTCAATTTTCTTTGTTTCAACGTATTTTCTCTACACAACAAGCATTCGCCTTTACGCAAAGTAAAGATAAAAAGGCACGGGACAGCCCTCTGGATTAATTTAAACAAAAGCAAAGCGCACGGCATAAAGGTATAGTGCATTTTCAAAATTCAAGTTGGAAAAATCGAAAATTAATTGTTTAATGTACGAAGCTGCAAGGAATAGCTGTTCCCAAATGTGTAGAAATTATAAACGTGAATATATTTCTGAAAAAAATCTGTAGCTCCTCATCTACAGACACTTTTCAACTTTTCAAATCTTTAGGCATAGGGAAAGGTTCTGATTGTAATAACAATACTTCTGTTGATATTAATGAACTCAATCATCACTTTAATCTTTAACAAATTATGAACTTGATGACAACAGCAAAGATGATAATTTTTCCTTGACTCAACGCTTCCATATGTATGAAGTGATATACGGACAGGGGTTGTAGGTGTTTGTATGTATATTTCTGTCTGTAAGTAAATGGGTACAATATTTAAACAGACCTTTTTAATTTTTTTTCAAATTTTTTGATATCAGTTTTTTTTTGGTAAAACTTCCGTTTGTATATATATATCTATCTATATATAAATATATATATATATATATATATATATATATATATATATATATATATATATATATATTATTATATAAACCTAACGCTGTTTTTTGATTTATTAAGTTTTAAGATAGTCTGGTATACAAGGCTGAAAGAAAGAAGTAAGGTTTTAAGTTAAGTTGTGTAATAAAGTTTAAATAAATAAATAAATATATGAAGAGTAGGTCTATTCCTAGAAGTGAGAAGTTTTTTTAGTTAAAGTTTCAATTGGCAGATATACCTACACGAAAAAACCATAGTTTTATAAAACTTACATTCATGTACAAAATTAACGATTTTAATACAGATATATATTTACTAATTCATACACATTATGTTATGTTGTGTTAGAGTGCAAATAACCGTATTAACTAATTTCCGAATCGTTGGCAACTATTTTGAATGACGTGTATCGGGGAAATGTTCAATTAAATTTAATCTGATACATGTTTTCACATTGAAACTGAAACCATGCAATCGGACCGTGTTGCAATAAAATCAATATATTTTTAATTAGAAACGCATGGGAGATGCGTTTTTTATTTACCACGCTTTAATTGCTACTCTGTGTATATAATGTATTATAAGAGCTCATTAGAATTAATTAAAAAATATGTTTTAAGGATTAACTTCAAAATTCGCGAAATTTGTTGTCTGTTATATTAAAACAAATAAACAGTAAAGTAAAGTAATTGAATCTATAAATTGTAATCATCATTCGTCATCATCATCACTTCACCCTATCGTAGTCCACTGCTAGACATAGGCTGCTGAGCCCGTCTTCGGCCTGTGCATTTCAAAGCAACCAGTTGGTTGGCTATCCCGTCATCGGTCGGTTTTTAAGTTCCAAGATGGTAGTGGAACTGTGTTATCCCTTAGGCGCCTCTCACGACATCCATGGGAAGAAAGGGGGTCGCTATATTCTTTACAGGCGTAGCCACACAGCTTATAAATTGTAATACTATAAATAAAATCTTAATAATTACGATCTAATATTAGTCATACCATATATAACTACGTACATCTTGTTTACAAAAACTATATGAAGTAATATTTGTTACGTAATATGACTCTATAGTACTCCCGTATGAATGTATTCCGCTATTAATATTATTATTTTTCAAATAAGTAAGTAAATCGAATAAGAGCCCCGGATGGCGGATGCGCCCACAAACAGGATTTTAATAAAAGTTAATTTATTCAATAAAAGCCGGCAGCCTGCTGGACTTATATTCAGTATGGATTTAGATCTCGAATTCATTTTGAATTCGCTGACAATTGATGGATATTTGTTTTTTTTTCGTCTAGGAATACGTAATTGAACATTTGGATCATATTTTAAAATTAAAAAATTATGTTAATTCCTATACAATAACTTCTTTAAACATTATTTACATTATAGGAACTATCAATAAACTTAGTATTTATTTTTTATGGATTTGGTATGTCGTCAATAATTAAAATAAAATTACAGTTTTTAGTTTTTATGCTATGGAAATGTTAGTAAATTATAAGGGATAACAATACAATATATAATAGTTCTCCATTCCGGGATATGCTGCCAACTGCTGGCTTTGAAATACACCGGCCGAAGACGGGCAGCAGCGTCTTCGGTGCGACAAAGCCTGCACTGCGGTCACCAACCCGCCTGCCCAGCGTGGTGACTATGGGCAAAACACATGAGTTCACGTTATTTTTGGCGTAAACTTGTGGAGGCCTATGTCCAGCAGTGGACTGTATAGGCTGTAATGATGATTCCGGGATATAAGTTAATTAAATTGCCAATAATAACATTATATTATGCAGCATTCAAAATTCGTAAAAATCCAAATAGAATAAGGAACAAGTTTCGAATTTTAAAAATAACAACCATTCAAACTACAATGATTACAACGCTACTTCGGGTTTCAGTGCTGCGCAGCGCCTCCTGATTTATATGAAAACTTGTCTTAGAAATTCTGGCGAAATAAGCGGTGGAAAGAAACATATTCTACAGTCAAAACATTCTTGGCTCAGATGTTTAAAAGGTACTTACTAAGAAAGTTAGAAAGCACAAGCGACCATTTGCTGTAATGATATGAATATTTACGAAAAAAGTTCGTTCTGGCGTCGGGCAAATTGTAAACCGCCTACGACAGTTGAAAACTTTTTATTAATCGGCGAAGACAGATTTCTTGATGTGTCTATAGAAATTGATATAAATAAGACTGATTAATTATTATTAGTTAATCATTATAAACTTAATAATGTTTATGTTTTTTTTTTCAAAAGATTCTTTTGTTATTCAATTATGATTAAAAACTATTATACTAGAAATCTGCAAATATAATTTTGACAAAATATAAAGACGTATATTTTTTCAATAAACGTCTTACAATAGGTAGAATAGGTATTCTGTATCGAGGGTTCCAACACACGCAACGCGAAAGCACAAGCGCCCAGATCATCACTAGGGCCGACGAGAAATCGTTAGCCGCAATACCCAATTCGATAATTATCAGTCTAATTATTGATATGATTTGTGTCGCATCAAAAGAATTACTAGAAGATTGTCTGTTGTTTGAAAATCATTATATAATAATATAACGATCACCAACCCGCCTGCCCAGCGTGGTGACTATGGGCAGCACACATAAGTTCATTCTGGCGCAAACTTGTGGAGGCCTTTGTCCAGCAGTGGACTGCGATAGGCTCAAGTGATGATGATGGTGGTGGTGATATAATATAAAACAAACTCGCTTCCTGCTGTCTTTCTATATGTATGCTTAGATTTTTGAAAATACGCAACGGATTTTGATTCGGTTTTGTTAATAGATAGAGTGATTCAAGAGAAAGATTTATATGTATAATACATCCATAATATGGTAGAGAAACACTAATAATTTTAGAGGTTTCTAACGTATCTTTTGTTGTTGATAGTGTCAGCATTCCACCAGTGCGAAGCCGGGGCAGGTTATCTAGTAATACAATAATTAATTTCAGCATTAAAATCATTGTTTCTGTCCCCATTGGGACAAGTAAGAAGTGAGAATGGGCTGTTGTTTTTTTCTTTGTTAGTTGTGAGCGTTTATTTCGTTTAAAATAACTTGTTTCTTGTGATTGTGTATAAAACCTAAGTTCAATGTAAGAAGAAAAAATATAAAACAAGACTGAAATTGTGCCTTAAGAATAAAACGTAACTTTCACAATTATTTTTAAAATACCCGTGTCTATATTAGTACGTTAAAGGAAATAAAGTTTATTTTCATATAAATCATCGTCAAATAGAAAAGATCTTTGTAGTTTATTTAACGTAATAATAAGATTCGAATTTCCAATTACGTTCCCTTCGGGTATTAGTCTTCTTTTCAACTTAACTTTATGAAACAAGTTCATTGTATTCGTTATGCTTACTCGTCGTAAAGACGAAATGTTCATATCAAATAACTTGAAAGAATAAACTATAAAAATTATATGAAGCCACTCACGGTACAAATTTTTTGAGGTTATTACTAAAATGTAAGATAGAAGCCAGATTTTTATCTATGCTGATTACAGTTGTTTCAGTTATTTTCTTTTATTTATACTAATACTATATAACTGTAAAGTTTGTTTGTTAGATTATTTGTTTGGACGCGCTAATGTCATAAGCTACTGGTTAGAATTAAATATTTAAAATTAATGGGGGCAAGACCGCGAGAAACGGTGTGTATAAATATAATAATTAATAAAATGTAACAAATAAAACTCTATTTCTTGTGTGTTCCTCGCGCAATAATGATGTAATTTATTAAAAGTCGTTATGAAGGAAATTTCAATAATAACTACAGATGTAGGTCAGGTTTCCAGTAAAATAAAAATTACGTAACCTGGCACATTTGAAACCATTAAACTCAAGAATTAAGTAACAAATAATCTGCAAAAAAAATGTAAACTCTGCATGATTCTAAGTGTAAATACGGATTCGAATGACGTTATAATTTTTAGCAATTCCATTTCGGAAACTTAACAGTCAATGCATTAAATATTTTGTTATTTTGAACAAATAGAATGTGCCGAAATTAAAGTGACTATGTAGCTGTAAATCTTGGAACTGTAATTTAGAACCCCACCATGAAACTGAATAGCCAAACTATCAGATAGTATAAGAAGTAGATTTTCAGATCTATTTCAGAAAGTACACATATATATTTTTCGTTTTTTTCGTTAGTTACGATTTTTCAAATAAAATATTTAAATACAACAATCGTAATAAAAACGAAGACAGGCAGATATTAAGATTTTTGAAATTACATTAAAAAACAATTAGTTTTTTTGCCTTATTATATTTTTTCTACAAAATGCTCTATTAAGTGTTAGTTACTTGTAAATTTCTTCAATAGCTTTTTAACTTCTGCTGATTCCAAGTTTGTCGATTACTATAGTTACCGCCCAGCGTCGGCGTAACATTTTTAAGTGTTCCTATACTTCTTACACACCTAAACAATATACTTAATAAAATTATGTATTCACATTATTCATAAGAATACGACGCAAGTTTGTAACCTTTCATCGTTCATGGCGCCTAAATAATATTTTCTTAGTGAAACTTAACCGGATAAAGTTACTTTGTCTGACTAAATTGATTGAATTTATTATTACGAAAATAAAATATAGCATATTTAAATCAGGAACAACGTATCTTGCATTATCTGCTGGTGAAGTAATTTTCAAAATCAGTTCACTAGTTCTAGAGAGTAACCCAGACAAAAGTACAAACTCTCACTAACTTTTTCATAATTATTGTATATTGTAAATTTAAGAATAAAATAAAAATTTTAAGGAGAAAAATATAATTGGCTCAACTCCACAACTTTCAGGTACCCTACTCGTAAATTCGTCGTTGAACTTTGCTTAAATGAGATCAGTAATTTAAAGTATTCAATTCATTTGTATTGTGCAATTGTTTAAATTACTGAAGCAGTGGTTTTCATATCATGGGCGTGTATGAGGAGGGGGAGAGGCCCACCTTCCTGAACTCCTTTAACATACGGGGAAAAATATTACAAATTTATACTGAACTGATAGAATTAAGCTCGTTCGTATGAAAATGTTAAATTTATATACTAGAGTTAATTCAAAACGAGAGGCGTTGCCGAGTAAGTTGTTTTAATGAACAAATTTTAATAACTTGCGTGTTTTTAAAGAAATTACGTGACATTATTATAACGAGGTCATAAATGGAATAGTGGTAAACGAGAAATAAAACGATCTTTGTTATTGGATTTTCAATGCACATATTATATTACAAGAAATGAAATATATATTATCCTCTGTATATATGGTTATAAATGAATATATAATACTTTCTCGCGGTTTGCGTTGTTTTGTTACCAGTGAAATTGATTGCAAGTTAATGCTTCGATTCTTTGAATATTGTAAGTTGACCTGGTAAGCAACTTTTGTACAGTTATGAATTATGAATTATGCTAAAGACGTAATGGTGCTTGCACCTGCAGTCACGTTTCCTAAGCTAAAGAACGAGACAGTGTACTTGAATAAGTAATAGCTCCCAGAAGCATTGCTCGTGACGGCCACCCGTTGGGAAATTATGTTCAGACTTGTAAACTCAGCATACCTGATACAACTGTATGATGTTACTTATACTTTTAAATGTGTTAATTTATGACCAAAGCGCAATATAGTCGTTTAATAAAGTAAAGTAATTAAATAATATCAACCCCATGTATATTTAATACGATTCGTAGATATTTTTTCTGAGTAATCTATCACTTTTGTTAGAAAAAAAAAATGTTGTGTTATTGAGAAATTTAATTTTAAACAATTCAATGCTAAACACAAAATTGTATACCCCTATCGTGAAGACATGATATGAAAATTTAATTGATTATGTGTTTTTGTAGATATTAAACTGATATATGATAACTGAGGTGGGGCCCTGCAGGAAATATCCTGCTTAAAATATGGAATAGCCCGACTGGGGTAGTACCTCGATTTTACAAAAGATTACAGTTAAATAACACTGTTTTCAAGCAATGTTGTGTTTCTGTTGGTAAGTAAGGTGATCAGAGCTCCTGGGGGAAACCGGGGATGGGACAACACGCTTGCGATGCTTCTGGTGTTGCAGACGTTGCGACCTACATATATTATAACCCTATATCTATAAATAACCATAAAGTAATCATCTTCATTATCATAAGCCTTTTACAGGTGCCATATAAAATTATATAAGTATAGAAACTTTGAACATACGGATCAACATAAGGTGGCGTTCATATTTTAAGAACTTGATAAAGAGCTAGGCAATAATGAACGTAATTGCAGTAAAGCTATTTATTTAAAATATTTTTAGAAAATGAACTACTTCTTATATTTTATTTCTTTGTCTAGATAATCTAAATAAACTATATTATTTTGTTATTAAATAATACATCAAGTTCGTAAAAAAATTACAGACAAGTTTATAGCCTATCAAACAATAATTTCGAAAACTTGTACCTTCGTTGTCATTTAAAACAACATTTGGCAATTTTTAAATTGTACTTGCAAAATCGTTCAATAATTAACATTGGTATAACATGAACAATGAGTAATTTGCAATAACTCGAAGAATTTCGTCTGTAGCAAGTTATACTCTCACTACGCCTTTAATACGATGAAACAATGGTAAATTATACACTTAGCCCCACTTTGCAGATGTTAAGTATAAATGACCCTTGAGTAAGAAGTGTGTATTGTTTGCACAAGATTACATAGCTTTACTGTAATAATACTTTGGGCAACTTTTAAGACTCCTTAAGAGGGGCTATTAAAGCTTAAAACATAATTGGTAAAATTAAAGTAATGTCGAGACTTTTAAAATGAAAACAAGATTTTAAAGTTTGATTTACTAATTTAAATTTTATATTAGATTGAAATATCTATCTGTAGTTAGTATGTTGGCTAACTTTCTGTGTATTCATGACAAAACGTTTTTTGAGAGCAAATGTAACTGATATGGAATTTTACATTTTCATTAATATTTAAAGATGAGGGTATCTTTTTAAAAAGCGTTAACGATATTTGATTGTTTGTTAAGAAATTGTTGGATACATTTCCGAACACAACTAACAGAGGTAACAAATACAATAATTTACATTTGCATATCGTTGCGGGAGCATTGAACGTAGAGTCGTATATATATTTTTAGGAGAAACAAACTTATTTATTTAAAAAAAAAGACAGAAGACCGAACACTTAACTTCTATTTATTACTCATTTTTACAAATATAACGATTATCACAAAAATTAACCTTAACCACTAACTTAATCGAAAATAATGACCGAGAATTACAAATTAAATTAACCAAGCAAACAACCATTACTTTGAGTATAAAAATGATCAACGCACTCGTCATGAAACAACGACCTATCGTTCCGAAAGCCGAGAAGCAAAAGAGCCCTCTGAACGGGTAGGGACTGCTTTTATTGACGTTGTTGCATGACGTTACAAAACGTATTAGCGGGTAAGGAAATATTTTTATTAACACTGTTGCACGACGTCACGAAACGTATTAATATAATCGATATTATGCTAACACGGCCTCTCCTGACCGTGCGCCGTCCCCGGTGCACATTTTCACCACGAACGCCTCGGTGGACGCTGATAAGGACTCGAGCTCGCCGTCTCCAGGGAGAACTCCTGGGGAAGCAGTAGCGGGAGCCGTCGAAGGCCCAAGCTGAGCATTGTCACATTCATCGTCTGTAGCAGATTTATGTGATCAACGGACAGAGGCAGCATTACACGATACCTACTATGTGATCAACGGACAGAGGCAGTATTACGCAATATCCACTACATGATCCAGGGACAGAGGCAGTATTACGCGATATCCACTATGTGATCCAGGGACAGAGGCAGTATTACGCGATATCCACTATGTAATCAACGGACAGAGGCACTATTACGCGATATCCACTATGTGATCAACGGACAGAGGCAGTATTACGCGATATCCATCATGTGATCCAGGGACAGAGGCAGTATTACGCGATATCCACTATGTAGTCAACGGACAGAGGCAGTATTACGCGATATCCACTATGTGATCAACGGACAGAGGCAGTATTACGCGATATCCATCATGTGATCCAGGGACAGAGGCAGTATTACGCGATATCCACTATGTAGTCAACGGACAGAGGCAGTATTACGCGATATCCACTATGTGATCCAGGGACAGAGGCAGTATTACGCGATATCCAATATGTAATCAACGGACAGAGGCAGTATTACGCGATATCCATCATGTGATCCAGGGACAGAGGCAGTATTACGCGATATCCACTATGTGATCCAGGGACAGAGGCAGTATTACGCGATATCCACTATGTAATCAACGGACAGAGGCAGTATTACGCGATATCCATCAGGTGATCCAGGGACAGAGGCAGTATTACGCGATATCCCTTGGGCAGAGGCTGTATTACGCAATACCCATCACACAACATTTACTTTATTTCACGGGCAGAGGCAGTATTACGCGATACCCACGATGTGATCCAGGGACAGAGGCAGTATTACGCGATATCCCTTGGGCAGAGGCAGTATTACGCAATACCCATCACAGAAAGCAGACAGAGGCAGTATTACGCTTGTCTCAAATAACAAAACGGTCATTTTGTCACATCGCGCCGGCAGCGTGCAGGTACCATCGCACGTGTACAGCTCCGTACCACGCCGCACCCATATACGGAGCCACCACACGCATGACTACGCCGACACGCGTGACCACACGTGAAGGCATCTCACATACCACACTATTCATGTACATTGCTGTAAAATACGGCAATTGGTTAGCTTGCTAATTCATGAAAAATATAGCAGTGTAAATATAGTACTGTGTGGCTATGGTACTAAGGAACATAGCCACCCTCTCTCTTCCCTCGGGTGTCGTAAGAGGCGACCAAGGGACAACACAGTTCCGCCACCACCATGGAACCCAAAAAACCGACCGGTGGCGGGACAACCATCCAACCGCTGGCCCCGAAATATACAGGCCGAAGATGGGCAGCAGCGCCCCCGGCGTGACAAAGCAGGCCCCGCGGCCACGAACTCGCCTGCCCAGCGTAGCGACCACGGGCAAAATACACGAGTTCACGCCACGCTTCGCGCAAACTTGTGGAAGCCCATGTCCAGCAGTGGACTGTATAGGCTGTAATGATAATGATAGCAGAGGCTCCACATTTGCTTACCCGTACTGCTACCATGGCGGTGTATACCAACCGCTATCGAAGAATACGAAGCACGTTTCCGGCGTCCACTCGCCGAGCCACTGAACCATGTGTTCAGAGGCTGCTCGTATCGTCTTACCATAGGAGCCTGCCAGCAACTTCAACTCGTATCGGTTATGCGGGAGTGCGCTAAGCACACTAAGTGCTTGCTAGATTTTAATCACAAAGACAAGGTCCTCGACAGCAAAGATTCGCCGATTCTTAATAATTTGGCAATACAGTTATAGCCTGTAAGACCTAGAAATTGGTTAACCTGTCTTGCGTTGGTAGGCTTCGGTGACTGAATAAGTGCCTCAATTTTACTAAAGCTCGGCCTCGCCTGACCTTGGTAAATTAATCAACCAAGATATTTTACCCGTTTCTAAAAAGATACTCGACTTAAAGCTGCTTCACGTTCTATCCTGCATCACACAATCATTTAACCACGACTGCGCTTCATCCCGTAAACAACTACCCACACAACCTAAACTCGCGACAGAAATTGAACGACGAACGATCATTACTGGTCCATTCGTTTAATCAAGTTTTGGCATCGCCCTTAAAACAATTAGCGACTCGCGATAAGCCCTCAAAATCTTCTCTATAACAAGTCTACTTCACGTCAACTTCACTATACCACGCTCTAAAATTGTGTACAGCTGGATCAAAATTTGATACATAGCTCTGCGGCTCTCGTGGACGCATCGTTCTCCACTACAGATACGTTACCAGTTTCGTACGTAAGTTTGTAACAAATTTCGTGATGAGTTGACTGTCGATTGCTCGATAGCAGACAGACGAGTCGTAATCGCATTTATCGTATGATTAATTGAACTACTATAACTGCGCGAACGATATCTACCCGAAAGTAACGAATACTCACTGCTACTGCGTGATAACCGTTCGCGATTCTCCGAACACAGCCTGCGTGGTCGCAGGGAACGTTCAGTAAGTTGACACGATGCCCACTCGCTACGATTGCACACACCTGAGATAACCTTTCATCGTCAGATTCACTTCGCGATCTATGACGACGGCGATTTACCCGTGACGGCCTATTGTGCGTTTGTTCGTTCCTTATAGATTTACCGCGGGACTGCCTATTTTCACGGCTAGGAGTCCTACCTGATCGACTATGTGAACACGAACCGCACGATCGTGAACGCGGCATGACGATTTCAAATTAACGGCTGTTTGCTTATGAAGTGGTGTCGTAAGGAGCAATCCCACTTCTGATTTTAGGAGAAACAAACTTATTTATTTAAAAAAAAGACAGAAGACCGAACACTTAACTTCTATTTATTACTCATTTTTACAAATATAACGATTATCACAAAAATTAACCTTAACCACTAACTTAATCGAAAATAATGACCGAGAATTACAAATTAAATTAACCAAGCAAACAACCATTACTTTGAGTATAAAAATGATCAACGCACTCGTCATGAAACAACGACCTATCGTTCCGAAAGCCGAGAAGCAAAAGAGCCCTCTGAACGGGTAGGGACTGCTTTTATTGACGTTGTTGCATGACGTTACAAAACGTATTAGCGGGTAGGGAAATATTTTTATTAACACTGTTGCACGACGTCACGAAACGTATTAAAATAATCGATATTATGCTAACAATATATTTTAATTTGCACTGACACTATTCGTTGATTTCAAACCAACATTAAATAAACTCGACCGAGTCTAAAATATTTTGTTCAATTCGATTTTTTATATTTTATTATTTATAAATTTTGCACATCGTAACTACGTAGGTGTCGTCCATTAATGACTTGATGTTTTTAGCAACTTTTTATCCCCCCACCTCCTTTTTGAAATTTTTGTGCTGTTTTAGACTAAAAAAATCACTCCCAAGCAAAAATCACGTATATTGATATTTTCATAATATCTTAAAATACAGATATATTCGGAATAAATTCTAGAAATTTAAGCATCGTAATACAAATTTAAAGATAGATTAAGTTTGCTGGACGTTTGCTATTTTTTTGGTTTAAAAAGCGAGCGTTCAACGACACAAACCGCATAATTACAGCCCCTTCCCCTTAATATTTCGTGATTTTTTTCGAACTCTCTCGAGCCTAACGTGATAAATGGACGAGCCCTTTTCAAATCACTTTAGCTACTTATATCTGTTATTATGTATGGATGAAATTAAAATATAAAATTCAATGAAGTTCGTAAAAAGCTTAATAAGACAAGTTTGTAGCCTGTTAAACAATTAAACAATGTCACAACATAAACGCATGAATTGTTAAAAAATCGATAAGACAAAATACTCTGGTAGGAGTTTTTTGTCATTATTTTGTGCTTCCATTTGACCTGAAAACACGTATATAATTATGAGATCTTCTGATCATCGATCTTTTTATCGATATTTTAAAAACTTGATAATTATGTGAGTGATAAAATGTTAGATCAAAATAACTTAAAGGATTCATCAATGAAAAACTCTTGTGCTGTCATATATTAAAGAAATTCTACGTGTAAGCAGGTATTAAAAGATAATGTATGCAATTGGTAATGAAACCGAATTGTCGTAATACATAACAAAAATAAAATCTTACACTTTATCATACCAAGCTAAAGTGTTATTTAAAACTTATTTTTGTCTATCGACCTAATTCAGACATCCGATAAAGGTTGTACTGAAAACATTTGCAATGAAGTTTCAGTATCTTCTACATTAGCATAGCAAAGACAACTTTAACACAGAGCTACTTCTCATTCCAACCGTATCTTAAAGCGTTGTGAGTAATCACCTTTACATTTGCGATGCATGTTCTGACAGAATCTGAGTGTGAGATAACTCGGGAGTAATTAACGCTCTCATACAAACATTTCTTGGAAAAATTTAAAATCAACTTCAAAAATGAGGAAACTGTAATTTTATGTCATATTTTAGTTCTCATAATGAAAAAAAAAATAACTAAACTAAAAACCTTAAAAAATCCTTGAAAATATCGTATTCGTTTAAATCAAGTTTATAAATTCCAAATTTAAATAAAATTGGATGTCATCAACCGATTGTAATAAAATTTGCGCCTAATGTTACTTTTTTTTTAATTACGTGAGTAACATCATAATCTTATTTATTTAGAATCATTTTATAATTACCAAGAAAATCGCAATGAATAAAAATTATTGAAAAAGAAAGCAGGCTATCATTAAGTACATACGAAAGTTAATCGTCTTAATTTACACTACAATATATATATAAAAAATTGCTTATTCCCATGTGATTTTTTTGCCTATTACTGTTTGCTGTGCTTTGAATAATAAGAGTAATTATTTATTATATGTAAAAAAAACATTGAAATAATCAATTTTATTATTGAATCCTCCAAGACAAGGTCAAAGATCTCATTTGAATATTTCTCGCAAAATGGTTGACTATTGTAGAACTGTGGGAATATTACAGCTATACATAACGAAATTATAAGGGTCTCTTGCTTGACTTTGGTGCCCTAATAAAGTTATTCTGGTTATTACAATAACACAAATCCTGAAGAATCAAGATTTTATATTGACATCCATTTTCAGGTTTAAACTCAGGTGAAAGTGAAAGTAAAGTCTGGCGTGATATTATTTATTGATATACTCAACTGATTTTATCTTGATTCCAAAAAACTTTTAAAATAAATATATATTGCTATTTTTGTAGTAACAGTAACAGAGAAGTATTAAATTGGATTCGTTTAAAAATAAAAATATAACGTGTATATGATTATATTATTCAGTAATATCTATAATAAAAAATGTTTTTTTTTTTATTGTTTCTTTTTATGCTTTTCTCATAAAAAAGCATAGATGAGTTAAGAATTATGAAATGTATTACTTATTAAGTACTCAAATGTACTTTATTTTTTTCTCCTTGAAAAGCGGAAACCATGCTGTGAGTTTACGGCAGTTAAGAATATAGTCATTCCCTTTCTTCCCTTCGGTGTCGTAAAAGGCAACTAAGAGACAGTTCCACTACCATCTTGGAACTTAAAAAGCCGACTGATACCGCGATAACCATCTAACCGCTTGCTTTGAATAAACAGACCGGAGACGGGCAGCAGCGTCTTCGGTGCGACAGTTCAGCATAGTGGCAAAACACACGAGTTCACGCCATTTTTGGTACGAACTTGGGGAGGCCTATGTCCAGCTGTAGACTGTGATAGGCTGAAGTAAAGTGAGAAAGTGGAAACCACCAATGTTAATAGATTTCATCACCAATATATCAGAACGATCGTAACATCTCTTTATTTAATTTGAGCTTGTTGCATCTAAAATGTAAATAACATAAATATACACAATTAAATGAGAATTTAAGACACGTATTACCCACGCTAGACAAGCGGCTAATCAGATTTTACGAGACTAGCCGTTGCCCAGCAAGATAAATGTGTATAATATATGTACTTTTACGTTTGCAGGTCACTTATTTAACACTTGATATAATTTGTTAATGTGGACGCCGCGTTGGTGCAATGGTCATAGCTATGGATTGTGCCTGTTGCGCTGGCGGTTGTGGGTTCGATCCCCGCACATGAAAAAAAAACATTGATTATAGATGTATCTCAAACGAACTTTAACAGTAACGGTAATAAAAATGGCTCTCCTGAAAAAAAACATTTTTATGTCTTACGACCTTATGCGTAGGACCCGTCGATTTGTATTCGATTTGTACCTAATAATAAATAAATAAATAAATAATAAAATGTTTGTGAACAATTTTTTTATATTGCCAACGATTATTGAAACTTGAAAGTGAATGGGGACCGAAAATACACACGATACACAAACATAAACGCCCAGACAATGGCAAACGTCTATATAATAAATGTCAGGTGGTTAAATTTTTAAAAATAAAAGGGTTGGCGGATAAGTAAATAGTTAGTAGATGTCTGCTAAGAACAGATTTTGCTACAGTGCCGGATTAAGAAGGTCTTTCGCAAGACTGTGTGAAAGTCCTTCATTTTTTCTGCTATAAACAATAGTTACAATTTTATATTTAGTAGATGTCCACTAATTGACGCCGCGTTGGCGCAACGGTCACAGCTATGGATTGTGCCGGTTGCGCTGGCGGTTACGGGTTCGATCCCCGCACATGACATACATTTGTATTGGCCATACAGGTGTTTGCCGTGGTCTGGGTGTTTGTGCAGTCCTTGTGGGTCTCCCCACCGTGCCTTGAAGAGCACGTTAAGCCGTCGGTCCCGGTTGTTATCATGTACACCTGATAGCGATCGTTACTCGTAGTAGGGAATATATCCGCCAACCCGCATTGGAGCAGCGTGGTGGATTAAGCTCTGATCTTTTTCCTACATAGGGAAAGAGGTCTATGCCCAGTAGTGGGATATTATAGGCTCAAGTGTTATAATTTGTCACTTAAATCACATCTGCAGTTAGTAATTACAGTGCGGCGCAAATCTTTTCCAAAATTTTCTTCACTGAATATAGTCTACAATAACAATAAATAAAAATAACAATGTCAGTATTAAATTAGTGATGTAATGATCGCTTATTTACATTTACCATAGCTCGTATAACGTGTAAGTTAGGTGAAATGTTTTAAGACATTAATATGACTTATGTTTGCAAATATTACTAATCTTGTAAGTCATAATTCCTGGAAATATTATATCTGTGTGATTAGACAGGTGTGTAGTAGGCCTACGAAATTTCGCTCTTAGCAAATATTTGTTACTGCTAATTAAACGTTAAGGCTTGTACATATTATTATAAGGCTGTGATTTTATCTAGCATTTTTAGCAATACAAGATTAAAACAACGATCGCTTTCAGGTGTATATGATAACAACCGGGACCGACGGCTTAACTGATCCAAAATGTGAATCTTAATCTGACGGTAAAACCTATATCTTTGTATGGTCACACCCACCACGCAAACACACAATATTTTTTCATTATTGAACCACGTAGGGTGCATAATGCATACACTAATAATATCTGACGCGCTCAGTACCTTTTTTTGGTGACTGCTTTCGTACTCCCCACCGCTGAAAGGGCAAACATCATGTGATTTTTTTAGCATCTAATCTTCACAATCCCACTGTTTCCCACGACGCTCGAGTAAATCCATATTTAGTTTTTTGGCCCCCACTTACATACCATAACTTACATTTAAGCATCAAAACGCGTAAAAGGGTATATTAACTATGCAAGTTTTTTTCGTTCGTTTTCATTAAAATTAAGTAGGCTAAAGGTTGTGGATATTATATTACAAGTACCGTTAATCTTATTTTCTTGAAAATAGGTATAAAATATTTTAGATGGTTGCTGGTATTAGATATTTCAAGCCGAATTCCATTTAGTTGATTTTTCGTTATCAAGGTCGTTTCGGTAAAAGTCTAATGCTCTTCATAAAAGCTTTACGATCGTAAAGTATAGTTTATTAAAAAAAAATAGTTTAATAAAATAATCTAGACAAAGAAGTACTCGTACATTATTATTAAAAGCTAAATTATTTTTAAAATTATTTTATATTTATTTTAGTATATTAGAAAAATAACATTGAAAGGGTTGCAATAAAAATCCGGACTAGGCTAAATTTAATTAAAACTTGAAAAATTCATCTTTATTTAAAAATATAACCTCATTTTTAATAAATACGTCTTACATTAAAATGAGCGCTGTTTCATTGCAAACACGAGGACATAATGTTGCTTGCAAAAAGTTTGGTTTGAACAGGGATTGCCGAATATAATATAGCATGGTCAGGAATTTTCCAGTCAATTTTTTTGGCGATTTATCTTACTATTATTTATCTAAAGAAGATAATTATCTAATTTTTATCCATTAAGCAGATGGGTGAAGATCACGTCTAGCTTATATCTTAGACGATTAGATTACGCGCTATGGGATAAAAGTAAGAACACATGTTTCTAACCTTACCCAATTTCGGGATAAAGTGTATCCAGTGTCTAAGCTCGTAGAATGAATGCCAAGTATGCTTAGTTTCATTTAAATTTATTCGATAATTTTAGCGTAGTACCTCCACGAATATTTAAAATTTCTCATTAATTTGGTTTCTGTATCTAAGAAAAATACGTTGTATGTACATACATATGGATAGATTTCGTATGTTTCAATTTTGGTTCAGCTATTTGCAAATAGATACGATTTTACGGCTGAATATCAAATACATATCCTTGAACAGATCTGACATCAGATGACAAACGTGTAACGTGATTTCTGTAGAAATGTATGTAAAGTCTATGACAGTGATAGTCCAACGGCTTGTTTTTAAAATTTTCTTATTTAGGATTTCTTTTAGAAAATAAATAAATAAATAGAATAACCTTAGGTAACGAAAACTTATTGGAATCCTATAAAGTATAGTATATTGTGCCCTGTCTGTTGTTGTTGTTTTATAAAGTTTGACGACGCGATGGCGCAAAAGTCTCAGCACTGGTTTGTGGCTGTTTGTTAGTATTCTAGGTGTTTGTACTTTTGTATTGTCTATGTTTCCGGTCTCCCGACACAGGAAGGGCTGTTTCGCTTCAGTTAATATTTTGTACAAAAATATTAGAATGACGATAGGTAACCGTTAATAACAATTTATATTGAAATGTACAATTACAAAACTCACATAGAACTTGGAATAAAGTACTACACTATATTACAAAACAAATAGGCCTCTTATTTGTTATGTATAAGAATTTATATTAAATCTTAAAACATCAGCTAGCTATAACAGCCATTGAACTCGCGTACGATAAGCCTACGGACACTTGTAAAACTAAGAGAATTGTTAGCGCGTTATCACCCTACTTTTACTGCCGTTTTATTAGACAAATTGGTTGAAAGTTTTTTTCACCAGCCTGAAAAATCCGGCATAAGCCGCTTTCTCCATTTAGGAGAAGAATCGGAGCTTACTTTTCTACACGCAGTGGAGCAGTGTGGTGGATACACTGCTCCACTGAGTGTTGGCGGATACATCGCACACCCAAAACGGAAACAAATATTTGTACAAATATCCATCCAAAGCGGGAATTGAACTCGTGAACCGTCAGTGTTTAGACATCTACACATACGGCACACGTACTAGAGTGATTGTTAAAAAACACAATTATGTGGTTACAATATTAAGCTCTTGAAGTATTTGAAATATAATTATAAAGACAAGTAAATAGCTTACCGAAAATCGAGTAATAATAGAAGTGACTTGAGTGCATAAATTGAAATACTTTTGTTCATAATATTATTTTAATTTTTAGTAAATTTTATCCGATCGTTTCACGACTCATTTTAGAAATATGAGATTCAAAATACAGAGAATAATTATTTCACAAATTAATTTAAAACAGAATGATGCACTTATTGCCGTTCAATTAAAGGGATTTGAATTTATTTAAATAGAATGTAAAAATCACAGTAGAGCTCTACCAGATTTTCAATATAGAAATTGATATCAGTGAATATTTCATGCGCTATTTGTTCATTGGATATCATTTTTACGGTTTTTTTAAAGCGACAGTTTTTACACGTATAAAGAATTATTTTCATTTTTATTCCATGAATCTTGATGCATATGCAGTAAAAATAGAAGTTCAGTCAAATCATACAATTTGCCTAGTTAAATTAATAACATAAATAACTAAAACTAAACTCCCATTAACAAATGAACAACAACTAAATAACTATAAATTCTGCCTCTTCGAACTAATTCACATTGAATTTAAAATTAGTACAAATTTTACTTGTTATCCAATTTTTTTTAATTAGTTGAACTAAGTAAAAACAAACATTTTTTTAGATCAGTATTTTTCGTTCCTTTTGATTTCGTGACCCTTTTACAGGTTGAAAATTCTGCTCTTCTAATTGTACCATATGCATAGACAGTATTTAAAATACTATAACAATGATTTTCTGTTTTTTGATACCTTTATTTCTTGTTATGATGTACACTCGGCAAGAAGCCGTGAAAACTAAGAACGAGATGAATTAGTAAGGCTATCCGCGGCTTTGACACGGATAAAAGCTTGCATGGGACAAAAGCCCAAATTTCACTTTATAGTTTGACGAATCTACAGATGTGTCCGATTGTGGTCAGTTGGTAGTATTTGTACGCTTTGAAGTAGATGATAGTATCACGGAACAAAATTTGTTATTGTAAAGTACTTCTTGCAAACACTTAGGGCCAGTGTTTGTACGATATGTTGTAGAGCACTTACGACTACGATATTGATTGGAAAAAATGTATCGCTATTTGTGGCGATGGCGCTAAAGCTATGAATGACAATCAGAGTTGACTCGTTGTGAAATTAAAATCGATAATACCGAACATATCATGGACATACTGTTTTCTTCATCGACAAGCTTTAGCTGCTAAGGTTCTTCTCACCACTACTACTACGCATGTCATTCTGATTTAAATATCGTGCGTAGGGAGGTAATAAAATATGCTAATTCTATCAAAGGAAGCCCTGTAAACATAGATATTCAGAATTATTATTTATATTATTATATTATTGTTGTTATGTTATGTTATTATATTTGAAGCTGTGGGCGCACATCATCATAATCTACTTTGCCACAAAGACGTCAGGTGGCTATCCAATGGAAGAGCTGAGTTGTTAATGATCTCACAAGATGCTAAATGTGAATATGATTGTCATTTTTCTGACCTAGTTTGGTTGGTAAAATAAGCATTTGTTCTTTTCAGCCACCTTAATAATTTTAAAAAGAACCTCTAAGGTAGAGAAATACAATTTTAACAGCTAACAAGAAGGACAAAACATTTCATTCAAAACTTCATTTTAGGTTAATCTCTATGAAAAACAATATATATTTGAGTCTTTGTCATGAGTTCAGTTAATTGTTGAAAATAATGCCACAGATCAAACAATTGTGGTAGGCCTCACATTCCTTGCACGATACAGAGCTTGCATATTTAAAAGAGAAACAGACACACAGAGAGTATGTCGAAATAGTTTCTAGACTTGCACTCTGGAGCTAACAATCGGCGTAGATGGATTCTAAACTCTTTCTTGTTTAAGTCAATAGAACTGGCTGATCATACTACAAATATAAAAGAATATTTTGAAGATTTAGCGGGCGTGCTTAAAATGGTTTTTCATTCTCACAGTGTTGAAATATTTTGGATGACAAGAAAACAAGAATATCATGAGCTGGAAAGTGAAGGTCTAAAATTATTAGTCTCATACATTATTTCATACTTATGTGAACTGACATTCTCTGCAATAGTGGACATTAAAAATAAAAACGGAAGTTCAATTAGAAACTGATTTAATTGTCAACGTTTCAAAATTAGCAGCACGATTTGACAAATTTTTAAAAATTAAACAAGCCTTCACTAAAATGGTCAAATATCGATTTTTGTCATTGCACGAACATGAATCGCAACTTGACTATAAATTTCACGGGGGTTTCAATTCGAAATCTAGCATGAATTGACGATATCGCACAGTAAACTACAATAGCTCCAACAAAGCTAGAAAATCTGTTGTAGTAGTGAATATTATATGTAATAGATACTTAATTTGTAGTTTCTGTTTAAAACATTTTTTTAAGGGAATAGTTAAACAAAAGCATAGTAATTGTTGTTATTTTACATTTTTATATCTCGTGATCGATTGCTTGTATTAAGTGAAGTGTAATTCGTATATATGTATTTACATATTTTTATTAGTTATTGTTGGAAGTTAAAATAAATAAAGACATTGTATAGTAAATGGCGCTTACAACGTTTTTTAAATCTTTGTGTAGGGGTTCATATTTACTTAATAATTAGTAGTATTTTACGAGCTTTTTCAATAATCCGTGTTTATTTGGGTGTTCTAGGTAGACTTATCATCTGTTGTACCTAATTTTAAAATAATGGTTGACATCTTTTTAAATCTTATTGTAAGTTATAACGTAACGGTAGTCAACAAATCTTTCTATTATAACCTCCATCGCATCATGGTGAATTCATACTAATACAATTACGGATTCAGAGTAAATAATCGTGACTGCAACCCTCATTCCCAATCCACTAAGCAGCGCTTTGTAAGTAATTACTACTATTATTTTACCACTTGTATCAGAACAATCAGTGAGGATGACAATAATTAATAGTCTATGTTTTTTTGAACAGCAGATACACATAAGTGATAAGTGAGAATACTGACATTTATGAATTACAAATAAACAAATAAAAAAGGCCTATTCTCAGTTTCTTTTGGCTGTTACTCTTATTACATCAATTGACTTTGGAAGCATTTTCTTGTTATTGAACGTGAATAAAATTATATATATATATATATGTATATATATGTATGTATGTTGTATGTAGGTATGTATGTACCTATATGTATATGTGTTTAAGTAAATATATTCAAACGTTTATGTCTCAATTTGTATACCTACAACAACACAATACCATCTTCCCTGCCCCTAGGTTGCCTGGCAGATATCGCTTTTCAGCGATAAGGTCACCCTTTGTACCTTATGATACTCTGTGAAAATCAATCTGATATGTATTATTTCTGTTTTGGTGTATAATAAATTTTGTTATGTTATGTTTACTTGATAATGAGGTTGTAATCATTTAATAAATGCACTACTAGGTGGAGTGCCGGTTTTATTACCACCAGTACGCTGGGCGAGAGTTCTGCGGCACCTTCTGATTGCAACTTAAACCAATATGATAAAAGGCAGTGGTTATAATCTAATAACCATTCATTAAAAATAGAACTAGTTACTAAAAGAAAGTGATAAAATTTTGTTTTTCAAACATTCTACTTTTTGTTAGTTTGTCAAAGTCGATATTTTTAGTAATTTCAAGTATGTTAATTTAGATTAGACATTATCGATCCCAGATAGGTCATAGGCCAACACGCCAACGTTCCAACAGGCCAACCCGCCAACACGCCAACACGCCAACACGCCAACACGCCAACACGCCAACATACCAATATACCAACACGCCAACCTTCCAATACGCCAACACGCCAACACGCTAACCTTCCAACACGCCAACACGCCAACACGCCAACCTCCCAACACGCCAACACGCCAACATGCCAACACGCCAACATGCTAATATACCAACACGCCAACCTTCCAACACGCCAACACGCCAACACGCCAACACGCCAACACACCAACACGCCAACACGCCAACATACCAATATACCAACACGCCAACCTTCCAACACGCCAACACGCCAACATGCCAACACGCCAACATGCCAACACGCCAACGTTCCAACAGGCCAACACGCCAACATGCCAACACGCCAACACGCCAACGCGCCAACACGCCAACATACCAATATACCAACACGCCAACGTTCCAACAGGCCAACCCACCAACACGCCAACACGCCAACACGCCAACACGCCAACATGCCAACACGCCAACACGCTAACACGCCAACACGCCAACACGCCAACATGCCAACACGCCAACACGCCAACATGCCAACATGCCAACATGCCAATACGCCAACACGCCAACGTTCCAACAGACCAACCCGCCAACACTCCAACACGCCAACACGCCAACACGCCAACACACCAACACGCCAACACGCCAACATACCAATATACCAACACGCCAATCTTCCAACACGCCAACCTTCCAACACGCCAACACGCCAACACGCCAACACACCAACACTCCAACACGCCAACCTTCCAACACGCCAACACGCCAACATGCCAACACGCCAACATGCCAACACGCCAACGTTCCAACAGGCCAACACGCCAACATGCCAACACGCCAACGTTCCAACAGGCCAACTCGCCGACACGCCAACACGCCAACATCCCAACAGGCCAACCCACCAACACCCCAACACGCCAACACGCCAACACGCCAATATGCCAACACGCCAACACGCCAACATACCAATATACCAACACGCCAACCTTCCAACACGCCAACACGCCAACATGCCAACACGCCAACATGCCAACACGCCAACGTTCCAACAGGCCAACACGCCAACATGCCAACACGCCAACGTTCCAACAGGCCAACTCGCCGACACGCCAACACGCCAACACGCCAACGCGCCAACACGCCAACATACCAATATACCAACACGCCAACGTTCCAACAGGCCAACACACCAACACGCCAACACGCCAACATGCCAACACGCCAACACGCTAACACGCCAACACGCCAACACGCCAACACGCCAACATGCCAACACGCCAACACGCCAACATGCCAACATGCCAACATGCCAATACGCCAATACGCCAACGTTCCAACAGACCAACCCGCCAACACGCCAACACGCCAACACGCCAACACACCAACACGCCAACATGCCAACATGCCAACACGCCAACATACCAATATACCAACACGCCAACCTACCAACACGCCAACCTTCCAACACGCCAACACGCCAACACGCCAATATGCCAACACGCCAACACGCCAACATACCAATATACCAACACGCCAATCTTCCAACACGCCAACCTTCCAACACGCCAACACGCCAACATACCAATATACCAACACGCCAACCTTCCAACACGCCAACACGCCAACATGCCAACACGCCAACATGCCAACACGCCAACGTTCCAACAGGCCAACACGCCAACATGCCAACACGCCAACGTTCCAACAGGCCAACTCGCCGACATGCCAACACGCCAACATCAAAAAAAAAAAAAAAAAATGGTTTGTAAGATACAACTTGTTAAAATGAAATAAAAGATACATCTGTTCCCCACCCTCACTATCCCCGAGTTCATAGTATATAAGCATAATGATTAAGAGCCTTAAGCCAGTGTGAATGAGGAAGGATGAAAGAAAGATATAGTATGCTGAATGAAAGTGCGAGAAGAATTAATGCGAGAACTGGTATGAATGAGTTTCGAGAATACAGACTCGCATAACGTGCGGGGGCATAGAAAAAAAAAAAAAAAAAAAAAAAAAAAAAAAAAAAAAAAAAAAAAAAAAAAAAAAAAAAAAAAAAGTGTCATTAAATTTAATTGAGATCTAACAAGTACTTTTCAATTAATGCGCAATTAATATACTTGAAAAAAAACTTGACCATTTTTTCGTCGACCAAAGTTGTATTATACCGCATAACTTTTCACTGAGACGTCGAGAACATAGTATTATATCTAGTCTAATTAAAATATATATAGCACCCATTAGTGATACAATATCTTTTATATTTTAGTCGTTCAGTAAGCAAGTCATAGGTAACTTTAGTCGACTTCCACCAAATTCCAGGCGTTATATACTTCATTTTGAAATACAGAGGGTAACTTCGAAAAGAGTACGTGAGTACAATGTAGAATCTGAATCAATGTCAGGAGAACACGTACATTACTTTATTATGAAGAAGATGCAACAATACCGTCGTAAGCCGTGACGTAACTGTGACGCTGAAATTCAGTATCATGACTATTGTTACAAAACAATCCATTTCGATAGTTTCTTGAAGAACGACTCTGCGAATGTCCTATTGGTTGTCTTAGACAACTGAGAACTACTCTTTAATAGTTGTTATATGTTGTTGGTATGTTAGATACTCGTATGTAGCCATCGTTTCGCGCAACTTTTTGATTTGAGTTTATTTTCTCACAGATTTTTTAAAATCTATATCATGATTATTTCTAGATTATTGTTCGAATAGAAACATAAACATAAATAAATTAATAGATGGATATAAAGGGTTTAAAAAAATTATAGCATGATAGATAATATATAGATGAGGACGGTGACGATATAAAAAGTGTGTGTGTCAGCTCCGACACACGACTGGAGTTTACTCCTTCAGATCGACTGTCAAATAGGCACAAAAGAGGCTTACTTAGTTTAAGAAAAAGATTAATACCATATCAGATGGTAAATAAAGGAATCAAATAACGCCATCTAACGGATCAGATGGCGTTATTAATTACTAGGGACTTCATACGAAAATCGATTCTTAAGGAGTAAACTCCAATAATTATATTGAAAATAGTTTCATTTGTCATCTAGATGTAAAATATACAATATAAGTCGGTTTATCAATACAAAATAGGGAAAGTTATTGTCAAGCCTCGTAATGAACCATGAAGTATAGTTTAATTAGTTTCAATAGTACCGGTTCAAGCAGTTCTGAATTTGTGTATTTATTCAGATATAGGATCAACAAACACGATGACAGAATTTTGTAATGACTTAAGTTTTTATTAATTGCGATATGCGTGCACAAATTCATTTTCAAAATAGTAGGTATATTCATCTATACGGATACGAAAGTATTTACATATATGTTATATTAACTTTTTTATTTAAACTAAACTATTTTCTGTTTACGACTCCTGCACAATGCTCGAAGCGATCCCCACTCTGTCGCCGGGCTCTCAATAATCGTGCCGATACCTACACACTATACACTACAAAGCATGTTTATTGATATTGAATTTTAAGATTTTGTAAAAGAATTTATATATGAATCAAAATACTGAAATTCCTAGAAAGACGAAATTCTTTTTGTTATATTGGACGTCTTACTCGTATCGGAGATTGTATCGCATGCAGAATGGATATTGAAACACACTCTTCTCCTCAATTTCATTTCAAAGAGACTATAAAGGTTAGACTCTCCTTCGCTTTCACAATTTTTTGATACAAGTTGTCACGATGAGAAGCAGATACGACAGATAGAGTAGATACAACGAAATAATCAACCATACCACTTCTTTTATTGTAAACAATTTATTAAGTTTTTATGTCAAATAAGAACAACGAAATAATCAACCATACCACTTCTTTTATTGTAAACAATTTGTTAAGTTTTTATGTCAAATAAGACAATTCATTGTGTGAAAAGCTTAAGTTCCTTAATGCACTCAATTTGTCAAGTTCTCCGTGAGGTATTCAAGAGCGTTCTTTTATGCATACATTTAATGATCTCGTTAGACGTAAGAGGCTTAAACTTAATATTTCATATAACTCACACTACGTCACAGCTACGCTAAAAACTTAAATAAATGACTTTATAGTGTAGCAAAAACGTTGTATATATCATCTTTTACAGTACGTTCGAATTTAGTGCATGATTTATTCTTTATAGCTGAAGCTAAGTAGGTACTAAAGTTCAATGAAAGAAATTCGGTCGGTATGGCTTTTTTTCAGAAAAGCTACATTCTATATATAATTTTGAAAAAAAAAAAAAAAAAACTAACAGTAGTCAGTATGACAAAATGTTTGGTAAAAAAATTCTACAACTAGATTTCGAATTATGGACATTTTATTCTTATTCTTGGAATTACAAATAAAAATTGCAGTGTTAAAAAAAAAATCAAAATTAATGGGACAAAAGGAGGTTTAAGGATTTAAATAAAAACAAAAAAGCTTATTTTCGAATACGCTTCAGCCTGTAATATCCCACTACTGGGCATAGGCCTCTTTTCCCCATGTAGGAGAAGGATCAGAGCTTAATCCACCACGCTGCTCTAATGCGAGTTGGCGGATGGAGATGTTATTTTCGAATGTAGACCTATTTTAGCGTTTTTGTGTAGCCATTTTAAGTTCCTATAGTGGTTTTGATAATTTTCAAGCTAGTATGAAAATTAATTTGAATAGATCTAAATGACTTGGAGTTTCATTAAAAAATCAAAAAAATTACGTTTGGGTGATTTAAATTTGTACAAAAGTTCAGTTATTTTTAATCATCATCGTCATTATCATCACTTCGGCCTATCGCGGTCCACTGCTAGACATAGGCCTCAACAAGTGTTGCCCATAGTCACCACGCTAGGCAGGCGAGTTGGTGACCGCAGGACTGGTTTTATCGCACCGAAGACGCTGCTGCCCGTCTTTAGCCTATTTTTAATATAAGAAAAATATAACTTTATATTTGGAATTTTGATTTGAAATAAAAAAATATGTACATTTTTATATTATGTATTTCATTGTTGTAATTAAATGTTTTAAATTTGTTTTTAAAAGGTTAATATTAGAAATAAGAAGATTCAATAATTCAAGAAATGTATAAAATATTTTAATGCAAAGAAAGTTTGTAAGACATTTTAAAGCTACCCGTGGAAGCGTTTATTTTTGAGCTCTTTATAATAAATAAACAAAAGTTTCTACTTCATTGAAAGTTTTAATCTTAAATGGGGCGCGAAATTTTGTTTTGTCGTTTTCAACATTGATAAGCATTAATTGAAGCCAAATAATTGTTTTTGCTCGAAAACTAAAAAAAAAACGACTTAAATCGACAAGTAATAGAACGTAGAGATACAATAATAGTCAAGTAGATACGGGTTATCAAAGATTACACAAAAAATGTTCATCGAATACAATTAAATTTAAATGAGTATGATAAGCATTAGCTTTCGATTAAAGTAAAGTGTGGCTACGGTAGTAAAGAATTTAGCCACCCCGTCTCTCCGTGGGTGTCGTAAGAGGCCACTAAGGAATAATACACTTCCACTACTACAACGAAATTTGAGGATTGCTGAAAACCGGGATGTTTGGTGCGAACTTAGGAAGGCCTATGTCCAGCAGTGGACTACAGTAGGCTGAACTGACTGACTGACTGGCTGACATTTCTTATATGGAGAAATTCTATTCAATAAATCATAATATTTAGAAGCTACGAAAAATTGATTGATCTAGCTTATAATAGTTAACCATCTTACCACTATGTTACTTGTATTTAGGGCACTTCGTTACAAAAATATTTTTATTTACGCACTATATATTTTTTTTTTGTTATTTAAGTGAAACAAAGAAATATTACTTAACATAAAATACAAGTAATAGCCACATGGTGGCTAATTCTCATCCTTATTTAGGGAGCTAAGAACCAAAGTAGAATCATATGAATACGTGATGTTAAAATCATTTCCTATTCAATATATCATCTAATATTGTATTTATTTACGAATTAATAAAGAAAAGGTAGAAACGAATAAAAAACAATTTTGTTACGAATAGAAAAACAACGTCGAACATGAAATACTTTCCACACGATATAACAAGCGAATTGCGATCGCAGTGAATTGAAATCGTGGCATATATAGCACATTTGTATATATGTAGTAGTATATATGTATGTATGTAGCGAGATTTAGTATTAAAGTAATTTAAAATTTTGCATAACTTTTAGTCTTATCGCGAAGGATTATAGGACTTTAAATCAGTGAGCTAAGTGATGCGCAGGAGATATTATGGTTTATAGTGTTTACGCAATCTATAGGTGCACCCTATCATCTACTTTCTCTAAGCCTAGTAGAACGACGAATCTCTATGATCGAAGGATATGCAGACGAAGTTTTTACTGAGGACATATTATAGTCCTATCGTTACTTTCAGGCCTCATTGTCTTGCTAGTGGATTTGGAATGCGTTATCGCCAAGATAACAGAACTAGTACGGGGACTAACCTCATAAACTCCAGTCCAGAGACATCTATTGTCATAAGACAGAGTCAGTAGACAAGTGGGTCAGTAATTGGCCCCTTCAAACAGGCTTAGCTCACGAGTCGATATGGTATCCCGGGGTATGACCGCTGTGTGTTTACAGCTGCCCCTAAACAAAATCAAAATTACTTTATTCAAATATGTTTCAAAAGCATCTTTAAATCGTCATTTTATAAATCAAAATTATAATTATCTTAATTAATTAAAGTTAAAAGTGAAGCTATCACCGATTCGGAATGTAAATTGTGCTAGAAGAATCGAAAAAAAAAAATCCCCAGTCACTTTTTAAAAAAATAAATTATGTTATATTATAAAATTGATGACATCTTGTATGAAATAAAGCGTCACTAAATCCACAAAAAAAAACATTATAATGCGACCAAGTTTAAGCTGATAACAATTGAAATGTAAGAAACAAACACGTAAAAGCACTTTATTGGAATTTGGCATTGGAAAATTAGTAAAAAGTTATTTGTATATATTGGATAAGTATCGGTTGGTTCGTATTGTAATAAATATTACATGTGTGTATGGCATGTATATCTCTTATTTGAATAATATTTAAGTAATCAAATATTTAAGGCCGTCATTTATCTTAATGTTCTGTACCCAAGTACGACTTTTTAAAAATTATATATAACGGACTATTGTCGTGTAAGTTTTCAGAAAGCATGATGTCAGCATTGCTGACGTCACCATTATTCACATCTCTCATAATCAGCAGATAACGAATTAAAAGAACAATACATTTAAAATAAACTCTTTGTTAAATTCATTTTATATTCAACACTTTGCTTAATTAAAAATTAAACAAAAATCTTAAGTCTATACTTATTTTTTTTTTAATTAAAAGTAATAATAATTCCAACAGCATAGTAAAAATAATTCAGATAGTAATATTTAAATAGCACTCACCAAAATATCGTCCTCAGCAGACGTCGCGTGAAAAGTGAGGCAACTACATGGTGGTCTCCTACCATGTTGCTTTTTTATAATAGTTTTTAATTAATGGTTTTAATACAAATATTTCGTTACAGTAATTCGTGAAATAATTATTGAAACACTTATAAACGCAAATATTTTCATAAAATTACACGTGGTTTTAATCATTCATCGTTCAAAACAATCTCCAACGAATATTCAAAAAGCAACTATTGAAAATTAACCTAAAGAATTATTAATGATTATTTTGTGAATATATTTTGTAAATTAAAGATTTGATTTAGAATTAATTTTGAACCTAACTTAGAAATTTAAATTTAACTTTTTGAATGTTCGTAACTTCTAAGGAAGTAATAACAAATGTTGACAAATTCATTTTAAAATTATTCGACTTAGGTTTTAAAGCTTACCTATTTCATTGTTAATAAAATCGGTTAAAATTAATTATCATTATTATCAAGACGTTAAGTAATCAACCTCAAAATCTAAATTAAAAGATTGTGTTGAGTGTTTTGCGTCGACATAATATACTAGTTTAATATACATAATTTTTTCTCTTAAAATAATTGTATATAAAATCAAATGCAAAAAAAAAACAAAAAGTAAAAAAAAAACTGTTAGTTGAATATTTTTACGTAACGTCATGTTATATTTTTTGATTAAACGCAGAACCAGACAAACAGAAAATTGAATTCCAACTGTACTAATGTAAAATTCAACATTGTTAAATCAGATATTTTTTATTTCATCGACAATTTTCCCATCGTAGAAAAATATTTATTAAAGAAGTTATTGTTTTTCATGTAACTTTTTTTACGTTTTCGCAATTAATTAAAATAAAAATAATAGTAAATAAAGTAATCGTTAAGTAATATATAAATATATTAATTAATTAAATCACAGATGACGCTTCGGCCAATAATATCCCGCAGCTGGGCATAGGCCTCTTTCTCCATGTAGGAGAAGGATCAAAGCTTAATCCATCACGCTCCTCCAATGCGGGTTGGCCGATTATATTTATGAGTAACGATCGTTATCGGGTATGCATGATAGCACCCGGGACTGACAGCTTAACGTGCTCTCCGAGGCACGGTGGGGAAACGAACAAGAACAGACATCTAATCCAGAAATAAATATCCCACCAAAAACATTTTCATGTAAAATGTTGCCAAGACGAGATCATATGGCTCGCACTTTCAAAAAGTTATCAGATCTCACGTAGAGCCAAGCTCCTAACTCTACACGCCCTAACTCTACAAGCCCTAATTTCACAAACTCTACACCTTAGTCAAAATAAATATGTGGCTTGGCCGTTTCGTTACTACCGGCCGCTGTTGTAGATTACAACTGCTGGTAAGGTGGACTACTGCTGCTGGCAATTCTGCCCCCTGCCTCTTCATTTTGGCCCCGTCGCGGGACAGCATGGATGGTAAGTTGGTAACGGCCAAGCCACATATTTTGACTAAGGTGTAGAGTTTGTGAAATTAGGGTTTGTAGAGTTAGGGCGTGTAGAGTTAGGAGCTTGGCTCTACGTGAGATCTGATAACTTTTTGAAAGTGCGAGCCATATGATCTCGTCTTGGCAACATTTTACATGAAAATGTTTTTGGTGGGATTTCACTTCTTTTTGTAAGTTGCTTATGACAATATTATAGCTGCATTTTACCTCCGACACATTTTATACCATAAATATCATCCAATCTTCACAATATTCGGTTTAAGCACGCTGTTTTTGATTTTATGTTGAACTGATATGCAAACGGTGACCTCCGCCAAAACTTAAATACCAAAATTACAAAATGTAAATTTTCGACATAAACTAATAGCCGATTTTTATTTTTTATGTATTTTATTATTATTATTAATAACAAGGAGTCCCTATATCAATTTTCAGACCTCTAGCATCAAAATTTGCGGAAGTCTCATACAAACTTCCATCTCCTAGTTTAAGGGGTTGGGGGGTAAAAGTTCCAAGTTTTAGAATTTTTTTGTTGTTTATGTACTAATACTAGCTTACGTACCAAATTTCAGCTTTCTGGGACTTCAGGAAGTACTCTATGAATTTTGATGATCATCAGTGAGTGACGAAATCGGGGTTTTTTAGGTATCAATAAAATCTAAAGTATAAGAGCTATGCAATTGAAACTTTATATGTTTAATAAGTCCGCTATTCACATCATATCCCCAGAATTTTGTTTATCTAGTATAATCCAAACCCAAGTTATGAGGGTTCAAAAAAACGACGAAGCGCTTCGAGAAAAGATAGGTAGTGCTTTTCGTTTTTTTTTTTTTTTTTTTTTTCGCTCGTCTTGGCGGGGGCACTACCGTGCCCCCAGATTTGTACAAATATATATTATATAGATACCCATCCCGAGCGAGAATCGAACCCGCAAACCGACGGCGCTTAAGCGCGTACATGGCACACGAACTACACCAGAGATATTTTCACTTATAGGTGATTTAATTTTATTTACTTTATTATTGTAACTTCTTTTCTTATTTTTCAAATCGAATTTTCTAAAAATAATTGCAAATGTCATACACAGCTTGAAAACCGTAAAGAAACGGAACTTAGGAAATGATTTTTACTTCTTAATATAATAATAATAATTCTCTCTCAATATGACGTTTTTGCTTTTTCTATTAAAAATATTTTACTAAAATACAAATTGCAAGTAGAAGCAAAGAAAAAAAGAGAAGCGTGAAAGCGATTGTAATAACTAGAAAGAGCTCAGTGAGATTTTACACTATTGTGAGCATCATATTCTGATCGTTGATTTCTTCGAGTTTCCGTCAGATAAGATAATGATGAGATTAGTATTGTAATAAAGAACTTGTAAGGAGCAAATCAAGATTATTCAGTTTTATTACTTGTTACAACATTTTTTTCTGACTTTATTATGTATACAAATAAATAAAATTGGAGTGTATGTTTGTAATATTAATCCGGCTTTTCTTCAAACGGCTGGACCGATTTTGTAGGGACTTTCACTGGCAGATAGCTGAAGTAATAAGGAGTAACTTAAGCAACTTTTATTTTAAAAAAATATTTATTTTATAACTTTGCGAACTGAAAAATAACTTTTTTGTTTTAACAAAATTTCCGGACGAAGTCGCGGGCACGGCTAGTTATAATCCATATATAATATATATTTTTTATGATAAAATGTAAAATTTTGTACGAAATGACATAAGATTTATGACAGATAGATAGACATGTAAAAACTTTATTCACAATTCCACATTCTACAAACATAATTAAAGAGTAAAAATAAAAAAGACTATATATATATATATATATATATATATATATATATATATATATGACTAAATGTCATTAATTTATTATAGGTACTTTTTTGTATCTCGCGAAATGCTCGCGAATCAATTGATTTCGATCTACTAGATACTAATAAAAAACTCAAGTTTAAAATTGTGCTTTGTATTTGTTGTCGACAGTTATAAATCCATGCAAATCTGAGGGGAAATTACCATTTTTACTCAATATAATTGTTTATTTTGTCGGTAATTCAAAAATATAGTAACAGAAATTCAGTAAATATCACTTTTATGGTCATAAGCCATTAAATACGTAACGTATGATAAGTATATGATGTATCCTATGTCTAGCAGTGGACTGCAATAGGCTGAACTGACTGACATGATAAGATTTAAATAAAATTTGATAAGGAGACAATTATTTGAACTGAATAAACGAATATATCGAATATTTAAAATGAGTGCTATTAATACAATTTCACAACACTATAAAGGAAAACCAGTAAATGGCCAACATGAGACAAATACCTTTAGAATTGAAAAGTTTTTCCGTTCCGTATCAACATTGTAATCAACGGAATCCTGATGGCATAGAATTAAAAAAAAAAAACAACTTTGAAACTACGACGAAGAGAGATTGAATTTAATGCTCCCCTAAAATGCACCGTTGAGCCTTGTTTTCGGCAACATTCCTATTTCCTATTCACTGTTAAACAAAGCAAATTTGAGCTGCAAGCAACGCAGCCGTATTCCGTTAACTAAACTTTTCGAAACAGAGCATTACGTAATTTTCAAATGCTTGTGTTTAAGAATTATTATTTGTAACGTGATGTGAAGCCTCTATATTTTGTGGTGTAGCGAAGACATCTGTAATTTTAAGGTAAAATATAACCAAATCACAGAAGAGGCACTTTAGTATTTAAGCGTTTTGGTGTCTATCTTCGGTTCAAAACAGCCATTTTACCAGTTGCCACCCAAATTTAAATCAATCGTCAAAAAATAACCAGTCAAGTGCGAGTCGGACTCGCGCACGAAGGGTTCCGTACCATTCACTAAATAAAATATTTAGACAAATGTTTTTGTATATTGGACACACACACGCATATATGTATATACTCTTTTGTTTATTGTTATAGAAGTATAGTCTTTGACAACAGAACCTTAATAATATGTTCAAACTTATAATTTAAATAATATTTGGTTGAATTTCGACTACTGGGTGGTCCCTAGTTTATATAATGATATTTATTATATATATATTTTTGCGAGAAATAATTCCAAACATTGTATTATGAAAATTAAACATTATTAAGTTACGTACCTAAAACTCGTATATCGTTTGATATAATTAAGAAAACAAATTGTTTTCTCTGATCCCTTTGTAATGACTGGTATCCTCATAAATCGTGACCGTAGTCACATTATTGCAGACATTTATTACAGAAAATTATATGCAAATCCTTCAAAATAATAACGGTATATTTAATTAAACTGCTATTCATAGTTTATTAGTTTTACTTGATATCTAATGTGTACTCGCATACTACTAAATTTAATAAAAGACCAACTCTTACTTATATTTTAAGTTGGTTATAAATAAAAGTTATAGGATAAAAAATTTATGTTGTAACTCTTGTTCGTCTCTGTTAAAAAGATAAGATACTTTTCATATGTACGTAAGCCCTGTGAGAATGTAGTGCTGTGTCGACCTAGATATCGACCTAGACATTTATAAGTCGAGAAAAGCTGGGCTAATTCTTATGATATTTGATTTTTTGGATTTCTCTTAGTCTGGAATAGGATAATAAGTATTAAAAACATTGGGTAATTCGAATTGACAATACACCACATGCAACCACAATATTTGGATAGTGGCGTATTTAAAAAAAATACAGAATAATGGATCACTAATGAAAAAGGATTGGCATATAGGTATATTGGTTGTCAAATATTTATGCGTGCATTCAAAAGTTTATTTAGTTTAAACTAAGGAAAATATATCAAGCTACTTAAATATATAACAAATGACAAGTTAACAAATGTATGTCTGTACTTATGTACGCAAGTAAGAAGTTATACTTCATTGGCTAGCTAACATCACCTTCTTAACTCCTTCTTCGTTGACTTGCGAACTTTACAGGTTTTTTTTATGACTTTGCATCGTAAAAATTTACTCTCATCACTTTTTCCTACCGCACCAAAAGAAGTATAACTTCAAAAATCAATTGGTCTCAATTAATCATTTCTGATTATTTACGCCGCGAAAGTGTAAAAGACATGTTTTATATTTATTAATCTTAACTAATCTATACTAATACTCGTATTATGAACCGGATAAGTTGGTTTTTTTTGTATGTTTAAATGCGTTAACTTGCATGCATAATATGCAGAAACTATTGGTTTGAATTGAAAAATTCCTCTGAGTTGGATAGGTCTTTAGAAAAGGAAGGTTATGATTTAAAAAGAAGGAAGGCTATTTTATTCCTCAAATCAATATGGGTGAAACCGCGGTAGACAGTTAGTATTTATATTTAATTCTTTTAAGATTTTTAGTCGAATAGCTGTAATTGTAGACGACATGATGGTGTATTGCTTTGTGGCTGAATTGGCTGATGTGCTAGCAATCGTGATTTAGATCTACGCACGTATCAAATATTTGCATAGGCCGTACAGATGTTTGATGTGGCTAGTGAATGGTTTGTTCGTTTGTGATTTGGTACATGTGTTCTTAAACCACCAATAAAGAATTGACATCCTACTCTGGGTTACTGAGTATGGAGCGTTAATTTTCATTCATTTTGTTTTGATATTTATTTATTATTTTCTTCAATTTATTTATTTATTACACTTCACTTATAAGTACGAAATGTACATGTTGTATTTTGCATGCTATCTAAGTTGGTAAGGCAAATAGGTAATATTAATATTAACTGCGTACAGTAAAACTTATTTCTCAATATAGGAAAAAATAATTTAATATACGAACATTTTCTTAAAATTTGATAACATAATAGAAATGCGACAAATGGCGTCACGGACTGTAATAATCACATAAATTGAGCTTTTCAATATGATTTCCATAACATTAGGAGCGGAACTAAATCTAAATTTTAAATTTTATTTTGCAATTCGTAATCGCGACACAAAAAAAAGTAATGATTTTGAGTAAAATATTTTCGTACTGATTATTATTTTTATTGTGTTAATTGTGTACTTTAAACATTTAACTTTTATCATAATTTTCATTCAACGGCTCCGAATGTTCAAATCATTGACGTGACATTACCTTAAAAAGTTTTACATACCCATATTTTAATACGGTTTTTTTACTTTGCATGTTTTTGTCTTCTTATGTGTTGACGTTAAATATTTTTGTTAATGACTTTACTTAACTAGCCCGTTGGCGTAGTTTGTAGTTCCTCTGCACTAACATTATAAACAGTAAATTTAGGATTTTTTAATCCAACGATAGTTTTCAAATTTTCTTGTCCGGTTCTGAAAATTATTTTTGTGATTCATATATTAATTGTCTAGATTCTAGAAGATTAATTTGTATGTTTCAACTTGAACTTATATTCATTGTTAATACATACAGCACGAAATAACTATTATGTTTATTCTACTCATGTGAGCGAAGTTGCTGGTGCTGGTTAGTGCTTCACAAATTTAAAAGCGACCTTAGAAAGTTTGTACTTATGAAATTTGACTGTTCAAACAAACCCTCATTTAAGTACCGTTTATGTTTTAAAAACCGTGTACTTTAAATTAAAGTATCAAATTTAATTCTAATTTTGACTAGGTATCCCAATCACGTTAAAAAATTGTATGACCCAACTGTTCGAGGATAAATTTTGTGTCAAACAAATGGTCAGCATTTGAGTCGACTAGTTGAATGCGCTAATTTGAATTCCGATTAGCACATTTCAAATTCTGTACTTGCGTGAATAATGTGGACGATTGTCAGTGACATGAGATAAGGCAATGTGTCGCTGACATCTGAACATGCCACAGTGCTAATTAGTGTATACTAATATTAGCACTACTCAAATTAACATTGCGTAGCTCATAAGGGTAATTTTGATTTTTTTAATTCTATATTTTTAGAAATATTATTTTGCGACATAGATGGTATATAATTACAAATATATAATACTCAGTAAAAATAAAATTGAGAAAGTAAAATTGATTAAAGATGTAAGTAAAGTTTCATTCTGTCACGTGTCTGTAAATTAAGAATTTGTTTCATTAAAATATCTTAAACGTCTATCAATGGAATTAAGCGTTTCAATATGAACTTCAAAGGATATATATATATATAATTTATAATACAAACTAATATTCATTAATTACTAACACGTAATAATGTTGATAACTAATCTCACTGAATTCATAATTACTATTTTTATAGCAAAAATACAAATAGCTATTATTAAAGTCATATCTTCCCGCGGGTGTCGTAAGAGGCGACTACGGGATAACACAGTTCACAGCACACATTACCATCTTGGAACTTAAAAAGCCGACCGACAGCGGGATATCCATCCGATTGCTGGCTTTGAAATACATAGGCCGAAGATGGGTCACCGGTCACGCGGGCACCAACCCGCCTGCCCAGCCTGGTGACTATGGGTAAAACACATGATTTCACACTATTTTTAGCTCGAACTTGTGGAGGCCTATGTCCAGCAATGGACTGCGATACGCTGATGTGATGATGATGATGTGAAATCCATAGTTAATAATTCATATTAAATGTGATTTTCACAATGTATAATAAATATTTGTAAATGAAGGTGACAGATAATTGCATTTTCTTGGAAGACATAAATTAACTGCGTAAGTGAGAAATATTGATCTCGACTATAGATGTACGACATGTTTGTTCAATTGGTATTTATGTATGTACAAAGTATTAATCTATACTAGGGATTGCCCAGTCGTCGAAATTAGACCATGATTAATTTAAATTATAAGTTTGAACATTATTAAGGTTCTATTACAAAGACTATATACTTCTATAATAATAAATGAGTATACGTGTGTGTGTCAAATACATGGTAGTGTGTGGTATGTATTTTTATAGATTTAATTTATTTTTACGCATAATTTAAACAAAGTATATAAGAATTTTGCACTCCTTCTCTATATAAACTATAAGTGTGCGAAATTTCATAGTCCTCCGTCCGCAAAATTTTCAAAAAAAAAGCAAAAAAAGCAAAGGTGTACAGAATTTTCACTTCACGTATATGTATTTGAAAATGATAATTAATATAATATGTTGACCAGATTAATCATAATTAATTAATTCATTCAAATTTTCATTTGAATAAAGCAAATAATTATCTTTAGGGTAAATTTAAATTTCTATGTGGAAATTATTAAATTATTAATACTTCATATAATTTTTAGCGAAGAATATTATGTTTGCCTACTATATTTACATAATTTGTTCATACAAGATCTTAAATATTTTTGTAATTCTTAAAATTATATATATTGAAATTTTTTAAAAGACTCATTTTTAAGTTAGTTGCCGTCTTTTCGTGGAAAATAGTATTTAATGAGATGGTGATGACTTGAAGATTTAAAGAAGAATATTTTTTTTTCATTTTATGTTTTTAAGTTTTTGTTTTGTAAGCTACAAAAATATGTATATTAGATTAAAAACCCGAAGAGAGTTCATTAGCTGACAATTAATTATCGTTTCAAATCTTTAAAATAGTATATACATATAGACAATATGTCGATGGTACAGATAGGACCTCAAAGATGAGATGACCAACCGCAAATCTGTTGGAACTAACAATGAAATCGGATTAGTTGAGTGCGTAGCAAGGGAGCGCTAACGAGCTAAACTACATTACTAGATGTATACCATTTTGCCATTGTTAGTATTTTTGAATTTTAACATTCATTAATTACGAACAGGTGGCAAATTTTACTAATTATAAATATATGTATTAGTATGTTGATATAATGATACCGCACTAAATTACATACAACTTATACATATACGAGTTACATATGTATTAACAATGATACTGATGATATTTTCTCATATACTAGTTCAGAACTGGGTAGACTTATTCTTTTTCCATTCGTATTGTGTTATTGTATGTAATATTCCTAAAGTTTGACTAAAGTGTTTCCGTGCACGTTTCGAACAATATGGATGTATATAGTTTTCAAGCCTCTTATGCATTGGGTAGTTTCGCTATTGAAACTTATAGTTAACAAACTATACGATAGAGCACGCCATTTCGCTCTACATACTTGTAATTGTACTCATAGTTTCATGTGTGTTATTAGTTATTCTACCGAGTCTTGTTAATTGTTAAAAGTAGGTTTTGTTCAATTTTATGAAGGATTTGTAGAAGGAAAAGTGTGTCTAAGTTTTCAGTCGCTTAATCGATGCAAGGATTTTTTCCTTAGGTTTTTTTTACTTCTGGTCACTGTTTATTTCATGAACTTTTCGTTAAATTCTTTGCATTAAACTTACAGCTAAACTCTTTAGCTGCATTGTTTCCTGATTATATCTTCATTATAATTATGTCAGTGCTGTATAGTCCAATAAATATGTGCTTACGACTACACGGCAAACTGTATCGGTTTTATTCCGATAAAATTGTGTCCTCTGTTGCACTAATTGATACAATATATTGTGGCCATAATCTTCTGAGAAATACCTAAAAAAAAATACCTGAGAAATACCTACCTAATACATAAACTAAAAGTAAGTTTATCGATTTCCATTTGCAACCTATTTCGTAGCTAAGTCATTCATTTGCAAAGCCAAACCTTCTATTTCCTGTCCAGCGGAGCGATGAATCTTGTACCAAAATGATAGTTTACGTGTTCCTTTAGAGGTTATTGACGTTATTTGTAGCGACACCTGTCTCCAAAATGTTTTTGAGATAAAATTTATAAACAAGAACTTTGAAATTGAATGATAAACGGTCAAAACTTTAAAATTATGCCTTGTGAACGTACTGAAATGTTAAGTGACCATCGATGTTTCCCGCTTCAGGTGGATATTCAAATATCCATTTCATTTGTACAAATTTTCGTTTCTAAGCTGAATGTTAGCCCTTGTGGTTCTGTCTGACTTGACTTGGAGAGCAAACAAAAATGTCAACCTGGTACTTATATTATGATATATACGAGTATGCATTTGGCGATATTAATTAAATAATAATAGTTCTATTAGAGGTTGTGATTTCGCAACTCAAAATAAAATAATGTAGCAATTTAAACTAAATTTAATGGAATTGGGATAATAACTTTGTATAAAAGGTGAATTTGTATACACATTTTTATGAGACAAACAACTTCAGATAAGACTAATCATTTCCATTACACCCATTCATAATTTGAATTCGTGATTAGTTCCACTCAATTCATTGCTGAGACAGATCATAATCGGATTATCGCATGACCGAAATGAAGGTTCAATTAACAAAATGGATTATCTTCAGCATCATAGTGACAAGTTATACGTTCATTTTATTTCATCAAATATAACAAGAATTTAGCTATTTATATTTTATTAAATCGTTTTTGTTATTCACATTAATAACTATAATTGAAAGCAAAATATTTCGCGTCACTTTTAACGGACACTGCTGGAGTTTAAACAATCAAGGCGCTTTTAAAGTGTCAAAAATAACGGACGTTCTTGATAACATTATAAACAATATAATTTCTACGAGAATGCAGTTTATTATCAATATAATCTTCTTTGAAATTCCTAATAAAGCGTGGTTTTGGGTTTCAAGCAGACAAAGAATGTTTTCGATACATGTTGTATAAAACATCAGATGAAAAAGTTAGCAAGCTGGTGACACCTCACTTTTCCGTGTATTATAAATTCAATTATATGACTCGAAATAATAAAATAAATATTAATTTTTGAAGGTTCTCCTGTATGGTCCCCTTACATCACGTTCTCTTCATATATGTGTTTTTGTAGGATAGTATTTTTTTTTATATTTTAGATTTACAGAATTTCCAGCATTGCCCAAATTATAGGATATCTGGTAAAGGAATTTAACTATTGAGTACTGTCCGTTTTATGGGACATTAAAATAAGTTACTTTCCCAATATTTTTTATTGTTTGATAGTATTTCTAAATTACATTCCAATGACACATAAACACTGATTCTCAAACAAAAATAATGTTTTGTTCATGGTTACCGGCCCAAGGGTTAAGTATGATATCAAATAGATCTAAATAAAAGTCAGTAGGTGCGGATTTCGCTTAATACCATGGCATCCCAATGTGGCTATGGCCGGTTCAATGAACTTAGTGAGGATTCCGACATGTCAGACTGACGAGTCAGGCGTGTCGCGTCCCACATGCGACCCCTACGGTGGTACTCGCGTTTCGAGCAGTTTGCATTTCTCATCACACACTATTTCAGAACCATATTATTTTACCGATTTTGTAAAAAATAAATAAATAAATAAATGTAATGTGTAAATTGAACACTAAAATTAGTGTAAACAAAATTCGGATACGTGTTCAAGTTTCTGTAATGCAGATAATAGCCGAATTGTTTTGAAACAACTCCAATTCATCTATTTGATTTTTTAGCTATTCGTTATTATTTATAATAACAATAATATAAGGAAATTTTATTTGTTGCAGCACTTATTATGATCTTAGCTAGAGGCGATTTGTAGAGATCAATTTGCATTCTCACCGAAACGGATCGTGAGGCTGTTTCGTCTGCATCCGTCTCATTTCCTGCCTATAGACGTGTACCTGACGTACCAATATCAACTAGAAATAACAACCTCTTAGGAAAACGACAAATATTTATACCGTCAATATAATTATTTGTTATGAATGATATCTGAGAAACTCAGCGGATGAGGAAACTGCTAAAACATTGTTATTTACGAACTCGATATTTATTTTCAAATTAGAAAATAATTGTGTTTGCTCGCAAACGAAAAAAAAACCGACTTCAATTATATCGACGAGTAAATACAACGTAGATCGACGAAAAAATAGTCAAGTAACTACGCGTTATCAAAGATTACGCAAAAAGTAGTTATCAGATCTCAATAAAATTTATATGTGATCACATGACAAACATCAGCTTTCGATTAAATTAAAAATTATTAAAATGGGTACATACACCCAGTAAAAAGGTATTGCGGATTTTCAAGAGTTTTCCTCGATTTCTCTGGGATCCCATTATCAGATCCTAGTTTCCTTATCATGGTACTATTTGGGATATCTCCTTTCCAAAAAAATAAAAATAATCAAAATCGGTACATCCAGTAGAAAGTTATGCGGTATAATACAACGTAGGTCGACGAAAAAAGCGTCAAGTAAAAACGCATTATTAGATATAACTCGAAAAGTAGTTGTTAGATCTCAAATAAATTTAAGTGGGACCAATTGACACACACCGCCTTTCGATTAAAAAAAAATTGTCAAAATCGGTCCACACGGTCAAAAGTTCTGATGTAACACACATAAAAAAATACAGTCGAATTGAGAACCTCCTCCTTTTTTGGAAGTCGGTAAAAAAATGGAAAATCTAAAAGTGCACGCCTCCAAGTTTTATTTATTAGATAGTTAAGTATTGTGTTTATCACTCAAAAATATAGTTTATAACAAAGTAAGTTTCAATATGCTTAACAATTGAGTAACTAGCTCAAGGATAATTCAAAATAATCCCGAAAAAAATAACAAGTGTAATTATTGCATTATCAAAATTCGTGACATGTGCTGGCTTATGTGAATAGGCTTTCAAGTCAATAGTTACCTGACATAATAAAAATGAAAAACAGCTTACGTTGTCAAGTGGTTCTCACGTTATTTTTTAATCATCCGTACATCTAAAAAGTTGATGTCTATAATATTTATTTAATCGATTTTTTTACTGTAATAGTATTAAAAAGACTTCAAATAATATTTGATTTATAGTTTTTTGTGTATTCTATATAATACAGAGGCTTAAGAATAAACCCTTCTCGTAGTTTTCAATTTGTGAGAATAAAGCTCAGCCTATTTAAAATCTTGTCTTTAATTTAATATACTTGTATACTATATTTGATGTTTTTCAACTTCGTTTATTGAACTCGAATAAATTGCAATATGTGTCTACATGTATAGATTACGCTTTGTATGTCCACTATAGTTGATTAATCTATTTCGTACAATATATGTTAAATATGTTACAGGTGGAACTAGGGCTACGAGAATACACGGTGGATAAATAATCTTCACCTATCGACTTCAAATTCGGAACAAAATGTTTTCCTACAACACTCTTCCAAATGTATGATCGCACCACAGGTGTATGATCGCACCACATACACGGGTGTATGATCGCACCACATACACTTCCAAATGTATGATCGCACCACATACACGGGTGTAACTGTGTGGATTTATTTTTTGAATAGGCAACATTAAATTCAACTGTAACTGAATATAATATGCGTGTTGGTTATTACATTGATCAGGTTTTGATGCTGCTCTCATAATGAGCATAAAAGATGTAGTCCATATCTATGTAACTCGGTTAGTGCGATATTTTCTGAGATTACCAAAGTCAAATATACTTTAGACACCTAGATCTAATTATTTTAAGTTAGAAAAATATTACATTCATCATTTCAGCCTATCGCAGTTTACTGGTGGATTTAAGCCTCCACAAGTTAGCGCCAAAAAAATGGCATGAACTCATGTATGTTGCCCACAGTCACCATGCTGGGCAGGCGGATTGGACCGCAGAGCTAGCTTTGTCGCATCGAAGACGCTGCTTCCCGTCTTCGGCTTGTGTATTTCAAAGCCAGCAGTTGGATGGTTATCCCGCCATCGGTCGTCTTTTTAAATTCCACGGTGGTAGTAGAACTGTATTATCCCTTAATCGCCTTTTCCGACACCCACAGTAAGAGAGGTGGTGGCTATATTCTTTATTACCGTAGCCACATTAATTAAAATATTATACTAGAATAATTAAAAATAAATATTTATTTTTATTTATTTTATTACTGAAATTCTAAGTTACTATTTAAATTAATACTCGTAATATTTTTATTTTCATCTCAATAACTAAATATACGTTTTATGTTTGTACATATTTTGTTATCATATAAGAAATATTTTTCTGGTTAAAAATAAATAAATAGAATAAATTTAATATTAGCTCGTTGGCGCAATTTGTAAGGCGATCAATAACACATTAAAGTTTAGTGAATTGAACCAAACGATTGCATTTATAAATGATCAGTTGCTTCTACAGCGTATCAGATAAATGAACGTATTTTAGTCACAGACGGCTGTGGAGCAATGTCCAAGAGCAAATGATGTGGCAACTCTATGGTCGTGTGGCTCTAGGGTTGACTGGTTAAATGCACTAATTCGTATTCACCTGTCACTTTTCGTAATCCTTACTAACGTCCAAACATTTATTATTTAACTTATTTTTCTATTACAAATTATTTTTTAATTATTTAAATTCTTTATTGCACAATACACTAATACAAGTGTGTACAAAACGCGGGCTAAATGATAATAGCCAACCTTGATACCTGCAAAAAAGTATAGTGTGTAGGTGTACAATAAAAAAATAAAACAAATAATATAATATAACGTTAAATATAATAACATAATACTAATAATATAATTTAATAAAATAAAATAATAAAATAATACTATATAACGTAATATAATATAATGATTTAAAATTATTGGTTTCTTTTTTCCGACACTCGTCGAATCGATTCGAAATTTTTCGAAAATCTTTATAATAAATGCTGTATATGATACACACACACACACATATATATATTTCATAAAGGAAATGAAAGAGTTAGTCAGTGACGCTGAAATTAATATTGTCATTCAAGCAAACGGAGGACGTCGTAATTTCTAATATTGGACGTCGTAATTTCTAATATCAGAATTAAAAAGAAAGAAATAGCGATGTTTTAATAAGATCTTGTGTTCAACGTTTTATATTAGAAACACGAAAATTTTTCTTTACCTTTTCAATACACTAAACTATTCAAAATATTAAAAGTTTGTTATACTTGAGATATAATTGGACTAATTCAATTATTTTCAACTTATATAGTTATAACAGTTGCCATAAGAGATTAGTTTATATTGTTTTATTAATACATTTTAAAATGGATGCCAATTTCATTGCGTAGTTTTTTTAAAGTACAAAACAGTATAAGTATAATAATAAATAAATAAATAAAAAAAAACAGAAAAGATGTTTGTTTTCTCATAACCATGGGTTGACTGGAAGAGATCTCTCTCAAGGATAAGTTTTTTATGTGTGTACTTTTTAAAGTGGAATAAAGTAAATAGTCTATAGTAATAGTAATGCAATGAGTCCGTGTGAATAAAACCTCTCTTTCGATACGTCGATTTGTGCGATCCGAAAATTGTGTTACAAGATGAATGGTACATTTAACACCCATGCATCGTTGTCGTTGTCTAGCACATTTGCTATGCATTGTTTTTAAAACTGCGCTTCCACGTCAAACAAGGTTCCGCTGCAATGGATAGTACTGTCTAACGATTTATAGCGTACGCTAGCGTAGCATGTTTATGGGTACATTGAATATTTTGAACAAATAAATTTACCCATTTTTTCCTTTTCTCTGATGTTATTTGTAATAGTACAAAAATATATATGATAATGTTTAAGAAGAAAATATTTAGCCAATTATAACATAAATAAATATTGTCAATGGAGAAGTTATATATGAAAAAAAAAAACAGTATAATTAGACAATTAAAATCTTTTAAATATAACTGGGGAAAGATTAAATTTAAACTATCTAAGCGCCAAACGATCGCTCTTTAACTAAGTTGCAACGTCATTTGACTCGACCGAGATCTTCGTAACACAAATAACTTAATAGTTTCAAATGTGCACGGAAACTCCCTAGCTGTTTTAAAATACGTTTATCTTATTGTTGCACATATTTTTGTCGTAGGAAGTGTTTTGGTTATGAAAATTCAGGATGTAAATTAAACCTTGTAAAAGATTGAAAGACGTAAGAATTATAAATTAGAATGGAGTCATAATTTTTGGGGATAAAAATTGCAATAAAATTTTATTTACTGTGACTTTGCCTAAAGGAATAATTATTTTAATCAAAAATTCTGGCGATATGTTAAACACCCCTTACTTATACCCGTGCTATCGCAAAAAAGCCGCTTATAGACTATTAAGCGCGTACACAACGTGTATAGCAAACAAACTACTGCTTACTTAGTGTCTCGATTAATAAAATATGATCTACCGTCTAAATTGATTGAAAGTATTACGTTAATTAATTTCAAAAGTAAACTTAAAAATTACTTTCTTGACACTATTATGACTTAATAGCTATGATATATTTGATAGTGTGCATATTTTTCTTCGATTTGTTCAGTCAATTTATTTCAATCAATTTATTAAATGTATATATGAAATTTAATATATTTATGTTTATCATCATTTTCTATTCACCCAATATTATTAAAACGATTATTCAAATATATTTATTTATTTATTTATTTTATAGGCAATCCGACAGCGTTATGTTACAATAGTATGTTACAATATAATTTACAAATATGGCCAAAATAGGATCACACTGATATATAAAAATATTATTCTTTATAAAATACATAACTAGATACTATATTTAAAAAATAACAGAAAGTAATGAAAAGTAAACGGCTATGTTCCGTCTCCTCCACTGCAGTTAGAGGTGAGTGTAAGACATGAAAAGGTGAATGCGTGTTCGTGTAGGTGTGTGCATGTAAGACGAAGGTGTATTAGTGTGGGTTTGTGTATAAATCTGTAGGTGCTGGTTTTGAATATTTTTGATAATACTACGAAAAATGCATCATTTTGATTTCTTTTTTAAGTGCCGTCTTCGTTCTTAGGTAAAACAGGTCTAAGTTTGGATACTGCGTGTTATACGTATTGACAATATGGCAGAGGACCGAGATATGGTTGTTTATGTATGAGTATCTGCCAACCTGCATTGGACCAGCGCGATGGATTAAGCTATGATCCTTCTCCTACATGGGGAAAGAGACCTATGCCTAGTAAAAGGATATTACAAGCAGAAGCGATTATGTATGAGTACAATGTGAAAAAAAATCTTAAATCAAGTACTTGGTTTGTAGAGTTTTGCCAAAAACCTAGACAGGGGACTTTCTGTCAAGATATAGTATCTAGTTTGATGAGATCGTGAGAATTATTGAATAGATAAACGCTTTGTTTGTCCTTCCGTTTCTCAACGCTTACGAACGTGTCATTTTATAATATATATTAATGTATACCTCTCAACAAGCTTATGGCAGTTAGTTTCAAATAGAGCATAAGTTTATGAGGTAAAAGCAAAGCGGGAGAAGCAAATACACTATTTACATTCCTAGAACCTACTAGACCAGATAACAGAACTCCTTAATCTTGGTCTGACATAGGTGAATAAAGGAACTATTAGAACTTATATTTATTTTTCCAAGAACATTTGAAGTAGTAATTCGCGTTCATCTTCCTCATTGGGCCTTAAACAGCACTCGCTATTATCGTCATAAGGTATTCCTTCCACCAAAAATTTGACTTCTATTTATTGGAAAAAATTACATCTTAATTATTATTATTATTATAATGTAACTATTGATGAATAAGAAATCGTGCAATTACTATAAAATTTGAAATAACTCTCCTAGTTATTACTCGTTGACTACAATTCTTCTACGTATCGTATATTTTCAATTGTGTGTCACTTTATTGTACGAGTATATGTGTACCAAATGACAGACAACAAGCATTCCACCAGTTCTGTTATACCAAGTGTGTCTTTCAACAAAATTACTTTAATTTGTTAACCTAATCTAATCTCAGGATCACATACCGTTTCAATGGAAATTTCAAATTATATATACATATATACAGTATACATATAATTTCTTCTTTTAAGGTATTAATTTAAAGATATGTATCTTATCGTTAGTATTTAGATTTGTTTTAAATCATTTTGAAGTCATCCACTTCCTACTTCAGCCTATCACAGTCCATTGGTGGACATAGTCCTCCACAATTTTGCGCCAAAAATGGCGCAACCAAGTTTGAAGTCATAGTATACACAATTAAATAAGCGACATCGAGCATTATTGAAGTCTGTTTTGCATGCCAAGAAATTCTTAATCAAAGAGTTTCGAGTTTTAGGGCTACAATTAAATAATATTTATTAATATTTTATCACAATATCAAAAGAAATTGCTCTCTTAATTGAAGCAATAATAACCCTTTGTTTGTTTTTGTATATTTATTCGAAATTCACAATCTAGTCTTAAATCCGACGCTAAAGCAGAATCGGTTATACCCTTTAAATATGCGCAGTGCCGAATATTTCATTTTGGATGGGACTGTGAAACCTACAAAATACGCACTTTAATCAAAGAACTTAATAAAGCTACACTGGGTTTTATCTTAAATATAATATTACAAAAATATATACATTATTTTATTTTATAATAATAATTAATTTTATTTTTAATACTTAATGCTTTACGCTTATTAAAACTTTTGCTTGAGGAAACAGTCTTAAAACAGATTCATCTGAATGTTATCATGCATCGGTATATAAAAGCACAAAAAACTAAAACCGTTGAAAGGTTTGTTTTTACCTATTTGCTATTAGAATACAATAAAACAAACAATTTTGGTCTTTTTAATTTAAAATATATTCATGCGATAATCTCTTTCAAATGTCCCTTTTTATATCAAAACTGATCTCAGATGGATGGCGTTCGTTATTTATATTTGTGATTAGTCCCACACAAATCCGGATTGAGACAGGTCTTAATCGGCTTTTAGTGTGATCGGATTGAGGCTTCAATTAACAAAATATTTGATCCCACATCTGAGCGACAAAATATTCAATATTTAACGGTCTCGTCGCTATTTCGGAATTCTTCCTTTGAAATATTTTAACATTTAATTGACTAAAATATTTATGTTAGTGTTACTAAGTTTACACTAACTTTTAAGTTAAGTTTTTATTATATACAGTACATACAGTAGTACTTTACTTTATAAATTATACCTCTGAAGCAATTTTACACTTAAACACTTTATTCCGTAGTAATTAAGTATTAAAAAATAATTACTTTTAAATTGTACAATGTCGGATTTCACAGTCAGTCAAACTAAATGATAACTCATCTACGGCAGCGTCTAGCGTTAAAATATCTAAGAATTATTTTAAAAACTAGTAGTAGTAGTAGTTAGATATTTTAACGTTATTGCCATTAAGTTAACGAACCAATGATGGATACGCCAATTGAGTACCCATATCTCGATGCGGTTACCCATAGAGAGGTAATTTGTATTAGTTTAATTTGATAACAATTTTCAATAGAAAAAAAGTCATCATTACAGCCTATACAGTCCACTGCTGGACATAGGCCTCCACAAGTTGACGCCAAAAATAACGTGAACTCATGTGTTTTGCCCATAGTCACCACGCTGGGTAGGCAAGAAAAAAAGTAAAAAAGTTTAAACTCTAAATGTCAATTTTTATTTATAGAATTTTGCGAACAATTTCAGCGTAATGCTACGGAGGGTAACTCGAAAACAAATCAAATATGCATCGCTCGTCCAACCGTGAGATCGAATTCTCACATTAGCGATATGCCCATCCGATTTTAAAACTGATGAAAATTTATACAACGTTGCCACTATGTCCGTTTATATTATATATGTACTTTAATGCAGTACCTTCGTATGTTCATATTGATGTTGTAGGTAATTATTGTTATTAACTAGTTTTTATTTCATATTATTATTTTGGCTTTTCACAATTTAAAGCCTGGAAATTTATGCAATTAAGTATGAAAGTATGTAAATTATTTTGGCGTATGTTTCATATTTGAGTATTAATCAATTTCAATAAGTAAAATATTATTTAAATTATATCGAAACAGTTATGCTACAAGCCTGCCGAGGCTTAAATTGAATGTTAAATTGTATGTTAAATGTTTTAAAAATTTACGAAATATATATTTCGTAGTATCTACCTTTTTTATTAAAATTATTATAATTATTTCATAACAATTGATAATTGAGCAAAATATAAAACATAGGAACTATATAGGACAGGATGGTTATAGCAATGTTGCAAATATTATCAATTACTATGTTTAATGATAAAATGAAAAATTTGTATTATTACTTTTAACATCACTACAAAAATACTTTAGTTAAATTAAATAATTGTTGTCAAGTTATGCTACCGATAATTAAGTTAAACTCTTGTTAGTTAATAAAATGAAGGACTATTAGATTTTAAACTTGATACATCAATAAGACCATTAACTCTCTAATTAATTTTCATCCTTAGGTCCGACCTTACCGTTTTACTAAACACAATCAATAGCGCTATTACACAACGAACTGAAGCTAACGCAGGGAGGATTTATAAACGATCCTCTGCCGAGAATCTGATTAATGAATGTATATTACTTACAGCCCGTGTGTGTTGTGAAAACATTCGTGAGTAAATTATGTGGCAAATGGATGGACTGTCGGCTTTCGGGTTGACTGGTTGAATGCACTAATTTGTGTGCAGTTAATACTTACAATTAGCTGTACACATAAGTAAGTTTACAAAACAATATTCAAAAACGATACCCATTTTTCTTTTACACTTTCATAAATTAATAATTTCTATTAACCTCTAACATAACACAAATAATTATTTTAAATATCAATACATTTTGGGTAACAATATACTATAACAGATGTTATACGAAAATTATTATCTAATGAAATATTAGTTTGCTAATTGCATGCGAGACTCATTTGTTAATTGAAACGTCAATTTGGTCATACACGAGGCCGATTTAAACCTGTCTTTGTTTCCAATTCTATGGTAGGTACTAATTTAGTAGTCTAATAATAAAACAAGTGGTATACTAAATTACTAATAGGTTATATTTAGAAATAAACTTCGGTTACAAAGATCATCAAGACTCATATATATACTGGTCACGATACAGCCTGTAAAATCCCACTTCTAGGCATAGGATTCAGATAGAAGGAGGATTGGAGCTTAATCTACAACGCAGCTCCACTACGGGTGCCAGGATATATTCCCTACTATGATTACCTAACGATTGCTATTGTATTTATGATAACAACCGGGACGAACTGGTTAACGTGCTATCCGAGGCACGGTAGGGAGATCCATAAGGACGTTTGTACTCGATGTCTGTCCAAACCGGAAACAAATGTTTGTACAAATACAAATATCCATCCCAAAAAGAACCCGCAAAAAAATTTTCAAAAACTTTTACGAGAGACGAACCTTTGAGAGGCTTCAGAAACTCTATGAAGTACAAAATTATTTTGTTTGTGTTTAGACACGTAAATAACATGGATCGAATATGCCAAGAAATCTATGTAACAAAAAAAAAATCCAATGATGTGTTGAGTTAGCCTATAATTGCAATTTTTAACAATTTTTTTAAAAATAAATTATTAAATTGTACATGACTGTGCTCACTTCTTTTATATAAATAAAAATGAACGTTGCTAAGCGCATAACTTGAGAAGGGCTCGACCGGTTCCGATAATTAATTTTTTTTGTATGTTTCTCAAAGCCCACGGAAGGTTTTAAACTAAAAAAATAATAAAAAATAATATTAACTTTTGACAGAACGAAGTCTGTCTGAGCCGCTATTATATAATAAAATAAATAAATAAATAAACATTATATGTTGGAATAAAACATCTATTATATGGAATGGCTGTGAACCGACCAGAAAGAAGCCATGACTTAGTAGAATATATTTTATTATTTTTCTTAAATAAAATAGACCAATACATTTTCAATAATAATTGTGTTTGCTCGCAAACGAAAAAAAACCGACTTCAATTACATCGACGAGTAACACAACGTAGATCGACGAAAAAATAGTTAAGTAACTACGCGTAATCAAAGATTACTCAAAAAGTAGTTATCAGATCTCAATAAAATTTATATGTGGCCACATGACAAACATCAGCTTTCGATTAAATTAAAAATTATTAAAATCGGTACACCTAGTAAAAAGTTATTGCGGATTTTCAAGAAGTTCCCTCGATTTCTCTGGGATTCCATTATCAGTTCCTGGTTTCCTTATCATGGTACTAAACTAGGGATATCTTCTTTCCAACAAAAAAAGAATTATTAAAATCAGTACACCCAGTAAAAAGTTATTGCGGATTTTCAAGAGTTTCCCTCGATTTCTCTGGGATCCCATCATCAGATCCTAGTTTCCTTATCATGGTACTAAACTTGCAATATCTCCTTTCCAACAAAAAAAGAATTATCAAAATCGGCACATCCAGTAGAAAGTTATGCGGTATAATACAACGTAGGTCGACGAAAAAAGCGTCAAGTAAAAACGCATTATTAGATATAACTCGAAAAGTAGTTGTTAGATCTCAAATAAATTTAAATGGGACCAATTGTGACAACATACCACCTTTCGATTAAAAAAAAATTGTCGAAATCGGTCACACGGTCAAAAGTTCTGATATACATACATAGAACATACATAAAAAAAAAAAATACAGTCGAATTGAGAACCTCCTCCTTTTTTGGAAGTCGGTTAAAAAGTATATAAATATATTTATAATGTCACTCATCTATACAAATAAATAAAATTGTAGTATTTGTTTTTAATATTAAAATAACCACTTTTTACGACATGCATATGGATGTATAAACGGTACAAGTACCAAAATAACATTTTTTACAATTTTGTCTGTCTGTCTGTCTATCTGTCTGTTTGTTCGGGGCTAATCTCTAAAACGGCTTGACTTATTTTGACGGGACTTTCACTGGCAGGTAGCTGAAGTAACAAGGAGTAACTTAGGACTACTTTTATTTTTGACTAACCCGTTGGCGCAGTTTGTAGTGACCCTGCTTTCTGCTCCGGGGGTTGTGGTTTCGATTCTCACCCTAAATCTGGGTGTAATTATTCATATATGTATTATTTATAAGTATGTTTAAATATATATATATATATATATATATATATACTAGCTGTGCCCGCGGCTTCGCCCGCGTTGAAATCAGTTTCTTACAAAGTTTTCCCGGCAAACTTCCAGTGAAACTCTTATCGAAATCGGCTTAGCCGTTCCGTAAACCTTCCTCTTGAAGCCCTCTCTCCATTTGTGAAACCGCATGAAAATCCGTTCAGTAGATTTGGAGGGAATCGATCACATACACTTTTGGGGACTTTGTTTTATAATACATTAACTGTTGCCCTCGACTACGGCCGCGTGGTTATGAAGATATGCATTCCTATTAAGATGCTTAACGCAAATTATTTTTTTATTTCAGTCACTTGAAATGCTTATCACTCTAAGTAACTTTTTCAAAGGCACAATTTAGTATAACTTAATAGTTATTTTTATATTATCTCTCTATACACCACATGTTTAGTTTTATTTTGAGCCTGCAGTATAAATAACCTATCAGGCGAACTTATAGCTGCTGTATATGTTTCATACAAACTATCAACCCCAATTAAACCCCCTTAGCTGTGGAATATCGCAAAATCCGTTCTTAGCGGACGTCTACTAACTACCTCCCTATCCTATCTATCCCTACAATCTACCTTCCTGCCAAATTTCATCTTTGTCCATCTTGGATGGATGGACCATCCAGCGGTTTTTGAGTTCTCGTGATGAGTGAGTCAGTGACCTTTCTCTTTTATATATATAGATTACGATCTATTATTTATTCATTTTAAATTTCAACTCTCTTAATTCAAAAACATAGGACTTTCATACAAACTTCCAACCCCCGTTTTACCCCCTTAGGGGTCGAGTTTCGTAAAATCCGTTTTTAGCGAATGTTTACACTCTATAAGAAACCTATCTGCCAAATTTCAAATTTCTATAATAAAAAAAAATATATATATATAATATATATATATATATATATATATATATATATATATATATATATATATATATATATATATATCAGCCGGCTTTAACACAAACATTAAGATGCTTACTTTAGGAACAGACGACCGTGTGTGTATTGTGTAAATATTTATTTAATATGCTATTATTATTATTTTTGTTTAACTCTGCCAACTGAACAATAACTTTTTTGCTAAATTCGACGCGGACGAAGTCACGGGCGCATCTAGCTTAAAATATATAAAAATGACGCCGCGCCATCTCGCGAACTAATGTGCCATATATGTTTACTTCAATTCTTACATTAAATAAAATAATTATTCAATAAATAATTTTGTCGTCTACTATTTTCAACGTATGCTTAAATTTAAAAAAAAATCTATGTAATTTTAATTAAATTACATTATTTGTAGTTCTATATATAAACGCGAAATTTTTAATCAACGTGAAGCTCAATACAACTAATTTACATCCTAATAAAACTACTTTCACTTGCATGAATAAAATTTTATCTACAAGGGTTCAGGAAAAGTCAACAAATATCGAATATTATGCGTTGAACGAACTTTTTGGGTATTACGAGTATACACTGATTTTTTTTTGTGTTTTTAGTCCCATAAACGTAACACTTCTGGCTTAACGTCGATATCATTCCGTCAATTACAAACGATATAAGAAATGATTGTGTTTGCTCGCAAACGAAAAAAAACCGACTTCAATTACATCGATAAGTAATACAACGTAGATCGACGAAAAAATAGTCAAGCAACTACGCGTTGTCAAAGATTACTCAAAAAGTAGTTATCAGATCTCAATAAAATTTATATGTGACCACATGATAAAGATCAGCTTTCGCTTAAATTAAAAATTATCAAAATCGGTACACCCAGTAAAAAGTTATTGCGGATTTTCGAGAGTTTCCCTCGATTTATCTAGGATCCCATCATCAGATCCTGGTTTCCTTATCATTGTACCAAACTAAGGATATCCCCTTTCCAACAAAAAAATAATTATCAAAATCGGTACATCCAGTAGAAAGTTATGTGGTATAATACAACGTAGGTCGACGAAAAAAGCGTCAATTAAAAACGCATTATTAGATATAACTCGAAAAGTAGTTGTTAGATTTCAAATAAATTTAAATGGGACCAATTGGCATACACCACCTTTCGATTTAAACAAAATTTGGCGAAATCGGTCTACCCGGTCAAAAGTTCTGATGTAACATACATAAAAAAAAATACAGTCGAATTGAGAACCTCCTCCTTTTTTGGAAGTCGGTTAAAAATTAGATCGAACTAGGCGATTAAAAACTTAAGATATTATATTTGATATCTGTTTTACACTATAAATTATAAATAAAAAATTGATGAAAGAAATATTAAGGTATTTATTAAATTGCATTGCATTTTGTTTTTTTTTTTTTTTTTTTTCGTGTAGTAAGAACTTGTAAAAAGTTGTAAAATTCTCTAAACATGACTTAGTGGTTTTTACACATTTTAAGTGAATATTCACTTTTTGTCGAAGTGCCACGCAAAATTGACTTGTCACTATATTCATATGTGAAGCAATTTGGTAATGTTTTAAAGTACAAACTTAAACCATCTACTTATGATCTATATATAATATTAGCCTACTATTCGGCATACAAAATTGGTTTGCATTGTAACATAATATCAGGAAGTTATCTGTAGACTTAATTAAAAGAACTTACCATTTCTCCACCATAATCTAAGAGACGTGGACAATGACTGCAAATTTCCGAAATATGTGGACCTGACTGCTCAATCCACTGTCATCAAAATTTTTTTGTTTCTACAAGAAGTATAATAATTTTCTCCTAATTTTGATCAAACGGTTTACAATTATTCGTTACAGATACCTAAAATTATAATATTTAAAAAATCATAATTATTATAAAAAAATACCAAAACTTAAAATAAATGATTTAATTTCTTTTAATTCAAATAAATAAATAATCGTCTGATTCAAATCAATGAAATTTCAATTGGTAAACAACAATATTTTGCGTGATTTCTGCTTCTGTGAGTCCAAAAACAATTAGTTTCCTTTTCTTTTCGTCTCAAAGCTGCCTTAGAATACTTTTTCTTTGATGGGCTTAAGCTGCTTCGCATTGTATGCAACCAATACTCCAAAATCATATCTTTGAATTTTTTTCATATTATGGTTTCTCAAGAATATAATTCATTCATCCTATAATATATATTTTTTTACTACAAATTATTTGTACTAATATTAAGTATGTTAATAAAATTACCCAGCCGTTTTCGTAAAATGAGTTTTTCAATTCAATTTATAAAAATTCAACACAATTTATAAAAATAGTTGTAAGAAGTTTTTATAGTCACAAATATTGTAGAATTGTTACGACTGATATATAATTTTAAAACACGTTCGCTGGTTCAGGTTAAAGAGTTATTGTGAAATTCACAAACCTCCTTTTTTGAAGTCGGTTAAAAACACCAACAGCATATGTTAGTCTCTCAGATTATTGCTTGAGATACTTAGAAGCTCTTATTGATTGGTGCCGATATAAACTGGAGTTTACAGCGTAAGCCTCGATTAGTGGTAGCTTTGAAGACAAGTAGCTTTATCTCACTAAGACGAGAGTTTCAGAAGCATTATTTATTTAGTTCCCTTAAGTTTCTTAACCTCCGTTGTAATTGTTTTTGGCGCTCATTAAGCTTGCATGAAGCAGAGATTATTTCGGTAATTTTCGACATACTATAAAAGTATAAATTATAATAATAATATAAGTTGACGATGGCGTATTATTTTGTAGTATGTAGGTGTAGTTTTAAAGACAGATATATCACGACACTTTTTAGTCACCACTTCACACAAGTCAGACACCGCCTTAGGGCTTATTCGCTACAACTCCAGAGACTACATGACAGGATGAACGTGTATATGCGATTAGCCTATCTTAACATCCTCATTTTTGTGACAAGAAGTTCATATTGTATAGATATAGTACAAAGTACAAACTCATGCGACGGCTTAACTTTTGGAACATATCTCTCAATTGAAGAAGAGAAATATCTCTCATATGGATCGTGTTTTACTCGTACCATTTCAATGAGAATGTCGTTGTTCATTGGGACAAGTCATTGTTCATGAATATCAGATATTTAGATAGCTAGCAGGAGATCAGATGGCACTGCAGGGTGTTTTGAATTCATTTCCGGCCATTTGCGGAAACGGAAATAGAACTGAGTATCGCCGGAAATCTATTCAGTTGCAGACGTATTGCAACTAGACATATAGTTCTAAAGTGTAACTTATTACCTATATATAATTAATTTTAATAGTGCATACTCATTTATTATAATAATGTGATAATATAACCGTATTGTTTTCTTTTTCTAGTTTTGTTTTAGAATTTGTTTGTAACGAGTGCACTATAAATATATTCTACGCATTTGTTTATAGGTATGTAAAGATATTTAGTTTGTTTTCATCATTGTCATGGGTTAAAAAAACAAAAAAAAGTTTCATATTTTGTTTATTTATTTTTTATTGCTTGCTGCGTAAACATAGTTAAACATATTAATATACTAAAAAAGCAAGTAATACAAACAATTAGAAAGTTACACTGATAGCGTGCAAAGGCGATCTTATTGCTTCTAGCATTCTCTCCCAGACGATCCCAGGTGAAAGTAAATTATTAATAATTTAGTGCATGATAATTTATTTACTTGTTATCAATGCAATATTCATTAACCAAGTTTACTCATCCAGTTTTTTTTTAATTCACAAGTTTGTATTTATGCAAACAGTTGTGACTTTTACGGGCCAAAAGTTGAACGATAAATTGCTGCAATTAACATCCGGTAATGTTATTCGCGATGTTTTAAACTTTGTTTTTTACGACTTGCAAATATTAAAAATGGGATTTTTAAAATTTTAATAAAATATCAAATACAAAGTTAACACGAAATTAAAATTACATACTGGACTATTATCATTGTGATTACTGTAAGGGTTAGCTAATTATAATAACCCGCAGTTTCGTATATCTAAATATAAATACCCTTGTGTACCAAGAAGTTACTTATTTCATGATTATCTAGTATTATGTATAGCTTACAGAAAAAAAAATCACTTAAGCTTTAACGAAAAGTTTTCGGCTTTATAACTGAATATCTCTATGTAAAAGTTACCTCTGTACTGAATATATAACTTTGTAATGGCTTGAAGCAATCGTTTATGATATTTGTGTGTTTTCTTTCAAATAGTAATTATAAAAAATTTAAATTTTTTTCTGTAATTACGAGTATAAAAAAACATCGTTCTGTGTCACAAGTTATCATCAATAACTTAAGAATAAAAATTAATTTAAAACTCATTCGATATTTTTTTTAATATTCGACGTTAGCTAAATACAATTTTGTAAGAAATTACTTATATCATATATTATTATTTTTAAGATAGATATTTTCCCCGCGGTTTCCCCCACGTTGATTTGAGAAAAAAAAAATAGCTTCATTCTTCTTAAAGCATACCTGACCTTCCTTTTTAAATAGTTTAATTTTTTTAGTTGTGCGTTACCTTAGCGTATTAATATAAATGATTATTTTATTTTATATCTTAAGTATTAATTTTTAACTGTATCATATTATGTTGATTTGCTAATCAACGCATTATTGCATCACATAAATGTCAACACACGATGCGTATAGCTAGCAAAGTCTAACGGATATTTTAAAATTATGTTTTGTCCCTCTGTACCGTCATTAATGTCTAAAACAATTATTCCCCTTGTAAAACATTTTGACGAATAAACAATGCTTTGTTTCTGTATTTTTGTAGGCAGAGATTAATGTGTTTTGTGACCCGATTTTATGTCTCGTTTTCATACCTCAACTGAGTCAAAAGTGTCCTTTTTGTCAAAAATAAGGAGTGTTTTCTCTGAGGAGCTTCGTTAGATGGTTTTACGAGGCGACTACATTCTAGTGGAGCCAAGATTTCCCCGAGGTAACGCATATTTTATATACTTTGTAATTTAAGTGGCTGCTGCTTTATTATGACGTCTATGGAGAGACATGTTTAAGTTCTTGTTTTATGTCTGATACAAATGTTCTCGGAATATTAATGCATGTTTATCTATGATATGAATAAATTTATTTACTGATTTGTAAAACTTGACGACGCGTTGGCGCAACGGTCACAGCACTGGATTCTGGCTGTTGCGCTGGAGGTTGCGAGTTCAATCCCCGCACATGACAAATACCGTAATTATAATTAAATCGTCGGTCCCGGTTGTTATCATTTTCATCTTATAGCGATCGTAACTCATAGTAGGGAATATATCTGCCAACCCGCATTGGAGCACCGTGGTAAATTAAGCTCTAACCCTTCACCTACACGGGGAAAGAGGCCTATGCCCAGCAGTGGGATATTATAGACTGAAGCGAGCAATTTTTAATACATAATAAAGCTGGTAATTTCCTACTTCTATGCGCGCTTCAGAATTGTTTCTGTATTAAAATATATTTAGGTACTCAAAACTCGGCTTCCATATTCGTAAAGGTTTTTTTTTGCTATGCATGCACCCCTTTCCCGTGTCTCTGACGTAGAATAATGGACCAGTCGCTTACCAAATGGAAATCCGGATTATGATAAATCACAAACTTTTGAAATTTGCCGCCTATTCCGTTGATTTATTTGCCAAGAATACAAAGCGATATGTGATGTTTTGCTTGCAATCGCTATTTCATCTCCCAAAAACGGAATCGAAATTGAATGATGTACGAATGATGGGTTTGCTGTTTTGGATATAAGATTAATATTCCGATAGTATTAGGAAAATATTCTTGTACTATCATTTATTACATTTTTTATATAAATATAATTTTGTTAAATAAAGTTTTATAACAATTATAAAACAATATAATTTATTACAAAAGTTAAACATACATATAATAATGAAAAGAAACAAATAGATATTTCATTTTTTTTTTTGAATTCTAAACGATAGATTTTAAAATAAATTAAAAAGAAGTTCATTTTTCAAACAAAGAACCAGCTGTAGCTCATTGTAAAAGTGACTCAACATTTAATTTCTGTCACTAATTAGTAATGATTTTTGTTACGTTCAATTTTCATTAAAAAATTGTTGATGTAATGATCTAGAGGAGACCTGAATAGAAGATGCTTTATTTGTAAATATGGTTAAGAAAATTTATTAGGCCTGTGCTTTTAGTCTTTGAAAATGATAAAAAATGAAAAAAAATATATAGTAGGAGGAAACCCATTAGAAAAGGAAGAGAATGCAGTTCATTTATACCTTTACTAACAAAAAAAAAAAAAACATTCGGGCGGAAATAAATAAAATGTACGAAAGCGGTTTGGACTGCCCCATAGGAGTTGATTTTTTTTCTTGCAAGAAGTTATCCAAATTTCGAAAAAAAATGGCAATCTATTGGAGCAAGGTCCGGGGAGTATGGTGGATGTCTTAGACATTCCAATTGAAGCTCTTCTAATTTGGTAGCCGCCTGTTCTGCAGTGTGTGGTCTAGCGTTGTCCTGAATCAGCAGTGACCTAGAGCGATTGACTACCCTCGGTTGTTTAACAGCTAGTTTTTCCATTATGGTTTCGCAGTTGCTGACAATAGCCATCTGCCGTAATCGCCTGCCCAGATATAAGAAAGCTGAATGATACCGGCACTAGTCCACCAAAACACTCACAAGTAACTTTTTTTGAGCCAATTTTCGCTTGAGGCAGGATTTAGCTGGCTCGCCAGGATTCAGCCATTGCGATGAGTGCTTCTGATTATCGTACATAATCCACTTTTCATCACATGTTATGATTCGATTTAAAATTCCTACATTATTGTGCCGGTTTAGAATGTAACGCGACAGTCTAAGCGCGTTTGTCGCTTTGCTTCACTTTTACACACAATTCATTGAGGTATTCATGTAGGCCATTCACTCATCATAAACTATCGAAAACCGCTTGGCGTTAAGATGTAAAAATAAAATTTAAAAGGGATTTAGTTAAATGTTCACTAAGAAGGATATTGCAACTGTGCCGCATTCTAGGTCTCAAGGGTCCTGCAAGTTTTACGAAATTTATTCATTTTTGGTACAAACACAAGTTAATTACAAGAAAACACTTTTAATAAAGTATTACAAAAAATCATACTTCTAAGAAGGTGAAATGAGAAGGTATGGAATGTTTCTAAACCAAATCCATCATTTTTATAGCTAGAAGCTTAAAAACTTATTTTTTTTACTATTGATTAAAAATTAGTTAACAGAAATATCAGCATTTGTAAAAGTTATATCCATGAAGGCGTGAATTTGGGGTTGGAAATTTATAACCAAAGTTTCTCCTTTAGAAGTAAAAAACATAAAAAGATATTTGAAATACTGATATATGATAATAAGTTTTTAAGGCTGCCCGATTTTTTATTTCAAAAGATATGAAACTATGTTTTCTTGAGCCATTGCTTGAAAATGAGTAAATAACTATTTCAGCATTTGTAAAATCTACCATAAGAGTAAAATGTAATAAATGGAGGTTGACAATGCGTATAAAGGTTAGTGTTGAAGACCGTCATCTCTGGATTTAGAATCACTTTAGCCTGTAATATTCCTCTGCTGGACGTAGGCTACACCAGTCGTCACACCAGAGCGGCAACCGTAGAACATTAACGCAATTATTATTGTAGATAAATATTAATTTTTGTTTGTCAAATCTGGTTAAATAGTTTACTTCAGCCTGTAATATCTCAGTGCTGGGCATAGGCCTTTTTCGCCATGTAGGAGAAGGATCAGAGCTTAATCCACCACACTGCTTCAATGCGGTTTGGCGGATATATTCGCTGCTATGACTAACGATCGCTATAATCTGTTCATGATAACTACCGGGACCGACGGCTTAACGTGCTCTTAAAGTTAGAAGCATGAAACTATATCCTTAAGCTTACGAATACAAATTAATAAAATTCAAAATATATGCGATTTTATTATTCAATCACTAAATAAGTGACTGAGATTTTGTATGAAGTGCGTCTTATTTTTGCATGAAACTTTGTTTTTGTACTGCTTTTGAAATTAAAAAAGTTTATCTTTATTCTTAGAGCCGTTTAGGTATTTTTTAAAAATAAACAAAGTAAATAAATATTCAAATCTTGAGGGATTTTTACTGACTCAATATATCTTAAAAGTTTCTTTGTCATTTCAAAAGAATAATGTTTAGAAGTACGAAATTGTATTTTTAGGCTTTTAAAAGCATGTTAAATAAATAAGTATTCCTGCTTTTTTGGAAATTCTTGATGGAATATTGTGTGATATAATACGAGATCAGTTAGAATCACTTAAATTACCTAGAAATGGCTGCATTAGACCAAAGGAAATACTGTTTTACATAGGACTGTTCTATGAAGCCTGATCGAAAGCAAGCTCTACGAGTTGTCTGGTAGTTCTAACGCACAAAAGCTCATTCATCCATCAAAACCATAAATGTCGTGTACAAAGATCTTTAATTATTATCTAACTAGCTGTGCTCGCGACATCATCCGCGCGAAATGTAATAAAATAATTATTGTTAGTTCGAAGAGTTATAAAAAAATCTAAAATAAAAGTAGCTTAAGTTACTCCGTATTACATTAGCTAAATGCCAGTGAAAGTCCCGTTGAAATCGGTTCAGCCGTTTTTGAGATTAGCCCGAACGAACAAACAGACAGCTAGATAGACGGACAAACATTATAAAAAGTATTTATTTAGTATATATACCGTGTATACATACATATGAATTTAGTTAAAAGCGGTTATTTTAATATTACAAACAGAAACTACAATTTTAATTATTTGTATAGATAATTAGGTACTACTTTACATCTTTGAATAATATAATAAATTTGTATGCGAGCGAAGCCGCGGGCAACTGCTAGTTACAGTATATTAAGAAAAAAAAATATGTAATTTATATATCCGTAGCAAGTCATCAATAATCGTGCAAACCGTAGCCTACTTTTCGAAAAAAAACGTCTTTAACGATCTTTCCTCAACTGATATTTATAATTGGATCACAATATTTGGCTTTGACTTTTACAAAAATTGGATTGAAATTTACAACCTTAGTAGTTACATTAAAAATAAGAACAGAAAACCTCTTATTGAAGAGTGTATTTAAAGTCAGCAAAATATTTCTAAACAATTATGAGTTCACGCCATTTTTGGCGCGAACTTATGGATGCCTATGTCCAGCAGTCGACTACGATAGGCTGAAGTGATGAATATACTTGCGAACTCTTTCCATCCATATTTTTTACACGGTAAGTAATCACTAACATGTCATATATCTTTTCCGAAACATGTTGCATCTTATGGTATAAGTATTATTCCGATCAGTTCAATAGTTTTCACAGTATAACCAAACAAAAAACTGGCTCTCCATTTGTTAGTAGAGAAGATACATACAGTCAAAAACTGTTTACAAAGAATACTGTAGGAAATTGATGAAACATCCGTGGTGTTTGATCAATTTCTATCTATGTTGAGTGGATTGAACTATTTGCACATGAGGAATTCGGAGCTCTCTTGTAATGAAACAGCTGCGTCTTCCTCTACGGCCAATTTAGGTTTTAGTTTTCGTTCGATTAAAGACCATTTAAGTACGTGACGTTCCTAATTAAAACAATTATAAATAAATAAAAAATATGCACAAAAGTTTTCACGAGTCTTAGTAAATAAATCTTAGGAATAGCTTATCTTATAGGGTAAAACCGGGATAGATGCCTCACTTTTTGAAATAGCCACTTAATTTTAAAAATATGATTTTTATACGAATAATTTTTATTAATGTAGCTAGCTCAATCCTTTATGTTGAATTATGACTATTTTTTTTTCAACCTAGCCAATGCAGATTAAGCAGAAATTAGCTTTTCGTGAACCCTTTTATTTGAGGATAGATGCCTACCTATATGGATAGTTGCCTCACCATGAAAATAGTGAGTAGGATAGATGCCCTTTAAACCGTGTAAACGAAAAACCAAAAACCAAATGTTAGGTTAGGCTACTCCCAAAACATCGATTGTCTCCAAGAAACATGGGCCATAGCAACGAAAAAAAAAAATGTGTTTTTTTATACCTTTTAATTGTATAATTAGAATATAATTTTTATATCACACATATTAGAGTAATCTGTGAGTCTCTGATATAAATTTAATTAAATTTTACAAGCATTTATTCAACAAAAGTATAAATTCTTAATTGTTGGTCTAAAATATTCATATCAAGTGTCAACATGCACATTGCACAATCATACTTTTTCATCGAAAGCTGACTGTAGGTTTTCTATAGTCCAAGAACATACTCGAGCTCGCATTTCTTCCTTTCTTTTATATTTTCGTGGCATAGTTCTGCTAGAATCAGTAAAACATCCAAACATAAATATACCTAAATACATAAAAAATATAACAGACACAAAAAAAATATACATATATAAACTTACTCTGTATATGGTGAATGGAGGGATAGATGCCCCTAAGGGCACCTATACCTCAAAAAATCAGGGCAACTATCCTTTGTGATTGGGATAGATGCCCACGTATTTTTTAACTAAATTATACTTTGACGTGTTTGTAAATTTCGCCACGGAGAAAATTACACACACGATCCAAACGCGTCCTTGCCACACGAATATCTGTGGATATCTGAGGTACGGGGTGTCTTCGACTCCTACTTATACGATTAATTTTTATTTGTGAGTTCGGGATGTTAGGTTTTTAGAACATGAGGCATCTATCCCACTGCGGCATCTATCCCGGTTTTACCATATATTAAATTATCGTGTCATAACATTAGTTAAAATACTGCCCCGAAACGGCTGGACCGATTTTTATGAAATTTTTGTACATATCGGGTAAGTCTGAGAAACCTCTAAGTTATGGCGGGGGGGGGGGGGGGGGGGGTAAAGGGGGTTAATAGCATATATGGCAAAACAACGTTTTCGGGGTCAGCTAGTAATTATATAATAATGTGGGTGTGCTGCTCTCTTTTTGTGGGTGTAGGTGGTGTGTGGCAGTTGTGGATGTTTATGGTTTTCTGATATGTGCAGGATACTCGTTGAACTCAAGTGGTGGATGTTGGTGTTCACATCACTTCGAAGATTTTGCAATGCTTGAAGACAAAAATCTTCGAGTGATGCGTTCTGCCTGTGTTAAAATACGGAGCCGAGACGTGGACACTGAAGAAAGGACTTATTTTCAAGTTCAAAGTCACTTAATGTGGAATAGAACAGGCTGCGCTTGGGGTCCCCCTCAAAGATTGGAACAGAAATGAGACTATCTGCGAGAGAACGAAATTTTGCTATAGACTTACACATTATTAATATTAGCATTTGCAACAGAATTAGCAACTTGAAGTGAAAATGGACTGGTCATCTGTGTCACAGGACCAATGGTTGCAGAAGCAGGCGTGTCTTATGCGCGGCTACCTTGACTACGATTCGCTTGTTGCGCTCCTTGTCAATGGTGAGGTGCATGTCCTTATCGTGGGGCAGCGCAATGTACGCCTCAGCGCGATATACGCCTTATGCCATTGCTGATGATGAAGTTATTTGCGATCTCCATATGCTCTCCAATTTATCATAAAACTGCATTATAATAAAAATTCTACAAAAACTAGTTTTTGATAAAAAAATCATAAAATATTGATAAGACCACTTCAGCGGCACCTACTATTTGCCTTAAATACTATTAAACACGCACTATAAGCACGAAACCATTATTCTGTAGGGTTGATTAGGAAACACATTTACTTAAACTGCCTGACTAGCTTGACATTGACTCATATCTGATACAATTTAATCACACGTCCCTTTGGATTCGGTCTTTGAGTTTTGTTATTTGAAGTAAATGTGAAATTTCAGTCCCTATTTAAATAGATACCGCTCCTGGATATAAATATAAATATCGCAGCTGTGTTAAGGAAATAAGATCGGAATCTTCCAATTCAAATAATTTTTAAGTTAAATATTTTTTTTTGATATCGCATTTACGGGTGATATCCAGGATGCCCGGGCAGGCATTCCTAGACCGTATGTCGGCTTCAGCACTTGGGGGTGTACTACCGACCAAAACCCCTGCCTTCAGCCGCTTTAATTGGAGGGTCCGGGATCTGCAGGCAACAGGATCCCTCCAGCGACAGGCTGGCCTCGGCGAAAAGACCAGACTTCTCCTTCATGGGGACTGTCCGGCTCACCAGCGATCGCGGTGATAACGCTCGGCAGTGACAAGTCCCCTCTGAGGACTGTCGTCAGATCGCGACGTAACGCCGCCCTTCTCGGGCACACCTCGAGGGACAAGTTAAATATGGTCATAGCACATTAATAAATGTTTAACTAGACCAATCACACTTTTCGTAACGCTCTCGTCACGCCTTTAGCTTACTCCTCAAGTCAAGCGTGTGTAAAGAAGTTTAACTTCAAAATGTTTTACGAAGTGCAGACACTGTAGTATAAGTTTGTTTTAATTAAATTAAGATGTACTTTAATACACTTTGTTTTTTTTTTTATTCTCTACTTTTGTCCGTCAAAAGCAATATTTCTTCATCACTTTTTATTGGCTGGCGTGCTTGCCCTCTATCTCCGCTAATAAGAAGTACGGTAACTAACGAAAATAAATGTCCCTGGGAGGTGTTACATTTTATACTTTTGTAACACGCAAACTTCGATTTACTATGCCGTGATTGTGACACTAAAAGTGTCTCGTAAACAAACAATAGGCGAATATATAAACTCACGATATTATTCAGATTATGGAAGGAAATTTATGATAATTTGATTGAATCGTCGGATCGTTGTTAATTATTTTATCAATTCCAACGATAAATTTACTTTGTATACTTTATTAGCATCAGCAATGTGTAAACATATTTATGAAAGACAAGCCGTGGATATCTAATTAATGATTTAGGAATTTCTTTAATACATTTAATTAAAAGGTTGATACGGAATAAAAAATACTTTCGTTTAATAAAATCTTACAATTCTTTTAATTTTGTTTTGATTTTTATATTTAACGGTGTTGTTTTGTTTTGTTGTAACAATTATAATAAAATTCATTCAATGAATCATTAGAGAATAGAGATTTTAAGTGGTCATAATTCAAACAATACTAGCTCCACGTTTTAGACTTATTTAGATAATCTTATTATTAGTTAATTTAAGCTTTCAATAAATTTTCAATAAACTTAAAAAATATCGCCTTTAGAAATATTTAAGTACACGAAGCTTTAAAGAAAATACTTTATGAATGCACTAGCTGTACCCGCAGATTCACACGCGTTAATTTGAAAAAAATAGCCTATAGACTGCCTATAGACACCTGCTTGGGACCCCATTATTAATATAATTAAATCAAAAACCAAGCATAATTCACCACAGATTAAAGACTCAATTAGCACATTCTGCGTAGATAGGACTATATAAGATATTGATGTATGTCGGGTAGTTTCGGATAACTTTGTAACGTTGGGACGTCTGACACCTCAGTCCTCCCGTGACCATGGTTGCTGTAAAGTATCCGAAACGTCGGGAATCAAAAATTAATAATAAACCGCGATAAAATCCGAAAAAAGTTGTTTCATTAAATGAGCCTATAGACTTTTAAGACAAATGGGCTATCTAAGACTGAAAGTATTTTTCAAATCGGATCAAGTAGATCCTGGGATTAGAAAATAAAAAAACAAACTCTTCAACATCATAATATTAGTATAATATATGAGTAACCTTTACTCGATACGTTATATTTAGGATTAAGATTTCTTTAAATCAAGACTTGTATACTTTATTTATAGTGATATAATTAATAATTTAAATTAGCTTTACGTATTGTATGTGCATCATTATTTTTAGGTGACGGAGTAAAAATGTTTTGATATTTTTGTGACTTTCATCTAAATACGCGTTTATTGTACATTACTTTTTCGCTCTTTGAGTGGATCAAGAAAGGGGGGGGGTTAAGAAAGCTCAAACGAATATTTACGTAATCGCCAACAAAAATTAAGGTTTATTTTGACAATTTAACTTCCAATGAGTAAAAGAAAGATTATAAATTTGTAAATTATATAATATCTATTTAAAGGTGTTGATTCGTTTAGTACAAATAATAAATAATATGTAATTTGTGAACGTAATTTTTTTATATATTTCATTCAGCTGTAGAGAATTTACGCGGACGCTCATCGAATATTAGTATATAATATTAGTATATATAGTGGTAGTGGTAAGTAATTCCACCTAATTGGATTATATCGTATAATCTTTCGAGCTTATTGTCCTGAAATTTGTCATAAAAAGCTGGTATGTGATAACAAATATTAGAATGCAGGATTGCAAAATCAAATAATAAAATCTTTAACCTTGTAATACGTATAATAACAAAACTAAAACGAAAAAAAAAATGTGTGCTGTGTGGCTACGGCACTAAAGAATTTAGCCACCCCCTCTCTTCCCGTGGGTGTCGTAAGAGGCGACTAAGGGATAACAAGGTTCCACAACCATCTTGGAACTTAAGAAGCCGACCGATGGCGGGATAACCATCCAACTGCTGGCTTTGAAATACACAGGCCGAAGACGGGCAGCAGCGTCTTTGGTGCGATAAAGCCAGTACTGCGGTCACTAACCCGCCTGCCCAGCGTGGTGACTATGGGCAAAACACATGAGTTCACGTTATTTTTGACGTAAAATTGTGGAGGCCTATGTCCAGCAGTGGACTGTATAGGCTGTAATGATGTAATGATGAAAACGAAAAAAAAAGTTTAATTTCCGACGAATTAAAAAAAAAACAACTACGACGAATCACACACACTCACTTCAGCCTATCGCAGTCCACTGCTGGACATAGGCCTCCCCAAGTTCGCGCCACACATCCCGGTCTTCCGCAATCCTCATCCAGCCTACACCGGCAATCTTACGTAGATCGTCGGTCCAACGGGCCGGAGGACGTCCCACACTGCGTTTGCCAAGACGCGGTCTCCACTCTAGGACCCGTCTACTCCAACGGCCATCGGTCCTGCGACATAGATGACCAGCCCACTGCCACTTCAACTTGCTAATTCTGTGGGCTATGTCGGTTACTTTCGTTCTCTCGCGGATAGTCTCATTTCTAATCCTGTCTTTGAGAGAGACCCCAAGCATAGCCCGTTCCATTGCACTTTGAGCGACTTTAAACTTGTGGACCAGTCCCTTGGTCAGTGTCCACGTCTCGGCTCCGTATGTTAACACAGGCAGGACGCATTGCTCGAAAACTTTTGTCTTCAAGCATTGCGGAATCTTCGAAGTGAAGACTCGACGGAGTCTGCCAAACGCCGCCCAGCCCAACCGAATCCTCCTATCGGCCTCCTTCTGGAAGTTGTTGCGGCCTAGTTGGATAGTATGGCCTAGGTAAATATAATCCTGAACAACTTCGAGAAGGGTACCATCGACCGATACCGGTATCGGTATGACTTGGTTGTTAAACATAACTTTCGTCTTATCCAAGTTCATACAGAGACCGACACGTCGGGAGGACTCGTTTAGGCCGGCCAGCATTTGGCCTAACTCATCCAGCGTCTCCGCAAAGATGACAATATCGTCGGCGAAACGAAGGTGAGAGATGAATTCACCGTTGACGTTGATGCCCCGTTTCCCCCAATCCAAGGTCTTAAAAACATCCTCTAGCGCAGTGGTAAACAGTTTCGGTGATATTACATCCCCCTGTCTTACCCCTCGCCGGAGGGAAATAGGTCTTGTTCTTTGGTCATTGACATGAACGGCCATCGTCGCCGCGTCGTACATAGATTTTAGTACCTCGATATATCGCCAGTCGATATGACATCTCTGCAGAGAGTCCAGGACAGCCCAGGTCTCGACGGAGTCGAAGGCTTTCTCGTAGTCCACAAATGCCATACACAGAGGTTGATTATATTCTTCCGTCTTTTGGATAATCTGCCGAACAGTATGGATGTGGTCCACGGTGCTGTAGCCATTTCGAAACCCAGCCTGCTCTGGTGGTTGGAATTCGTCGAGTCTTCTGGCGAGACGATTCGTAACAACCCTCGAAAACAGCTTATAGACGTGGCTCAGAAGTGAGATCGGTCTGTAATTCTTTAACAGAGACTTATCGCCTCTCTTAAAGAACAGCACCACCACACTCCTGGACCACGCCTCCGGCTACGACGAATCAAATTTAAAAAAATCATTCATTTCAATAATAATGAGGTTGAAATAATTGAAACCTTTATTTTCAAAGAGAAATGAATGCTATAACAAATCCGAAAATAATCCATTAGTATAATGGGTATACCATCTATTACTTATTAGATTAGGATTACAAATTGTGTCTGTTTTCACCAATTTATAATCGTATCAAACCATGGAATGGATTGAAATCCTAATTGAAATAGTCATCTATCATAGACTAGACAATTTCAACGATATTAACGTTGAATATAATTTTAGTTAGGCTTTCGTTCTAAGCCCCTTAGCGTAAGTTTTGTAGCCTAGAACTTGCGTTATTAGGTATGTTTTGCACTGCAAAAAAAAAAAAAAAAACAGAATAAAGTAGATCCTAAGAGAAGCGTATTTAGACAAACAGATTTTTACATTGTTACTGATATTACAGTTTACTTCTTAAGAAGTGATATAAGTCTCGTGGTATGAAAAAAATATGAGGAGGGAAATTGGATGAATGATAACTAACGCTGACTCTTAGTGACGTTTTATAGTGCTTTCAGCTGTTTACATAAGATATAGGTTTAATATATACTATTAACCTATACCTGGTATACCCAGGATTTACTGTACCAGTGCGATTGATTAACAAGCGTCAATTCATGTTTTAATTTTAGTGTTTTATTATTTTAATGTATTATAATTTGATTTAGTCTAAGGATACAAATTAGATGTGATTTTCACCCACCTGCTTAGTGGATAAAAATGAAATATTTATCTTCTTGAGTACATTAAGTATATATTGCGAAAAGGTTAACTGGATAATTTCTATCCAAGCTATATTATGTTCGGCAAACGCCACATTAACCATACTTTTGGCTGGCAGCCCTATGCCATCGTACTCGCAATGAAACAGCGCTCATTTTGATGTAATATTTGTTTTTTAAGCATGTGAATGAAAGTAGCTAGGACTATTTTTTCTGAGGTATGGCACAGCAGGATATTTCTTGCTCAAAATATGGAGCAGTCTGACTGGTGTAGTACCTCGATCTTACAAAATATCACAGCTAAATAAAACTGCTTTCAAACAGTGTTGTATTCCTGTTGGTGAGTAAGGTGACCAGAGTTTCTGGGGGGAATTGGGGATAGGATTGGCAACGCGCTTGCGATGTTTCTATAGTTGCAGACGTGCGATGCTACGGCAATCGCTTACCATCAGATGAGCCGTTGTTTGGCAACCAAGTTATATATATAAACATTAAACAAAAAAATTAAAAGTTAAAGAAGTCAAGTGTCAGCTTCAATACGCAACTGGAGTTATACTTCTTAAGAATGATTACTATGATATTTAAAAATGTTCTATTAAATAATTTAGTACGAGATACGAACTAGAGACGAACTTCACCCATATGCTTAATGGATGAAAATTATTTTATATATCAGTTAGATGTCGGGGACGTGAATAATATTTTTATACTCTGGAAACTGGAAATGTCTCTAACAATCCCAGATTGCGTTTCGGTTTCGAAAATTTTTGAAAAAAAAGAACACTATGGTTATCAAATATTAACTTATCACAAATAAAAATAAGTTTGTCATCTTATATGATTTGAAAAGTAACAGTTTTTTTAAATATTGTGACAATTTTTGATAACTGCGTTCATTAAGTTCTTTATAAAATTATAAATTAAAGTATCCATTAGGGATTTTCATAATTCCTTTTTAATGACGTTATATATAAGCGCATACATAAAAAATTTAATTTGTAATGACGCCAGACGTTTTATCTTCAATGTGCTGCAAGTTTCAACAGACTTTTAAGGCTAGTTCGCCCTTTGCGAAGGTGTGAACTCTTGTTACAAGTAGAGTCATTGCCCTGACATGAAGACAGATAAAATATTATTAATTAATGTAAGACCATTTTTACTTACAGTATTTTTATAATTATTATGCTACCCATAAAGTATAAATGTGGTTTATAATACTTATTCCATAACATTATAAATAATAATTACATCGACGAGTAATACAACGTAGATCGACGAAAAAATACTCAAGTAACTGCGCGTTATCAAAGATTACTCAAAAAGTAGTGATCAGATCTCAATGAAATTTATATGTGACCACATGAGCTTTCGATTAAATTGAAAATTATTAAAATCGGTACACCCAGTAAAAAGTTCCCCTTTCCGTTTCCCTCGATTTCTCTGGGATCCCATCATCAGATCCTGGTTTCCTTATCATGTTACTAAACTAAGGATATCTTCTTTCCAACAAAAAAAGAATTATCAAAATCAGTACACCCAGTAAAAAGTTATTGCGGATTTTCAAGAATTTCCTTCAATTTCTCCAGGATACCATCATCAGATCCTGGTTATAGTAGTGTCATGATACCAAACTAGGGATATCCCCTTTTCAACAAAAAAAGAATTATCAAAATCGGTACATCCAGTAGAAAGTTATGCGGTATAATACAACGTAGGTCGACGAAAAAAAGCGTCAAGTAAAAACGCATTATTAGATATAGCTCGAAAAGTAGTTGTTAGATCTCAAATAAATTTAAATGGGACCAATTGGCACACACCACCTTTCGATTAAAAGAAAATTTGTCGAAATCGCTCCACCCAGTCAAAAGTTCTGATGTAACATACATAAAAAAAAAAAATAATAATACAGTCGAGTTGAGAACCTCCTCCTTTTTTGGAAGTCGGTTAAAAAACCGACATGAATTACAGCGACAAGTAATACAACGTAAGTAGACAACACTTACAACAACACAACTTACCAAAGGCACTAGTCATCACTACGATTTTCGAGGATTATCGTTATCTCTGAAATTCTATCTCTCTCATCTCTTGAGATATCTTCTTTCTAATAAAAAAAAAAAGAATTATCAAAATCATGATGAAAATGATGATTAATCCATGGTGTGGTACCATGATAAGGAAACCAGGATCAGATGATGTTATTCCAGAGAAATCGAGGGAAACTCTCGAAAATCTGCATAACTTTTTACTGGGTGTACCGATTTGGATGATTTTTAATTTAATCGAAAGCCGATGTTTATCATGTAGTCACATTTACATCGAGATCTGATTACAACTTTTGGAGTACCTAATCTTTGATAATGCGTATTTTCTTGACTATTTTTTTGTCTACCTACGTTGTATTACTTGTCGATATAATTGAAGTCGGTTTTTTTTTCGTTTGGCTGCAACACAATTATTTATATTTATTTCTATTAATCCCTCAATTCTCATATAGATGGTGATAATATTTCTTATCATTCGACGTTGTTATTTTGAATAAACGTATAAATAAACTGAAAACACAGGCGAACCTCCAAGAGTGTTCTTAGTGCTGACAAAATGGCACTTGCGTCTCTTGTCAACACGAGTGCCACTTATGTCGGCTAGCTTATTCTTGCTCACATTTGTTCCTATGTTCTTCGAAAAGAAAAAGAAATAAATCAAAATGCATAACGTGTAAATAAGAACGTGTTTTTAAAAATAATAATAAAACGAGGAATTATATACAAAACATATAGCAATCATAATACAAATATCACCTAATAGTAACCGAAAACTGAAGTAGCCAAAGCATCAAGTGCTATCTTAATTTCCTAAATCAATTTCCCAACATTTTCCATTTTTTTTTTAAATTGAACTGTTTATTCCACAATATACTATTCAACACTGAATATACCTCAATAAAGTTTGCCTACGGCCATGAATGTTACTCCCTGCCTATATATTCTGCTTTCAAGGCGACACCTGGTTTCGTAATAAATTATTTAGATATCTCTACGGATTGTATACCTGAGACTTCATTAATATACAGTACGAAAAACTGTTTCAGTAGCGGACTGACAGTTTCTACTTAATTTATTCGCCAGGAAATAAACTAAAACATAGCTTATGTTTTGCTAGCGCAACGATATCTTTAGAATAAGTTGTTATATTTACTTTGTGTTATTTATTGTAATATACAACATTATAAACTTAAAGATTATCGTTTTGATTTGGTATAAAATACATATAATAAACCTAAAATAAGCATATTACTCACAGAATTTAAAACATATAAACACAATTATAATTACATTGAAACAACAAATAAGTAAACTAAATGAATACTTTGACAAATATAAAACATTATCTGTTAGAGAAATTTAATCGTTACTTATTATAATATGAAAACGTATTGTTTTAAATCACAATTTACTGAAAGTATGTACGGTCGGCCAAGAAGGGTGTGCCAGTTTTGATTTAGTTTCCTGGTCGTCGAAAATTACAACAAGGTTCGTTATTAAAAGTTATTAATAAAAGAGACATATAATGATGACGTAAACCTAATTGATAAGTATTCACACGTCATTATTATACATGACATTTTAAACTCTATTAGGTATAAATAATATCGTTATCAATAACCAAATAAAGACGGCAATAGAAGTTGTCAGATCGATCTGCAAGCGAAACTAATCTTTATCACCTATGAATCTACAAGCGGCATTCAACCTTAGGGTGGTACTCCACTTTTTTGGCTCACGGTACATGGAATTATTTCGAATATACATCCTAATTACTATATCATAACTATCGTTAGAAGCTTGAATCGAATCCAAGCCGCTAAAGTTACAAAAAAATGTATGTGTAACATAAACATGCCTACTTTTGTCATATTTACGTTTCCTTATAGTCTTAGTTGTAGATAAAATGTAAATCACTGTAGTTTATTGTAGTATCTCTAGCTTATACGTTTATGAGAAATATATTGATTTCAACTACTATGCAAATAAATAAATTACGATAGCTCAACTTAATAACTATTATATTTGCCGTGATTATAGTATCAATAAATACTTCCAACATAAGAGTATAACGTACATCCTACGTAAGAGTATAAGAGTATTCTTATTTGAACTAGAATAATAGTCTTGGGTTAAAGAACCAACAACAAACACAACACAAATTTCGTGACGACATCATCGTTAACATCAGTCAGGTCGAAACAAATATTTCTCATATTCGAGAATCTAACTAGATACCGATAGTGCTAACTAGATAGTAGTTATACTACATCAGACATATACATACATCAGACATATACATACATCAGACATACAGATACATAACACTCTAGAGTTATGCACCACTTAGGGAACCCAGGGCCAGGCAATGGTGGCCTTCGTAAGCGAAGACCTCTCGCTATCGTCATCCGCTGTAGCCCTCAGTAGCTCGAGCAGCTTACCCACTCTACAGGAAATGACCAGGGAGAAGGAGGTGCTGAAATGTCCTTCTTCACTCTCTGCAAGCAGAAGTCTGGCACATTCTGACCGAGTTGGAAACCCCACACCCCTGTCGCCGTAAGTACCAAGATTTCAGTAGCAGCAAAAAAGAGGCTATGACCACTGTTTCAGCAAATGCGTCAAACATTTGTTAGATAAAATAAGACAATTAAGATTAAAGTACCTGGGTGACCGAGCTAAGCTCGGTATTTTTAGTAAATCGTGAAGGATTAGTAGTAGAAGAGAGAGTTAAAATTATTCGCTGCCGGTTTGGATGAAGTCTTTTTAACGGACTTCAAAAAAGGAGAAGGTTACTCAATTCCACGGAAGGAAACTCAATATATATATCCCACCTTCGGTGCAACAAAGTCACAATTCGGGACACTTTTTTTGTTATGTCTTTTATTAGGACTTTTTGATAATCTATACATACCCGTATAATAAAATTGTAGGAAAGTCAAAACTGTACATTGAATATTTTTTTAAAAGAATACTTGGGGTGTGATCTCCAATTAATACCGAAGCCGCATATTTGTATGTTATTATTATGTTAATAACCATGTCATAAGCTAGCTTCATACTATGAATAAGACATTCTGTAGTATATTAAGTATCAGCATTGCACCCGTGCGAAGCCGGGGTGGGTCGCTAGTTTAATATAAGATTTTTAAACCATAGTAAAGAAAGTAAACTATTAATTTTATAAAGATTTCAAACCTACCATAAATAGTAATCCAGAGATGAGGAAGTAAAAGCGAAAAAAAAAAAAATTAAAAGTCCTCTCCTGTAAAATTAAGAAATGAGCTGTATTGACTATGTTGCACCGAAGGTGCGATATATATACATGTGTAGTGATATATATATATCACTACATAATATACACCAAAGTCGATTTCTCTGTCCCTATGTCCCTATGCATGCTTAAATCTTTAAAACTACGCAACGGATTTTGATGCGGTTTTTTTTATTAGATAGAGTGATTGATGAGGAAGGTTTATATGTATAATAACATCCATTAAATAGTGGAGAAATACTGTTATTTTTGAGGTTTCTAATGTGATGTCGTAAATAATTACAATTTTTCGGCTTACATTGCAAACGCAGCCTGAACCCTACGAGATTTATCAAAATAATGTACTAAGTATTATACACATTAAAAAGTTCTACAGAAAACTCCGCTATGGTATATGTCTAATCTCTTATGGATATCCCACAATACCATTTTTAACCGACTTCCAAAAAAGGAGGAGGTTCTCAATTCGACGGTATTTTTTTTTATGTATGTTACATCAGAACTTTTGACTGGGTGGAGCGATTTCGACAAATTTTCTTTTAATCGAAAGGTGGTGTGTGCCAATTGGTCCCATTTAAATTTATTTGAGATCTAACAACTACTTTTCGAGCTATATCTAATAATGCGTTTTTACTTGACGCTTTTTTCGTCGACCTACGTTGTAATTGTTTTAATCGAAAGCTGATGTTTATCATGTGGTCACATATAAATTTTATCGAGATCTGATAACGACTTTTTGAGTAATCTTTGATAACGCGTAGTTGCTTGACTATTTTTTCGTCGATCTACGTTGTATTACTTGTCGATGTAATTGAAGTCGGTTTTTTTTTCGTTTGCGAGCAAACACAATTATTGTCATTTACTTTTTACGACTAATAATGGCTAATTTTCAAAGCGATTTTAACCAATACAGCATTAATCCTTGTCTAATTAAATACCTTAAATACATTGTTGGTTTAATATTGATCTATATGGCCCTTTACAGCATATGTTTTAAATGAATATTTTTGAAGATATTATAGATTTAAAAATTGCGATACGTAGCGTTTGCGGCAGTTCCGGCCGGCTTTTACTCTAAAGTTAACGCGTGCGGGCCACGGGCAGTAATGAATAAATCAAAACTACTGGATCGATTTTAATCATTTTTCAGTGAATGACATAGGTATGTTCGAAAATAACTTCGTCGTTTATGAAAAGATTTTGATAATTCTTTTTTTGGTGGAAAGGAGATATCCCTGGTGTGGTAGCATGATAAGGAAACCAGGATCTGATGATGGGATCCTAAAGAAATCGAGGGAAACTACTACTACTGGGTGTACTGATTTTGATGATTTTTAACTTAATCGAAAGCCGATGTTTATCATATTTCACCGAGATCTGATTACAACTTTTGGAGTAATCTTTGATAATGCGTATTTCTTGACTATTTTTTCGTATACCTACGTTGTATTACTTGTCGATATAATTGAAGTCGGCAAACACAATTATTTCTAGTTAATTAATGCAAAATAAAAATAAAAAATAACGATGAATTAAAAATTGATACAAAATACACCATTACAACGCTTCAGCCTGTAATATGCCACTACTGGGCATAGGCTTCTTTCTCCATGTAGGAGAAGGATCAGAGCTTAATTCACCACGCTGCTCCAATGCGGGTTGGCGGATATATTCCCTACTAAGCGAGTAACGATCGCTATCAGGTGTACATGATAACAATCGGGGCCGACGGCTTAACGTGCTCTCCGAGGCACTGTGGGGAGGACAAGGACTGCACAAACACCCAGACCACGGCAAACACCTGTATGGCCAATACAAATGTTTGTCACGTGCGGGGATCGAACCCGCAACCGCCGATGCAACAGGTACAAGCCATGGCGTAACCGTTGCCCCAACGCGTGTCACACACAATTACAAGGTTGCGAGAAATTGCGTCTCAAAAACTGACAGGCGCTCCAACAAATCGTGTTTTTTTTTCTGAAAATCACATTTATATACGAATTACATATTTATAAAATATGAATAATATTTTTTTACCGACAGTAATAAAAAATATAAATAAATATAAAAAATCGAAAATAAAAAATATTTAAAAAATAATAATGATAAAATATGAATAATATTTTTCGATTTTACTGTCATAATAATAAAAAATAAGAAGTGCCTATTTAAATAAAAAATAACGAGTGCAATTAGAAAAAAAAAAGAAAAAAATAATTGATCAGGGACATGGGGATTAGAACCATGATCTTCTCGGTTGATCCCGACCGGCCGATTTCCCACCGAGCTATTGCAACTAAGTTGACAGATGCGAAATTTACCTTCGTATTCTAACGATATTTTTTTCACTCCCTAAAAACAGGGATAAAACGACATTTTCTGAAAATGAATCCTAGCTAGATAGATTTATCTCCCCCGAAACCCCCTATATACTAAATTTTATGAAAATCGTTGGAGCCGTTTCCGAGATCCAGATTATATATATATATACAAGAATTGCTCGTTTAATAGTATAAGATATACGTGTAAGAAATTGCTAAATATAATACTGTTAAATGTCATTTTGCATTGTCTCTATGTAAATTTAGTACCTTGTAGAATAAAATAAAAATTTGAGTTCACGTTTAAACATTTAGTTACGGTTGTAATAAAACGTTGTAGATATAGTTTGAGATACGTCTTCGTACGGTTTATTACATCATTGTTTGCCCAAGAAGCAATAGAGGTTGGCTCGCCCCTGTAATTCTAGTACAAGTTTCCGATTGTTATTACCCTATAGTCGACATACATACTATGGACATTATTGGTTTATATTGAGAATTGCTGATGTTATACTCCTCAAATCCATAATATGTTAAGGTACTATTTGGTTTTTATGACTTGTTTTTTAACCAAAACGCCTATAGTCATAAAATAATACCGCTTTGTTCACAAAAAATAATATAGTGCTTTAGATAAGGAGAGAAAACTCTGTAAGAGAAAAGAAAAGTTGGAACGGTATAATAAGTTGAAGATTTTTTTAAGGATTTAGTTTTTTAAATTCTTTTTTTTCGGTTATAATAAAATAAACAAATGTAAAAAATAGCATGTAAGTAATAAAAATTCTTTGTTCCTGTCGTAAAATTTAAAATTTCGATATTTTGTACAATAAACGCGTGTAAAACAAAAACTGAACGCCATCGAAATTTTAAAAGAAACGAGTTGTGGTAAACTTTTCTTCAATTGCTGGGACATTTTTCGTTTTATTTATGCATAAGAGAAAGCGGACTAAAATGGGTTCAAGCTACTCGAAAAGTACGTGACCGTCTCATACTAAATAATTTACCAGCTAAACTCTCAAGATACATAGTTAATAGTTGTATTGCAGTTGTTTTTTACTGTTGCCGACAAAAAGAGTAACTTTGAATTTTAATCAATATCTACTTGTCTTAATTAAACTTTAAATTATCAACTTCTAGTAAAACTATAAGAATTTTGACACAGTATATTAAAAATAATATATTTTTTTGGAGTAAACTCTATAATCGATATGTTAAAAGTTTTTTTTTTAGATTTATTTGTTTATATTTTAACTTTCGATTTTTATCTTGATTGCAAATCAAGTCAAACCTACTCAAGAAATCAAACGAAACGAGACACGGTTTATACAAGCATAGATACTTGTATAATGAGTAATATTAAGTAAAAATGGTATTGAGAAAATTTCGCGCTAATGGTTTATTTAATAAACCATTAGCGCGTAATCAGATTTCAAATTATATACATATGGCACTTAGAAACAAGTCCAAATAATTTGATACTCAGAATAAACAGAAATATTTGAAAGTACGGCTCATCTTAAGCAGGCGAGGTTCTTCGTCTTAGCTGTAGATTTATGTAAGGGATAGCAATCAGAAACGAAGTCGAGGGTTCAGCTGATAAATTAATATATAAGTAAAATTAATAAGTGCGAAAATAATACTTAATAAATACACCACATTAAAACGTTCTTAACTTAGACATTCAAAATTCTTTTATTTTGTCAAGTGAAATTAAGTAATTCCTTATCTTATCAAACTACGTGGTATCTCACCTTTGTTGCGTGCTGAAGTATTTGATAAGCCAGCTTTACAAGTATCGCATTTCAGATAATTCTACTTCATGTTTCGATCAACTGTAATAAGTCTATCAGCGACCTTGAAAATGTCAACGAATAAATAAGCTACTTAAGTTATTTAAATACTTTGTAAAAGTAATTGCTTTATTCGTGCCTGAGTAAAAAATGTTCATGTCAATGTATGTTAGAGAAATAATTTATAATTCATTTACATCGTATGTTTTGAATTAAACTATACAAGAAGCATTTGTAATTTAGTCTGACTTGGAAGATATGGTAGTTTTTATCTCAATGGGACCCGGTAGGTGGCGCTGCTATCTGTATCTAACCTATCAAATTCGGTAGGTGTTTTCCGGGCAGGACAACGATTGCCGGGTGCGTTAGTACTAAATAAGAAAATGTCGCATACGTATTTTTAATACTATTATTTGAAACTCGTGTGACGTTTGGATGCTTGGTTATTCAGCAGCCTGTAATATCCCACAACTGGGCATAGGCGTCTTTCCCCATATAGAAGAAGAATCAGAGCTTAATCCACCACGCTGCTCCAATGCGGGTTGGCCGATATATTCCCTACTATGAGTAACAATCGCTATCAGGTGTATATGATAACAACCGGGACCGACGGCTTAACGTGCTCTCTGTGGCACGGTGGGGAGACCCACAAGGACTGCACAAACGCTAAGACTACGGCAAATATCCGTATGTCCAATACAAAGGTCGGAGAGCACGCTAATCTGTCGATCCCGGTTTTTACCATGTACCTACACCTCATAGCGATCGTTACTCATAGTAGGGAATATATCCGCTAAACCGCATTGGAGCAGCGTGGTGGATTAAGCTCTGATCCTTCTCAAACATGGAGAAAGAGGCCTATGCGTGGCAGTATAATATTACAAGATGAAGCAATTTGGTATAATAATTTTAAAAAAAACTTACGACCGATGATGAAAAATTATTCAATAATGGCTAGAGTTGACCTAAGAGAAGGCTGTTTTTCACATAACTGTTCTATGTAGCCCGATGCATAGCAAGCTCTGCAAGTAGTCTAATAATTGTATTGCGGGAAATTCGAACCAGAAATGTGATATGCAAAGAGGTTCTCAACTATTATAATATATTAATTAGGTTTTTAGCACCTCTTTGTTAATATAATTAATTTCTTACATTAGCGAAGACGAGGATAACAGATATTTATCCAATTGTTTCATTGGATAAAAATTACTTATCTACTTATTATAGTAAATAATAAAAGAAATAATAAATAATTAGCTGTTAAAATAATATTGTATTTATTTTTCTAAACCTATAATAAGATTAGAATATTAGCACAAGTCCATTTTCATATCTTTATTTTTTTTCTTCATTTTCGTCTGACCTTATCCTTGTTTACCTTACTATATTTTTATTATGAGATTCGAATCGTTACTAATAATACTAATTAGTGTTGAAATAGAACAACACGGCTAAATAATATAATATATTGGAATATTATGACGTAATACAGCATTTTCCGTATAAAGTAGTTGACTGAACTATGTATTTATCAGAATCAGAAACTTGAAACCTCATTTTTGGGCTTTTGATTAGAAATAAATAACATATATTAAAACGCGTTTAAAAGTATTATCCTTTAGTTAAAACAAAAAATGAGAGTTTCTACGCACTTACCTACGTTAGCCACAGCATAGATTTAATAATCACATACGTACAATATTTTTATGAAATTGATAATTCAACAATCTATTTTATCGTCGACATTTTATAATCCATTTTGATGTGGAACATCTATAGGCGAGGGTAAACCTGATTGTAGTCGTGGCAATACAGGCCGTGGCGACGCATCACCACGCTACATGATGAAATATATGCACTATACTATATAATAATTGAGCTGTCTCGATTTTAAAGAAATTTTTGAATACAAAAAATTGTATATAAAGAAAATATATGTTTATTAAATGTTTCACATCAGCCAGCCGTAACGTGACGACTCACAGTTTTTTAAACATGTATACAGACAAAATAATTGTGTGACATACTTTGTAAATAATTTTATTTTATGTCGCGAATTATAGTATAAACTTGAAATTAGTGAAAATTGCGTACAATATCTTTATCAAATCATAAATAGAGTCACACACAAATATTACACCGTTGTACTTCATTGTCATTACGACTATGTTATAAGAACATATATGAATTATGAATTTTTATTTTTATGTTTTAGGTTACTCTTTCATTTTTCCATAATATTTCTCTCAGACTATCTAGAAAATAACTAGAGTAGAACATTGCGATTGTATAACGTTAATATAGCGAAGAAAACTCGAAACATTTTTGTCAAAACAAATATCTATCCATCAACGTAAGTACGATAATTATATATTTAATAATTAAAAAAAAATATCTCAGAACAGTAATGCGTTGTTGTATTAAATAGTGTTTTTTCATTATTTAATAAGAATAGTTATTATATTATGTAACGATATTTTTTTTTAAATTATTTACGCTATTGAATCTAAGCTTATATTACTATGTAAAAACTGAAAAATTTAGTTTTGTTTGTAAGAAGGCACTGATTTTAGTGCCGCTTTAATTTAAAAACCTTCTCGCCTTATTAACAAAAATAATTTCCAATTCTTAATGAATATAAATACTGTAGAAAGTTTCACCATAATTTTTATAAACCAAGACCTAGTTTATAATAATATTTTAAAACCCACTCATAACTCCAACAAAGAAAACCGTGTAATCCTTATTAATGTATAAAGCATTACTTTATTAATAACAAGAATGTTACAAAAGATACGCTCCATAAGATTTTAAGAGTGGCTCAGATCTTAATTATCCTGTGATCCCCATTCGCAGGAGATTAACAAAAGCCATCGATTAATTTACTTTAAGTGACATTCGTCTGCACATAATATTCTTATTCTTGTGAATTTAAAACATATTAATTGCTTCAATTCTTACAAAACTGGGAATAAATAAAATGTATTAATTACATTTGTACAAAGAGGAATCAACTCACCTAATTATTATTATTTTTTTAATGAAAGATATGATTTAATTTGTTAAAATTAGAAAGCTATAGTATTAAGGAAATGTGTACTATTTTATTAAATTATTATGCATGACTCAAAAATATTGGTTATATGTCTAAAGGCGGGTGGTGACCCAACGCGGATACCCTGAGCGACGTCCAGCGAAATATTTTACATGTACGTATTATGATTTGGAATTGTTTGTATGTGTTAACTCGGCACAGTTGTGGCTTGCTATTTAGTCCCCAAAAGATTTAAAAACTCTTATAACTTTGAAATAAATTATACGCGTTGTTTGTGGTTCACAATAGCTGCGGCTTTTGAGTTCTCGGATCACTTTAGCTATTTCACTTAGTGTTACTGCAGCTACAATGGAGTCCACGAGTGTCTGAAGAGCATGCGGGTATAGTGTACCAAGCCACATCGTATTATTATGATTTTATAATTAAGAATATTTAATTTAAGTTATGGTACAACATGTGATTATTATAGAAAATAGTTTATAATAATTTAATTTTTAATATAAATTTATATAATATAAATTTAATTTTTGATAATTTTAACTTTATTTTATAATCATAAAACTATATTTATATTAATTATAATAGTTAATATTGCCTAATTCTCTAACGGGGTAAGGGTACTAATATAAACAAAAAATTAATACAATTCACATATTGTATATGGGTACAATATACCCGGCAACAACAGCTATGTTCTATTTGACCATAACAACGACGCCGGGTTAAATGCGAGTAAAACAAGATATAATTTCATGTGACGTAATCAGAGGCTAATGACATCACGCCACGTGTGGATTTATATGACATGCGAGATTCTCTACTGAAATTTTAACGAGTACCTACGGAAAATGAATAAAATCACTTTAAGGGTTCTCACGCACTGTTCATTAAGTCAAAGTAAGTAATTATTGAATTTATTAAATTCGGGCTCGTATATCGTGTTGCTGTTTATGTATCAATATAGTTGTAGTAGACAATGTAGGTATGTTGCTGCTAATGTATCATTCTATAATAGTACCTAAATTTCAATTTTAATTCATTGTTGTTATACGAGCTATACGTGGTGACTATGGGCAAAATACATGAGTGTACGCCATTTTTGGCGCGAACTTGTGGAGGTCTATGTCCAGCCGTGGACTGCGATAGCCTGATGTGTGTGTGTGTGTGTGTGTGTGTGTGTGTGTGTGTTGTTATATAGATGGAAAAAAAAATGAAAATTATGCTTAAAAAAAGTATGTACCAGTAATGTTATTAAAAGATGTATTTAGTGCAATTTAATTAAAAGATTAATGTCACAATTACCAAACAAAACTTAATTAAAATAAGCGGTTGAGCAGAAAATACAGTTCTATCAATGAATAAATCCGATGCTTTTATAATGAGTGCCGCCTACCGCAACACAAAGAGAAGGATTTCTCCAATTGTAAGAACTCTCAGTAATTGGCTAAGAGACTTACTGCGTAGAATATACTTAGTGAAAAATGTAAATTAACGATCTTGCAAAGAACAAAAGATATATCTTTAATGCTATAAAATTAGATTGTTATTTTATGGTTTAGATTTGTATTTATTACATTACTAGGAGATGCCCGCGGATTCGATGGCGTAGAAGTTGATACTATTTATAAATAGGAGCTAAGACATATATCATTATTTTCCGCCTCTTTGTATGTGGCATTTATAGTTCACCTTTTATCCGCTAGTCCTACCAGACTGTCGAGAGAATCTAGTGAGAGCACTTAGACCACCTCAATCAAAATTATAAACTTCCTTTGTGCCAAATTTTGAGTTATTAGCACAAAAATTTAAGAACCTTTATAAAATCTTTCGGGAGCTCCTAGATCTCTGTCGCAAAATTATTTATTTGTAGACATTTACTAACTGTTAACTATCTTCCTGCCAAAACTCAAGCTAATAGCATGAAAAATGACTTTCATAAAAACTCGTAAGAGCCCTTAGACTCCTATTTTAACACCTTACTTTTGAATTTAAAAATAAATATTCATATGTATATTTATATATGACCATATGCTATTCTTAAAATCAAAGTTCACTTCTATTGACGACTAGGATGACAAGGTGATAATCGCGATATATAATACGAAATAAAAGCGGTGTTTTGAAATATGTTTTTATGTATGGACATATCGCTATTACTTTTTTTTTTAAATAATGATTAAAGCGCCTACTTTACTTCTGTAAAACTTTTAAGTCTTCATTGAAATCGCTCAGTGGTTTTATGTGATAACAATGGCACACGTTAATAGTTTTATTTTTCTCGTATACTATTATTTTAGGCGCTATTTCTAAAAGATTTAAATTGATTTGTAATTTAAAAAAAAAAATTGAATACCTGTTCTTATCTCAGTATTATTTGGCATATAAGTAAGAACAAAATTTCATGTTATTTGTTTTAAATAAATGAAGTCTAAAATTTATTATTTATTAAAAATATTAATATGTAATAGAATATTTTATATCACTGTGACTTTTTTCCTTTTTATTTTTAAATTCAACTTTGTACAAATAATTACATAAAGTATAATCAGTCAGTCAGTCAGTCAGTTCAGCCTATTGCAGTCCACTGATGTACACAGGTTAATATCTTGTAGAACTTGGTAATTATATAAGGAAAGATGGGGCTTCCTACTACAGGTATTAACATACCTAAAAAAGGTACCAAACAATTTGTTTAAGAATGTACTACTTTTAAAAAAAATTTTATAATTTATTTTTTTGTGTTATAAAACATTTTTAATTAAATTGTAAGGCTATGATTTAACTAAATTCAAAGCGAATTAAAACATCCGCTTATTAATAATATGCAACTAATAATATAAAACTATCATTTTTTTAATTTGTGACTAACATTAGTTTACTATCTATTTGCATCTCACATATACATCACACATACCAGTCTGTATAGTACGGTATAAGTATAAATGGTGTCCTATTAAATTAAGTAGTTCATAATGAAGAGGCTCGGCTGGTATTTTTACGTCCGTAATCTAGAAAACGAAGTGTCAGAAAGCGAGCTGAGGAATGAGTGAACCGTCGCGTGCAACACTTCTGCGTGACCACGGACTATTGATCACTGTTCTCGAGATACAACGCTAAGGACATTTTTTTCACACGAATCGCCCTTTAACAACGAAAGTGGTTTTTTGTTGACTACTAACCCTGTTTCCTTTATTGGACCAATCATTAGCTTCAATTTGTTTAGTCAATTTATTATTTCCTACAATATATGGCACTTAAGTATCGCAATTAATTATAAATTACGTTACTGTATACGACAATAGACATTAAATAAGGACGACAATAGACATTAAATAAGGTTCAGTCCAGGTCATGTCCAGTTACTGGCCAGCGCCCTGAGAACTTTCAACAATAGAAGAGCAACAAATTAAATGGTCGTTCGGATTAAAACAAGTGAAAGGCGATGGAAAGTGATGAAAATAGGAAGAAAAATCGGAGGGTTAGTTTCCGTTTATCATATTTACTCTACAAATCGTACCTATAAAAGCGCGTCCAGACTATAATATCTTGTCAGTCTAGAAATAATTCAATAGTTCTGGGTATAAACCTAGCTACTGAAAAATCAACGATTCTCCAGACCAACACAATAAGCTTATAATTTTGTAAAAATTATTCGTGACTTCGCTCGCGTAGAAGTGGGTTATATATACATAGAAGTGCTAAAGTAGTGCAATATTATTATGCATGAATAATAATACTCCATCCTCTTAGAGTTATAATTTTTCAAAATCCGTTCTTAGTGGACGTCTCGCTCGCTTCAGCCTGTAATATCCCACTGTTGGGCATAGGCCTCTTTCCCCATGTAAGAAGATCAGAGGATCAGAGCTTAATCCACCACGCTGCTCCAATGCGGGTTGGCGGATATATTCCCTACTATGAGTAACGATCGCTATCAGGTTTACATGATAACATCCAGGACCGACGGCCTAACGTACTCTCCGAGGCACGGTGGGGAGACCCACAAGGACTGCACAAACACCCAGACCATGGCAAACACCTGTATGGCCAATACAAATGTATGTCATGTGCGGGGATCGAACCCGTAACCGCCAGCGCAACCGGCACAATCCATAGCTGTGACCGTTGCGCCAACGCGGCGTCAATTAGTGGATATCTACTAACTATAAAATTGTAACGTTTATAGCAGAAAAAATAAAGGACTTTCACACAGTCTTGCGAAAGACCTTCTTAATCCGGCCCTGTAGCAAAATCTGTTCTTAGCAGACATCTACTAACTATTTACTTATCCGCCAACCCTTTTATTTTTAAAAATTTTACCACCTGACAGTTATTATATAGACATTTGTAATCGAACTAAAATGTCATAAAAAATGGATTTATAAGCTTTATTGAAAAAGAAAATAACCGTATCTTTATTTAGAAACAACGCATAAAGTCTTATGACTGTACGACTTTGTGCGTTTATTCATTTAACTCTCGACTCTTAGAATAAAATTGTATCGCAGTATAAAGTCGTAACTGGCCGTTTTATTTTGTGTCAAGGCCTATTAAACACTATCACATACTAATATAGTTTATTCGTTTGATAATTTTATACAGATAATCAACTACATTTATTAATAATAAATGTAAAATTCAATAAAACTTACCATTTTCAAGATTTTCACCAACGGTTACTATTTCACTGCCTGGCTTATGGTTATTTAAGGCTAATTTTAAAATCTTTGATGAACGTAGATTATTCATTTCATTGGTTAATAATCACATAAGTGTTAGTGATTAAAATTAATTAAAAACTACACAGAAGTTTGACTTATAAGCAATATTTTTTTTTGAAAATTAACAACGGAGACTCCGATTATATCATACGACGTCGGTACTGTGCTCTTATTGACCCGGACACCGTCCAATAGATCGGAGCATATGGTCGCAACTAGCAGGGCGACTGTATGCGCGAGAACGTTGAAACGTTGAACGTTGAAATGTTAAGATTATTAGCAATTTAAAAACTTATAATTTATAGAAGATATTAATATTCTGACTTCAGGAATGTTAAATACGGCCTATTACGGTTCTAATGACACAAAAATACAATTTTGCTCAAAAAAAACACGTTCCGACCTTATGCGTCGGACCCGTCGAAATATGTAACAAAAATACATATTACACATTCACAAAAAATAAATTAGGTTAACATAGGATTATGTCGTTCAAACGACATTTAATAAATATATTATATAGCAAAATTTTAATTATTAGTGTCACGTAAATAAGTTTCAAGTACCATATTACGAGGACCGCCGTAATTAGAAGAGCGGTCGTTATCTGAAACGTGTTAACGAAATTCGATAGTCTTTTATCAAAGCTTCGAATTAGCTGCTAAAGAATTAATAGAACAAAATACCCCCTGTGAGTGAGGTCGGATATAACCCGACAGGTAATAAAAATCAAAATATGTTTTGAGTCTTTTGTACATTTGATTTCTGAAATTCTTTTTCTCTAAAATGTTAAAGGTAAGGGTATGAGACGTATTTTCTAGGAGTGTAATAATAATTTCTGCATCGATATTGGAGACTGGTATTAAGTAAGATCATAAGATCAGGCAGTCTACTATATCATAACTGTCAGCTGGTTACACTTTAATGTTATTTATGTTTAAAATGCACGCTTTTCTGCCTTACTCTATCTTTCCTTGTCTTAATCAGATGTTATCAGAGTTTTAACGATCGTTATTTTTAACATGCTGATAATAAAAAATAAAAAAACATTACATTATTATGTCAATGTAATCATTAATTTATAAAGTACATTTTCTTATGACCTTTTTATATTCATATAAAAATTAAAGAACTCGCATACTGATATTTAATGCTGCAAATAAAATATGAATTTCTGAACTTTTAGCAGTAAATATCACAATAATGATTTTTCTTTAGAACAATATTAATAGGAGATTTATTATTTAATAAATGCGTATAAAATTATTAATAAATATAACATTATTAATCAAGTTATTTAGTCATACACATATTAAATAATATGAATGGTATACTTACTTCATTCATTTTCTATTACGCCAACGTCGATAAAAATGGAACGTCCCTGACGGGAAAAATTATCCGATTTTTGCATAAAAAAATAGGATTATAATTATCGTCCTGTGTTTAGTGTTTAAAAAAATATTATATTTATTGATTTATTTAATATGAACCACCAACAGAATTACATGTTTAAAATTTTTTAACAAAGAGTTTTTATGTTTAGATATTAAGTATATACATGTGTTTATATATGCACATACAAAGCCAGGCTTGCGGTCACCAACCCAGCGTAGTGACTATGGGCAACACACACGAGTTCACCCCATTTTTCCGTGAACATGTGGAGGCCTATGTCCAGTAGTGGATTGCGATAGATTGAAGTGATATGTTTATATAAAAGCAAGTCATGCGATTATTCCAAAATATTTAAACTTTATAATTAATATAAAAGGGGTGCAAAATTACAAAACAAAACAAAATAGTATGGATGGAAATAAGCACTAGTACTAAATACCGTTTATGGAATAATCAAGCGATATAAATAGTTTTTTTTATTGTACTACATTTTCTGCAAACACGTCTATTGACTCGTTTTTAGCTGTAAATTCTCCATAGAGCGTACTCGATCTAGGTTTAAGAGAATGGTAGACGAGGTTTGTTCTCTGGGTTTTATAAGTTATATTTATGATTTTTGTGTCTTTATACACTAATTTAATTTATACGTTTCTTCTTTAGAACCATTTACAAAGTAGGCATAAACTTTATTAATTTATTGTATTTTTTTTGTGCTAAGTTAATTGTGTTGAATTTTACTTGCTTAACACATACAACAGACAACATAAAAGTAAAATGGAAAATAATATAATTTATTTTCACTTTATACTTTAGATATAATAAATATTAAATATCCTCTCGTTCTCTTCGTTACTCACATACTACTACGAAGTCGACTTTCATGAATCTTTTATACCTTCGTCAAACGTGATGCTAAAACATCAAAATATTAGGCACTTTGAGCGTAAATGTTTAGTTTGACAGCATTGTACTATAACAATAGAACATAACTAGACATTTAAGTGCAGCGTCAGCTTGTAGCTTTAAAATGCCATTACTTACATAACAACCATGTTTAATCAAAGCATTAATGTCATCTGTGTAATTTCTTTGGTGAATTAGTTTATTGTAATCATTTGGGTGACCACAAATAAATCTTTAACAAAGCATTTAGTAATTTGTAAGAAGAAAATGTTAAAAAATACAAAATAAGAGACAGTGTACAAGCTATAGCTGAGATTACGGATGAGTACAGTAAATGCAAACTTACATGAGCAAGAGAAATCTTAAAACATCAATATTCGCCAGTTAATGAAGGTACAATATAAGGCTTTTGAAATATGCAATTAGTTAATTCCAATATATTTCAAAACAAAAAATACACAACACTCGAAATATGAGGATAAAATTGTTTCTCAAGTTACAAAAATAGTGTATATTTTCGAAAATTATTTCGTCAAATATTTGTTTGTCTAGTTGCCAAACTAAATCACACGTGATTCCAAGCAGAAGTTATAAATCTTACCACAAATACGTAGATTGAATTCTCGAAATTTTCAGTTCTTTGCGCGCTCTAGGACCGAGTAATCACATTTATTGTGAGTAGCTTGCGGGCTTTACATTGTACGTCTTTCAGATACCTAGACTGATTTTTATCCTAAATAACCTTTTAAATCTAAATAGCACATTTCGTTTTTGTGATTGTAAGAACTTATAAACTGAATTAGAACACTGTTTTTTATTGATTACTTGAAAATAATTTATTTAATTTAATGATGCTTGAATATTGATGTTTTTAATTTATCAATTAACTTATTTTAACGCAGATTTTGTTATAGAATACTGTAAACAATCGGTCTAAGATTGATTGAATGTTTTTTAGTAGCGATGTATAATATATCTGTCTGTATTATTAGTAAAAGCTCCCTAAGTAATTTTATAAGTATTTCCGTATAGATACTATAGCTATATGAATTGTGTTCGAGAATTTATCTAATCTTGTTTGTTTTGTATATTTTTATTTATTTCAACAATATAGAACACTTAAATTCTTCTGATATATAGTTTACTATACTTTTTATTTTAAATACAAAAATATTTTCGAAAACCATTTGTTATGGCATTGTTATTGGCCTTTGGATCCAGCGTAAAAAAGACCGGTGCAGAATTTTACTATCCGTTCCAGAATCTAACATACCTTTTTTTAACTTAATTTTAAAATTATGTAACTGGATTGTTCTATAAAATTAAATATATTATAATGAAGATCGAAAGTTCTCGAACTTAATTGAGATAGATTTACTAAAATGAAAATCTTTGAGGTATGCGCCGAACTTATAATTTACTATTTTATATACCGCACAAGATATTTTCAATATGTCATCTTGTTTATTAATAGATTTATTACATTTAGAATTCCTAAATGCTCACATGGTATTATTATTAAAATATAATAATAACGAGTTATTAAATAAAAACATATATATCATCGTCGACAGAAATTTTACATTGTTAATATTATAAGTTATCAAAAATAAAGTTTGTTAGCATCGTTAAAGGCATAAACGATACAAAATTGAACTTAAACATAAAATCTTAATTCAACATTAAGTTAGAGCTTTTTGCCAATAAATAATTATAGCTTTGTTTCGTACAGAAAATTTGTTTTGAGATTTAATATTTATTTTATAAACGAAGTTTATTCACGCTTTTATCTACGTAATTTAAGTCAGAAGTTAAGTATAAGGTACACTGGCTAAAAAACAAAACGGTGTACATATTTTTAAGGAAAGGTTTCGATAAGTTTTAAACACAAACATACAAACACATACACAATCGTATAAGCCAACATTGGTATTATTTCTTTTACACTATAGTTTAATTTTTATCATAATTGAAAGTCAATTTTTTTGCATATTTTTTTAATGTGTTAAGAATTTATATACACTTAAACCCGAAATATATAGAAACTGTAAAAAAAAACCTCTTTTAAACTGATTGACCTTATCTTATTAGGTTCGAAAATTGATAGAAACTGACAGTAGTTGTATGTACCGCTAATAACTGGATAAAAATACTACACTTACTACACTTATGAAACAATGAATATAACGTAGACCATTTTGCAGTAGTATCAATTAGATACGATTCTGTGTTCTCGTGCTTGCAACTCACCAAAAGAAAATATACTGTCTTGCACACTGCCGCAATCTTTGCACTGGGTGCAATGCCACAGGTGCATACGACCATTCTGTAGGTTGGTGATCAATTCAATTAATCCGTTGAATAATAATCGATATACTGTTACGACTAAAATTAGCTGCTAAATAAGTGAGAGAACAGGAGATAAGGAGAACTTCCTTACTTTCAGCTTTCTCCTACGCCTTGTCATCCATTCGGCAACGCACTTATATCTCGGCTCTATTAATACATAAAATTTAAATACATGCTTGTAATAATTTAATAACTAGTGTGTCGCCTACTCATTTACGGTTTGTTTTCACAAACGAATTTATAACGAGTTTCTCGGTATTGTACCCTTTCATTGCAGAAATAAATTGTCAAGTTGCTTTGTTATGTTTTCATAGCTTTTAAATTATGAATAAATAAACAAAAAAGAGTGTATGTGAAATTCACACACGGCAGAAGTTAAGCTTCTGATAAATCATAATAAGGTAGGCCGTTGCGATTTAAGGTGTCAAATGTCGGATACCTCCTCGTACTTCACCCTAGTCAACGGAATGGACAGCAGTTCCACAGTTGCGGACCGTTGCCCATTGCGACTAACGACCGACTGCGGATGATGCGCTCTGGGTCCTTCTCTGACCTATAGCAGAGTAGGTCCATCGAGTGCATACCGTGGGAGAATTTTCGAAGGATTTTCGGGGCACTAAAGCCGTTGTCTACGATTACAATGCACCTGTAATTACTTACATAATAATTTTTTTACTTACATGCAACGTCTTTTCATCACTATGGAAGAAACTACTTGTCATACCCTGACTTAAAACCTCTAATCCTACTAACCCTTCTCAGTTTCGGTCTATATCCATTCTTCCCTTACTTTTCCAAAGACCTAGAATCAATGAAATGAAATGAGATGAAATGAAGTGAGATGAATTGAAATGAAATGAAATGAAATGAGACGAAATGAAATGAAATTAAATGATTTATATAATTATAAATAAATATAAATTAATTAGTCATAATATAAAATATAAAGACTGTAATAGACGGAAAAATGTCGAAGAAATAATTTAAGTACCTCTTTATTTTTTATAAGCTTAATAAAAAGTACTTTAATAAATCTATTCATAGTGTGAGATAATAACAGTTAACGGAAGTTGCCTGTCGCGTCGAATATTGCGTGACAAGACACAACAAACCTGTAATCTGATTATTTATCATTTGGACACCGAACTTATCACAACTCTGAAAGTACTAAACTTTATTTCTAGCATTTACGACTGATCAATGAACTCACTTCCTGGTCACAAAATTAAAGTAACATTTGTATGTTACTGTTTTAAATATCTATTCTTGTAATTATTTCTTACTAGCTTTTACCGGCGGCTTCGCTCGCATTGAATTTTTTTAAATAAAAAGTATCCTATGTTACTTCCTATACCTTCAAAAATATGTGTACAAAGTTTCATGATGATCGGTTTAGTAGTTTTCGCGTGAAAACGTAACAAACAAACTTACATTCACATTTATAATATTAGTAGGGATGGTATGATAACAACCTTAAAAAGACATATTTATTAAGTTATACAGTATAATTGTTAAATTATTATCACTTAAACTGCTCATTTCTATAAAATATATTCTATTGTCTAAACTCAATTTCGTCTTCTAAGTTTGTCAGTCTATCTGGTCGTGAGTTTAAGATAAATATAAACTTAACTGACGTATAATTGAAAGCGCACAAACACAGAGTACCTACCCTATCTTTCTTGATAATAATGTTATACTTATTTATTATTATTTAATAAGGGCTAGTTTCCAAAACTTTTTTTTATAAAGTTATTTTAAGGCCCAAAAAGTTTTGTTTGAAACTAATAACATAATGCATTTTCATTATCTTTATGAACTACAAACATTTTTTACATAATAATATGAAATGAATCTCATTCATTAATTTTTAATAAATTATCATCAGCTTCCATCAACGGCGTGAAACGTTCCATGAACAAAATATATATATGTATATTAAAATTACTATTAGTATTTACTATATGATGAATTTAGTCGGTGAAGTATAACAAATAGGCGGTACGCAAGTGTTTAAGATTGCTGACAAAAAAGCTAAGAAACAGAGCTTCAGCGATTTGTACGAGATGGTTAGGATAGAAATGTGCTTGTGAACCTTAGAGGGATTTACTCTTTTAACTCGACGACTTTCTCGGTAATAAGTCTTGAGACATCGGATTGAATTTCGAAATAAATCTTGTTATTGGCGAGAAAGGAATGACAAAGAAGACTGTTTTCATTATGTCATAGTAGTACGAAAATGAGATTGGACCGTATTATTTAGAAAGGATAATTATAATTATTAAATGACATGTCATAGCTTGTCTGAAGAATTAAAAAATTATTTTAATTTATCGTATTTCAAAAAAATTATTCAATACAAGGAACTATAAAATAGACTGTATGTGTTGAAAAATTTGTTAATACTCTAATATGCTGTGTGGTTACGGCATTAAAGAATATAGCCACCCCTTTTCTTTCCGTGGGTGTCGTAAGAGGCGACCAAAGGATAACACAGTTCAACCACCACCTTGGAACTTAAAAAGCCGATCGAGGCGGGATAGCTATCCAACTGCTAACTTTGAAATGCTCAGGCCGAAGACGGGCAACAGCGTATTCGGTGCGATAAAGCCAGCCCTGCGATCAACAACGCGCCTGCCCAGCGTGGTGACTATGGACAACTATGATTTCACGCCATTTTTGGCGCGAACTTGTGGAGGAAGCAGTGGATTGCGATAGGTTGAAGTAATGATGACCTAATACTCAAATGAAGTCTTCACAACCAGAAATTGATAACAAACTAGCGTAATAAAATGTGATAGTAAAAACTACTTTCCTAATATCAATGATTAAAAATACTAATTAAACCGTGATTACAGAACGTCACGAGTTTGTACAAAATTTAAAACAAAACCAAATGTAAAAAATATAATCTTCCGATATAATTGTAATATTCTGTAACATAATTATTGTTTGAAGGAGATGAAATTGACTCTTGAATTTAATTATAACGCTAGCATGCACCGCATATAGACATTATGAAATGCTTTGTACCTTAATTAAGAGTTAATGGTTGTATTGTATTAGTCACAATAATAGTATTGTGATGCAAATGTATAATAAAGCGTCTTCTTGGAGTTACTTAAGACTTATTATATATTATTTAGTCGTGCGTCAGACATCAAAATATAATTTTAAAAATCATGTTGTATGAAACTTGAACGCGTTGGATTACGACAATGTAAGTTAACAAACACGCTGAAAGTATCAATAACAATCTGACGATTGGGCGTGGCATCAGGAAATTGGAGAATCACAAAATCTTAAATATACGTTACTTGGATATGGAGCGTAGTTATTTTTTCTATTTACTTTGAAGGAAAGACTCCGAGGTTTACTTAATATAATCAACTTAATTCTAACTTGCAGTTGAAATAGCTAAAATCAGTTGTAGGGAAGGCATTTGCAACCAATAAGGTGGAACTCAATTGGAATTATGGCAACATTTATTATAATAATATATATAAATAATATAATATATATAATATATATAAATAATATATATATCTATAATAAAACGCTTAATTTAGTATTTTTCCTATCAAATCTTCGATGTCACCTTTTTCTACTTCAATTAACTAAGTATTCAGACAATCGTTCAATAGTGTAACTTTGAATTTAGAAATTTAATTTAAAATATTTTCGCATTTCAATTCAAAAGTGGCAACTCTTGTATATATCTTTGTATATTTTTATCCGCAAAATCATCCCACTCGAAGTTATTAAAGGTTTTATATGTTTAACCAAAAACCCATAGCTTAAGAATGTCTCCTTTTAGTTTAAAGAAAAAACCGAAAATTTATAACAATTTTTAATTTTAAACTACGATAAAGCACGTGTTTAATTATATTATTACCACGTTTTTATTAGTTTGGTTGTATGTATGTATGTAATGGAATCTTTGAGCGTAATATTCACCAATTTCCAGAAGTTTGATTAATTTAAAATTTTGCAGACGTATCAAGGACCGATGACAATGCAATAATTCAATAACAGTTTCCCAATATCCTTATTAGGACCGCCAGGACAAATAAATTCTTTCGTGGATCCTTTGTAAGGAAGTAAGAGAGATAAAGCTGGCGCGCGATCTGCGCATGCCTGCAGTTTTGGACTTACTCTTTAGCTCGGGCACTCGGCACAATACAACGAAGGCAGAAACTTTTTCGGGCTAGTTGCATTTTTATCTTGTTTATTCCTTACTAGCTGTTTCCCGCCCGCTTTGCGTGGCGTAAGTTCGTGGCTTCGCTCGGCGCGGAATAGTTATTTTTTAATTATGGAAAACTATCACATGTCCGCAAATAATAATTAATTGAAAAATCGAACTAAAAAATAAAAAATTAATTATAGTTTAAAAAAACTAAAAAACCACGCTTTTATAGCTAATTGAACTAAAAAGTAGATAATAATTTTTAATTACAAAGAGTTTATATTATAGTAGTAGAAGATCGAACAATCAATCATAATTACTTCAAAATAAACTTATAATAATATTTAAGTTAGTACCCTCTAGTCTGGCGCGAACTTGGGGAGGTCTATGTCCAGCAGTGGACTGCAATAGGCTGAATTGACTGAACCGACTAATATTTAAGTTATTAAGAGATTAATTCGAATTCAAAGTAAAAAGCGTGGGGTGCTTGATATATTAAATATAACAATTATTCTATTTGCAACTGTCTATGTGCGGAGAGTTATAAAACATAGTAAAAAGTTATGAAAATATAGTAAAATGCACGACAAGTTTTTTACTCTAAATTGAATTATTTTTTTAATAACTTAAATTTTATTATAAGCTTATTTTGAAGTAATTAATTATGATTGATTGTTCGATCTTCTACTAGGTACTGTAATATAAACTCTTTGTAATAAAAAAAAAATTTCTACTTTTTAGTTCAATTAGCTATAAAAGCGTGGTTTTTTAGTTTTTTTAAACTATAATTTTTTGAACATAATTATTGAACAAAAATAAACTTTCTTTTTCGGAGCATAAAAAAATAATTTTTGTTTGGGACTTAAGTTTCCAATCGCCCTACGGATTTTATTTTTAATATGTAAAAAATAATTTATTATCAATAAAAAAATAAATTTAGTCTTTCTTCTTAAAACATAATAGATTTTCATACATTTCTTTCTAATTTCACTGTCTTTGGGGTTACCTTGATTGGCGTATGTAAGCAAAAAACAATCTGGTCACGTATCATATTATATCAAATAATAATATAATTATACTGTGCTATGATATGTCAGTCATAAGTGATCTAGTCATAAGGTAAGGTCGTAATCGATCTGAACATGTAATTTTATTGGACATGTAAATTATTTTCGTCTTTTATTGGAATTGGTTTTGGAAAGTATAAATATTATTGGACCATTCTAGATATAGAAAAAAATTAATTTCTGTTTTATTATCGTATTTCAAATATTCAATTTACTTTGATAATGTTGTAACTAGATATTTTAGTGTTTCGATTTTTCGGACGTTCCTAGCGCAACAAGACAAATTTCTAAACATTTTTGAATATCATATCAAAAATTGACCGCTCCAGCGGGGTTCGAACCCGCGTCTCCGACGTACCGTGTCGGCGCTCTAGCCAATTAAGCTATGGAACGATACACCCGCTCGAGCGAAATTTTCGATATGATAATTTTAAATTACGGTTTAAGCGAACCGTGGCGCCGTCTATAGTGAGCTCTTTACAGAAACCCGTAACTATTCAAAGTTTCATATTACAATGAAAATCTTTGACAGGAGACGACACCGTGCTATTTTTAATATCTAAGATTTTATTTTTGTGTTACCCACATTAGGAATTCTAAACATTTTTGAATATCATATCAAAAATTGACCGCTCCAGCGGGGTTCGAACCCGCGTCTCCGACGTACCGTGTCGGCGCTCTAGCCAATTAAGCTATGGAACGATACACCCGCTCGAGCGAAATTTTCGATATGATAATTTTAAATTACGGTTTAAGCGAACCGTGGCGCCGTCTATAGTGAGCTCTTTACAGAAACCCGTAACTATTCAAAGTTTCATATTACAATGAAAATCTTTGACAGGAGACGACACCGTGCTATTTTTAATATCTAAGATTTTATTTTTGTGTTACCCACATTAGGAATTCTAAACATTTTTGAATATCATATCAAAAATTGACCGCTCCAGCGGGGTTCGAACCCGCGTCTCCGACGTACCGTGTCGGCGCTCTAGCCAATTAAGCTATGGAACGATACACCCGCTCGAGCGAAATTTTCGATATGATAATTTTAAATTACGGTTTAAGCGAACCGTGGCGCCGTCTATAGTGAGCTCTTTACAGAAACCCGTAACTATTCAAAGTTTCATATTACAATGAGCACAAAGAGCGCCGACACGGTACGTCGGAGACGCGGGTTCGAACCCCGCTGGAGCGGTCAATTTTTGATATGATATTCAAAAATGTTTAGAATTCCTAATGTGGGTAACACAAAAATAAAATCTTAGATATTAAAAATAGCACGGTGTCGTCTCCTGTCAAAGATTTTCATTGTAATATGAAACTTTGAATAGTTACGGGTTTCTGTAAAGAGCTCACTATAGACGGCGCCACGGTTCGCTTAAACCGTAATTTAAAATTATCATATCGAAAATTTCGCTCGAGCGGGTGTATCGTTCCATAGCTTAATTGGCTAGAGCGCCGACACGGTACGTCGGAGACGCGGGTTCGAACCCCGCTGGAGCGGTCAATTTTTGATATGATATTCAAAAATGTTTAGAATTCCTAATGTGGGTAACACAAAAATAAAATCTTAGATATTAAGACAAATTTCCTCTTTAACTTGACGTAACGTGAATCTTCAGTAACAAAACGCTCTAGAGATGTAACAGATTATTACCGCACGAAGTCAAATTTCTTTTGTAAGATACTATTAGTGTTTAATACTATAACCCACAGAATTAGCAGTTGAAGTGGCAATGGGCTGGTCACCTGTGTCCCATGACTGATGGCCGTTGGAGCAGACGTATGGAGACCACGAGCTGGTAAATGCAGTGTGACGTCATCCCGGCCCACTGGACCGACGATCTACGTAAGGCTGTTGGTGTAAGCTGGATGAGGATAGCGGAAAACCAGGATGTCTGGCGAGAACTTGGGGAGGCCTATGTCCATTAGTGGACTGCAATAGGCTGAAGTGAGTGAGGAAAGCGTAGTAGTAGTAGTTAGATACTAATATAAATTCCGTTCTTACATAACGGTATATATATATATATATATATATATATATATATATATATATATATATATATATATATATATTTCGGGTTAAAAAAAATAATGGTACTTGTTTTTAAAACATATTTCAAATAGTATTAAAATATGCACAAAAAGTTGTCTGACAGAGGAGTCTTAATAAGACCGCCTTAGCGCGTTTTTTCTTTTTTATTACAAGATGAGCGTGTGCAATTTAGTTCGTCTACATCGTGATCAATGAAATTTAATTAAAATTTTCATACTCAACTGACCTGAAATCGTAATCTATCTTGACTGGATCTTGAATTTAACTTAAAGAAAATCGTTATAACGTTTTGTATACTGGTTGACTTAATTACTAATTTTATTATAATTTTTTTTTGAAAAAAAAATACACTTAAATCCAATATTTTTTGAACTAGATGTTACAATAATTCAATAGTTTTTGAACTAGGTTTTAACAGAACATAAGGATGAAAGTTATTTTTCTGTACATTATATAAAATATTAATGCGTAATTTATGTAGTTAGATCTAAAACTTATGTTCTAATACTGGTATAACATACAACATATTTCAGGTGCAATAACGTCCTATTTTTACTATAGCACTAAACCATGTATATTTATGCGTACATTATTATATTATCTCTTTATGAACAGAAAAAATAATAATATATCTATACAATAAGAATAAATTTGCCTTTAATATTACAGTAGTAATAAGCAGCATAATTAGATAGTAAAATTGTAGTAAAATACATAAAGGATAGTTTATTAGCCTTCTTTTAAAGTGCAGTGGTATGAGATAGATAACATAGAGACAAGGATAAATTAATGCTGACTAGTGTACGTACAAAGTATGGAAGAAAACGATATTGTTTGTGGGAGTTCAGCTATATAATAATTTACCAAATCATGTTAGAGGTTAGGACAGGGTGAATATTTTCAAATCAAAATTAAAAGAACATGTATATACAATGTAATTATAAATGTTTGTATTTTGATTGTAGCTCATTATAAGTGAACGCTATGTTTTTTTATGAGAAATAAATTCTTTAAAACTAAATATAACTATGACAATCAAGCGACGGAGAAAAATAAAACTTTACGATATGACAACTGAACGTCAAATTGGTAATAATGAGGTAGGTATAAAAGTACTACTGCGTTATTCTTCGGAACGCTGTTAGTGTTTTCCTTAAAAAAGTGAAAATGAAACAACGCTCAGAACGCCTGGTTATTCCACAATACTCTATAGTCGTAGTCGTTTTATAACGGCGGATCACCGTTCACATAGTGAAAAAAAAAAGTTGAAAAAATAAAACTAGTCGACGAATTTGTGTTTCTTTGCCATTCAGAAGGGATTTGCTTTTAGTCAAATATTTGTTTCCGGTTTGAATGTGTCCTTGCGCATCTTTCTACCGTGACTTAAAGAGATTCTAAAGTTGTTTGTTTGTTTTCATTAACGCTTGACGATATTAATTTTCATCATATTTCCATGTAAGTTTTTCTGCTAACCTACATTTTAGTAACTTTGTAGAATAATCTCTAACTTTAAATAGAGTAAATCGAAATGACCTAGTGGACACAAATTGCTAGGTTATCTACGAGTAAGGTACTAATCTAGACAACGTTAAAATATCAAGTTGGTTCTAACTTTCTTTAGAAAAAACGTAGATAGCGAATAAAAACTTTATAAAGTATAATAATAATTTATTAGCGACGATATTATTTAAGAAATATGAATTTTAGATAAATTAAGTTTAATAGACTGAAACATTCTATAAATGGGAGAATTTAACTTGTAGACAAATTAATGTCTATTCTTTATATTATAATTGATATATAAAAGAAGCGTTGAAATATATTTAACTGTGTTTATATTATAATTTTAGAGAATTATGAGAAAAAAATGTACTAAATTCAAAATTTCTGGTAATTGTTTCAGTATACTACATACTAAATGTGATTTTTATTAACATTATTTTTTCAAAATATACATTTCATTTATTAACATTTGATAATAATATATATTAAAATAAAAACATGCAAGTGTCATAGTTTTTTCTACTCTATTCGCAATTACAATACATGTATAATAAGTACGCTATTATACTTGCTTATGACCGTGTAGTGGTCCAACTCGGTGGAATGGAGCCAAAACGTTGACCTAATGTTAAAAATTAAGGGAAAATTATACTACGGTAATCTAATAAATTCGTTATAACTGGAAGCAAAACTTCATTTACTGTCGTTGCCAAACCATAGTGATACTATTTTTATTGCATTTTTTAATCTTTTATACGACAAAGGATTGTCTGTTAAAATATGGTGGTTCTGCAGTTAATAATACAGTTACAGTTATTTCGTTTCGTTCTTTATTTCACAATACACTCGCATTCTAATTTAATATCGCTTTAGTGCAGTAAAGTAACCTAAAATCACCTTATGATCTGGTCACAAAGTATTCATAGTCACCGCCAAAGTTCAAAAACTTATAAATAAATGTATTTAAAAAAGATATAATAATAGATAATAAATAAAATAACTTTTTCGGATTTTATCGCGGTTCTTTAGGTTTTTTACATCCCCGACGTTTCGGGTACTTTACAGCAACCATGGTCACGGGAGGACTAAGGTTACTGTAAAGGAGGAGGGAGATAATAAACCTAATAACCCGCGATAAAATTTGAAAAAGTTATTTCAGTATAATGAGCCCAAGTAAAAGTGTAAATTTAAGTACTTAAAATTATTTTTACTTAAGAACTACCAACTAAAAATATATAACTACATAGTATTCTCTTAGGTGTAGTGGTGTACTGTGTCAGTACCTAAACACCGGCAATGCCGTGTTCGTGATGTATATTTTTATTTGTATAAATATTTCTTATCGGTCTGAGGTTTTTTTTTTGTAAGGCTCCTCACTATGCCACGGAGAACACGTTAAGCTGACGATTTCGGTTTTTACAATATACACATGATAGTGATCGTTACACATGGTACGGAATTTATCCACGAACTTGCACTGCAGCGTTGTGGATCAAGTCGACTTTTCTTCTACATAGATAAAGAGGCCTATGCCCAATGGAATGGTACAGGCTGAATTAATCAAAAATCACATTGTCGTAAAATGTTATAAATTTTAATAAAAAAAAAAAACCAGCCAAGTGCGAGTCGAACCTGCACACCGAGGGTTCCGTACTAACAAAATTATTTTTAAAAATATTTTTATAATATGATGTATCTAAAAATGTATGCTTTTCGCATTTTTTCTTTTATCCATACTATAAGAAATTGCTTCTAACCAAATTTCATGCTTCTGAGTTCACGGGATGATTCCCTTCCGAGTGTCAAAAATTTGCAGCATAAACGGCCGTATCTTTTGATTGCGTTAGTTAAGAAGTTTGATTTCTTTACACCTCCAAGGGACAGTAGATTTAAGTATTTGATATCAATTTCAGCTTCATAACTCCACATGTTCCTAAAAAAAATGGTCTTGACAGACAGACGGACAACTAAGTGATCCTATAAGGTTTTTCCTTTTGAGATACGGAACCCAAAAACATCTTATTCTTAACAAACGCTTATGTAATAAATCGACAAATTTACTTTTATGAAGCAAAACGTGTTAAATACTTCATACAATTACGATATGAGTCGACACGCGAAAAATCTTTTACACGTAACAAAGTTACGTAGACGCCTCGGGAGTCATCGGAATAATTTAATTAAAGAACCAGTTTTGTTGATCCTTTACACATTCTGGTATATGTTTATAAAGCTATAACATGTGAACAGCCATAATAAGCGTGTGGGTTCAAATTTATTTGGTCGTGTAACAACACGAATCGTGAGCTAATAACCACCGTCACGCAAAAGGGTGTAGTCATATCTACGTGTTAAATAACGTACGAACAATTCGTATATAATTGAGTTTAATAAAGATAGCACTCCCTCTAAAAAGTTTAAAGAAGATATCAGCTAAATAAATTTGTAATGATTCAGAAGTTTGTTAAAAAGTATTTAATTTTTTTTGTTAAACAAGTGATTATTAAATACTATTTATCGTTGTAGAATCGGTTCAATTTTTTAAATATCAAGCAGATTAGCTTTAAATAATATTTCAGTAAAAAATTATTATGAACATTTTTTTTTATTTTTAAATAATTATCATTTATCTAATATATCATTATCATTTATATAATAACATTTATCTTCATTGTTACTATTAATTTTTGAGATTAAGCTTATTAGTAAATGGAAGTAGCTGTTAATAATGCATTCTTTATTGTACACCAGAAATTATAATTAAAATTAAAGTACAGAAAAAGAGAAGTTCAAAAGCTGGCGTTATCGCACGGAGCAATTTCTTCCAGGCAACCTTTGGGTGGAAATTAAAAAATAAGAATTTAGTAGGTGTACTGAAACAGAACAAATTGAGGTAAATAAATATAAAACGTTAATAAATATTATACTAGAATATACATACATATCGCGACATACCATATATATATACTAGCTGTGCCCGCGGCTTCGCCCGCGTTGAAATTAGTGTGTCACAAAGTTTTTCCGGCAAAATTTCAGTGAAATTCTCATCAAAATCGGCTTAGCCGTTCCGTAAACCTTCTCTCCAATGGTGAAACCGCATGAAAATCCGTTCTGTAGATTTTGAGCGAATCGATCACATACACTTTTGGGGAATTTGTTTTATAATACACTAACTGTTGCCCGCGACTACGTCCGCGTGGTTATAAAGATATGCATTACTATTAAGATGTTTAACGCAAATTATTTTTTTATTTCAGTCACTTGAAATGCTTATCAAACTGAGTAACTTTTTAAAAGGCACAATTTAGTATAATTTAATAGTTATTTTTATAAAACCTCTCTATACACCACATTTTTAGTTTTGTTTTCAGGCTGTATATCTTTCATACAAACTATCAACATCAATTAAACCCCCTTAGCGGTGGAATATCGTAAAATCCGTTCTTAGCGGACGTTTGCTAACTATATTCTACCTCCCTGCCAAATTTTATCTTTGTCTAACCTGGATGGATAGACCATCCAGCGGTTTTTGAGTTCTCGTGATGCGTGAGTTATTTACCTTACTCTTTTATATATATAGATAACGATGCCTTATTTGGACACCTTCTCACCATCTAAAGAGCGTACATTTTATATTTCTACCTCCCTGCCAAATTTTATCTTTGTCCAACCTGGATGGATAGACCATCCAGCGGTTTTTGAGTTCTCGTGATGCGTGATTTATTTACCTTTCTCTTTTATATATATAGATAACGATGCATTATTTGGACACCTTCTCACCATCTAAAGAGCGTACATTTTATATTTCAAGTCTCTTACTTCAAAAACATAGGACTTTCATACAAACTTCCAACCCCCGTTTTATCCCCTTAGGGGTCGAGTTTGTTTACGCCCTATAAGGAACCTACCTGCCAAATTTCAAGTTTGTAGCTTTTATAGTTTCGGAGATTTCGTGATGAGGGAGTCAACCTACCATCCCCCATTTTAACCCCAAAAGGGAGTTGATTTCTAAAGATATATTATTTGGACACCTTCTCATCATCTATAAGGCATACATTTTAAATTTCAAGTCTCCTTACTTCAAAAACATGGGACTTTCACACAAACTTCCAACCCCCGTTTTACCCCCTTAGGGGTCGAATTTCGTAAAATCCGTTCTTAGCGGATATCTACGCCCTATAAGGAACCTTCCTGCCAAATTTCAAGTTTGTAGGTGTTATAGTTTCGGAGATTTCGTGATCAGTGAGTCAACCTACCGTCCCCCGTTTTAACCCCAAAAGGGGGTTGATTTCTAAAGATACATTATTTGGACGCCTTCTCATCATCTATAGAGCATACATTTTAAATTTCAAGTCTCTTACTTCAAAAACATAGGACTTTCATACAAACTTGCAACCCCCGTTTTACCCCCTTAGGGGTTTTCGCGAGTTTCGTAAAATCCGTTCTTAGCGGATGTCTACGTCTTATAAGGAGCCTACTTGCCAAATTTCAAGTTTGTAGGTGTTATAGTTTCGGAGATTTCGTGATGAGTGAGTGACCTTTCGCTTTTATATATATTATTATAGATTATAGATATATATATATATATATATATATATATATATATATATATATATATATATATATATATATATATATATTGCTAAGTGGCAAGTCTATTTTATATGGCAATAATCATGTAAATGAATTGCAATAAATGAAAAATTTGAACTAATGGTTCAACTGGTAAATTTATACAGACATTTTAAAAAATCCATATAAATCAATCGTTCATTTATTTTAACACATTTTAACAATATTTTTGATGACAGATGATTTTACGACTAAATAAAATTAAGATTATTAAAAGAAATAGACATTCACAAAAACAAAAAAAAAATCCTCTAAATAATATAAAGAAATAATTACATAGAAAAACAAAAAAAAATCAATGGTTATTTAGCTCCGATCTTTCTCCGACATGAGGAAAGAGGTCTCTATGCCCAACAGTGGGATGCTAGAGACTGAATCGAGCTCGATTGTAATCCTGAGTTTACTTAGAAAAATTCAAATTAATAGGAAAGGTAAAATAGTAAAAAACATATAAACAGAAACTATTAAATTATAGGAACCGGCGTGCTATTTTACTTATATAAGTACCGACGTGAGGTCTGGTAGATCACCATAGCTTTAGTTACGCAATTTCATGTTTTTTGATAGTCTTCTTAAAAAACCGTTTTATATATTACTAGCCAAGCTCGCGACTTCATTTCAGTTCGCAGAGTTATAAAATAAATAAATTTCTAACATAAAATCAATTTAAGTTACTCCTTCTTACATCAGCTATCTGCCAGTGAAAGTCCCGTTTAAATCGGTCCCACCGTTTCAAAGATTAGCTGGAACAAACAGACAGACAGACAAAAATTTTAAAAATGTTGTTTTGTTATATGTACCGTGTATATTTAGTAATAATCGGTTATTTTAATATTACAAACAGACACTTCAATTTTATTTATTTGTATAGATTTATATATCTAGTTATTGTAAAAGTGAAAAAAAATATAGATATTTTTACATTTGTTACTAATTATAAACATTTACATTGTGTTAAATGATTTGGGGGACTAAATCAATTTTATCTTAATCACTATCAACTAAAGAATATTTTGTAGGTACTTGACTTTACTTTTTTTGCCAATGAATAATAACTATACAAGCAATTAGAACAAAAAATTAATTTATAATCAATCTGGGGGCACGGTAGTGCCCCCGCCAAGACGAAACAAAAAAAAAAAAAAAAAAAAAAAGAAAAGCACTACCTATCTTTTCTCGAAGTGCTTCGTCGTTTTTTTGAACCCTCATAACTTGGGTTTGGATTATACTAGATAAACAAAATTCTGGGGATATGATGTCAACAGTGGACTTATTAAACATATAAAGTTTCAATTGCATAGCTCTTATACTTTAGATTTTATTGATATCTAAAAAACCCCGATTTCGTCACTCACTGATGATCATCAAAATTCATAGAGTACTTCCTGAAGTCCCAGAAAGCTGAAACTTGGTATGTAAGCTAGTATTAGTACACAAACAACAAAAAAATTCTAAAACTTGGAACTTTTACCCCCCAACCCCTTAAACTAGGAGATGGAAGTTTGTATGAGACTTCCGCAAATTTTGATGCTAGAGGTCTGAAAATTGATATAGGGACTCCTTGTTATTAATAATAATAATAAAATACATAAAAAAATAAAAATCGGTTATTAGTTTATGTCGAAAATTTACATTTTGTAATTTTGGTATTTAAGTTTTGGCGGAGATCACCGTTTGCATATCAGTTCAACATAAAATCAAAAACAGCGTGCTTAAACCGAATATGGTGAAGATTGGATGATATTTATGGTATAAAATGTGTCGGAGGTAAAATGCAACTATAATATTGTCATAAGCAACTTACAAAAAGAAGTGAAATCCCACCAAAAACATTTTCATGTAAAATGTTGCCAAGACGAGATCATATGGCTCGCACTGTCAAAAAGTTATCAGATCTCTTGTAGAGCCAAGCTTCTAACTCTACACGCCCTAACTCTACAAGCCCTAACTTCACAAACTCTACACCTTAGTCAAAATATGTGGCTTGGCCGTTTCGTTACTACCGGCTGCCGATGTTGTAGATGACGACTTTCCTCTCTCATTTATATAAATATATTTTCTCTTTTTATTTTTATTTGTATTATATGTATATCAATTATTCTTCTTCTTTTTATTTTTTCTTTAATAGAACTATTGTATGACAGAAAAGTAAAAAACAGTGACGGTAGCGAAACGGCCAAGCCGCATATTTTGACTAAGGTGTAGAGTTTGTGAAGTTAGGGCTTGTAGAGTTAGGGCGTGTAGAGTTAGAAGCTTGGCTCTACAAGAGATCTGATAACTTTTTGACAGTGCGAGCCATATGATCTCGTCTTGGCAACATTTTACATGAAAATGTTTTTGGTGGGATCATTTTGTCTCAAACCACAATGCACCAAATTGTAGAAACTATAAAAGTTTACGAACACTTTGCATATAGACTGTTGCGCTGTAGGCATGTTTCATACAAGAGTCACATTTGTAAGCATTTCCCCTCAGTATTTACCCTCAGTTCAATTTTCTTCCGTAACATACATTATCTTCTTCATCAGACTCAAAAACTCTATACACCAGAAGGCGCAATTTTCTTGGTAGAGGTTTACTTTGATACCGACTCTGCATTTGTCAAAGCAAAGCTAGCAAGTGATCTTGCTAGTACTTCCAGGAAGACAGATTTTTCTTATTTTTTACGGGAGTATTTATAGCGTCTAGGTCTAATATCTGAAAAAATATTGCCACTGCCACGCACCGTGTTCGTCGACTACTGTTATAAATTGGACACTATGTCTATTTCGTTATCGACTCCTCACTCTTTGTGGTGTTATAGTATGATATAATTTCCGGTTTACTGTCTTTTCATTTACTTCTTATTGTAATTTATCAATGGAAGCAGAAGAGCAGCTTTGCTCGTTTTCTGCAAATTCTAAACCAGCGAAATATCTTTAGTACATATCTGGTTTGCATTTATTGTTGCCCGTTTTATGTCCGAAGCACTCGGAGTGTCTATTTTTATAACTAATTAAAATTAATAAAAGAGAAAATAACATAAACCGGAGAAAGTCGTTAACAAAAAAGTTACGTAGATAAGTACAGACGAGTGGTTTGTCAGACCGAAATCACACGTACCATCACAGCCACATTCCACGAACGCTGTTGGGCAACTTCCCGAAGGGTAAAAGCGCGAGGGAATACATCTTCCCCAAAATACCTAACTTGACTTACCGACCTCTCAAAGTGTCTGTTAGACCACACATCGGTACTTTAAGGTTAAAACGCACGATAAATATTGAATAATTGATACGGGTATTTTTTTGGAATAATTTTTTTGGAAACAGTTTATACTCGCTATATTGATATCATTTTACCTACAATTATCTAATTTGGAATTAAATATAATAGAATATAAATAAACCCTTGCTAATGTAATGTTTGCCCTTATTATTATTATTATTATTTTGATTTTATAATCAACTAGTGACTCGTCCCGGCTTCGCACGGATGCAATACTGATACTAAATATACTACAGAATGTCTTTATTTATAGTGTGAAGCTAGCTTATAGCATGGTTATTAACATAATAACAACAACATTCAAATATGCGTCGTTAGATTACACGTTGTTACAGAATGCGTTGAAGAAATAAAGGTTCACTGCTCGTTCCCCGTAAGTGATAGCATGATATTATGTAGCCTATATGTTGACCCGACTTCTTAATAATATTCGAGCCAAATTTGAAGTAAATCCATGCAGTACTTTTTGAGTTTATCCCGGATATACATACAGACAAATAGACAAACAGACAAACAGACAATCAGACAAAAATTCTAAAAACTATATATTTGGCTTCGGTATAGATTGTAGATCACACCCCAAGTATTCTTTCAAAAAAATATTCAATATACAGTTTTGACTTTCCTGTATGTATAGATGATACCATACTCAATGATCACTAAACATAGAATCTTCATAGAATAAAGGTGTTTCTTTGGAATCTAAAAATAATTTATTTCTCACGCACTACTTATTTACTATTAACTTTTAATTATATTACAATAATACAAAACCCTTTTTAGAATGTGCACCTATAAAACAGAACCCCAAGTGCTTAAATTACTGAGCTCTTGACTTTATAGTCGAATAAATAAAAAAAGACAAATAAGCCGTAAAATAATAGCAGACCCTCGTAGTCAGTAAGCGAAGAGACCAAATGGTCATACAATCTGATTATGAGCTAGCCGTGTTTTGTCACGCAATACGTCCCTGACACGTCACTTAAAAGGGACGGCCCTGTCGACGAAACTTGTTATTACTCGTTCTAACTGGCCGTAGCCTACATTTTACTGTTTTGTTAAGTATAAAATAAATAATTAAACTGTAAATGTCACCGTTCAATATACGTATGAAGGGGATAAATACTTTTTTTCACTTTAAACCAACTTGTAGTAAGTAATGTAGGTACAATCATAATTGCTCACATTTTCAATGTATAATAAAATAAAATGTTCAACAAAAAAGTTGAAGTATTTAGTACAGATTATGTAGCAGATTATTTTTGTGTCTTTACCTAACTTTTTATTCTCTGCTAATACACGCGACTGTAAACAACGCTTGATATAGAACGAACCGAGAAAGAGAATATCTTAATACCGAGTTAGCGATTTGCGCCTTTGAAGACATCTAATTGTCGGTGCGAAAATTGAGCTTAGCGGAGACCATTGTGCTATCATCCTTGTAGATGGATGTTCAATAGTTATGTTTGAGTATAAACGCTTAAAATTCAACAAAACCTAAACACTTCGAATGGACATAATCAAAATAACAACGAAGAACAATATTATAAACTTAGCAATTAAATGAGAATTTCACGTCGTATCGTGTCGCGTCAAAGTGTCTATCACCAGAACCACTCAGGACAATTTTTAATTTCTATAATTATTACTTCTACACATACATTTATAGTATGACATTGAAGTACTTTGTATACGGAACGAAGCTAGGACCTTGATTTTATTTATTTAAGTCATAGTAAATTTGAATAGACACTATCAGGTTGCGTACTGAGTAAAGAGCTACACGAATTATTTACATCTTTTTTTATAAAGTATTGCGCAGAAGTATCAAATTACATTTAAATGTCTTTAAGTAATATAGAAAATGAATTGAAACTCGTAGTTGATTTCAAAAGAAATTTACTTATAATGAAAATGAAAGAAAAATTACTAAGACATTGTACAACATCAAAACGTTAGATAGAAAGCTAAGGAAATGTTACTAATAAGCAAATTTCTAGAAAGTCATTCATATACAACGAGTAAGTCCCTATTTATAATATGCTACGAGACTCTTATGGTAAGGGTCACGTTGACTGTCGATATATGTATAGACATACATTCTGTTTATGTAGTCTTATGTTTTCTTATATTTTTTTCTCTTACGAGTTAGAGCGTAACATTTAAAGCCAACCAACTGACACATCTGATTTGCCTGGTTAAAATATCTTTTAAATCTTTACCATGAGATAAGCAAATATAAACAAAATGTTCTAATTTACACAGGTTCATTTATAATTTATAAATACGCCCGTAAAAAAGCCAGGGATTTTTAATCTGATACATTACAAATAAAAAATATACCTAAATATAAATATTAGGTAATGACATGTGCGTCCCTTGGCCTGTATAATTTCAGTAACCATTGAATTTCGTATCAAACTTCACAGAAATAATACTTAAAGCTCTGAATGAATACATGATGAATACTTTTTCTCCTTAAGGGTGGAACGCGAGGCGAACTTGTGCCTATGTCCAGCAGTGGACTGCAATAGGCTGAAGTGAGTGAGTGAGTGAGACGTCTATATAGCATAGGATTTTTACCCTTTTGGAGTCTGTTGCATGTGAAGAGTTTGTTTCTTTGTAACGATTCGTTTTAAGTTTTAAGCGCATAGGTTAAAAACAAAACACGTGCATTTGGGGTTTAAGATATAGGTACAAGAGAAGTTTCCACAAAGTATTGTTTTTTATACTTCGACAATAATTGAACATTTTGTGGTTACTAATAATTAAATATAAATGATTGTGGCATAACGCAATAATATCCATAATTAATAGTAATATTTTATCAAATAATTTGATATTATGAAAATAAAATTTGTTTTTGTTTGTCCGTAATAAAAACACAATTCTGGTTTAAGTAGGTCACGGATATAAACTAATAAACTGGAAGCCAAACTTTAACATAATTTTAACGAGATTCAAGCCCTAGTTTTAATATATCTTGCTATACTTTGCAGTTTCAAGGAAACTTGAAAGACTTTTCACTTCTGTTTGGGTTATTTAGTTTTTTACGTAATGACGTTTATGTATAGGAAGCATATTCTTAGGTATAGGTACTTAAACGGCGAATCACCACCCAACACAGCTACCGTGGGTAAATCTTTGTTTCAGAGTACGCAAGGGATCTGTGATGAGCAACACATAGAGACCGACCTTCGACGTGTCAAGCAAGTACTGCGAAACAACAAGCTTCGGATAACGCGTCTTCATCACGGTAAAGTGTGAAACCAGCCACCGTCGAATGAGTACCTGCTGTTCTATCATTTATGAAAGAAATCGCTGACAAAATTGGCTTTATTGTAAGGCGAACTTCTATAAAAACTTTTTTCAAGCCGCCAAAAAGATAAGTCAATTTTTTTTTCCATCTGTCAAATGCCATATACCCTTACAAGATATACAAGCTTGATTATGACTGTGGTCTTTCTTATATATGCCAAAACAAAAGATCTATTACTATCTAAACTGGTATTAAAGAACACATATAGCTGACTTAAAACACCGTGGCTACACTAAGTCCGCAATCTGTGAACATAGTCTAGACGAAACTCGCCATTATATAAAATTCGATAAACCACAGTTCCTCGCTAAAGAATACGATTTCAAACCGAGAATGATTCTGAAGCTTTTGAAATTAAAAAATATCCACATTTCAATAGAGAAGATGGCTGGCCATTACCACCTGCTTGGGATGCCATTATTAAAATAATTAAATCAAAAACCAAGCATATTAAGCTACATATTAAAGACTCAGTTGGCACTTTCTGGGTAGAGAGAACTAATTAAAATATTGATGTAACATAGGGTTTAGTTTCAAATAATTTTGTAACTTTAGGACGTCTGAGACCAAGTCCTTCCGTAACCACGTAAAGATTATTTAATAGTATCTAATACATAAGTTTTAACATAATGTTGTTGCCTCAAACGATTACCCATAGATATCATGCGATATCCTCGGACTATGCGGATAACGGCTCTCCGCTACAAGTCTTGATGTAAAGCTTTAACAATGAAATAAATTAACGAAAATGTAGAATGAACGAACAGATAATTTAATTAATTATTATTGATCAGTTCATTGTTCTAAAATGATATCTTAAATAATACATTTACTATTAAATGTTACGGTTGCACCGTACAAATACTACTTTTACACTTCAGTATAAAACTTGTTCCAATAACTATAAGGAATAATATTATATAATATTTAATATTATTATATTTAGTAGCTGAATTCTCATAAGTACTTTTAGTAAGTTAAATTACATATTATACTTATAGTACCTAAATGTATTTTACGAACACAATGAAAATAATTCTCAATAATTTCGCTGAATCACAAACAGAATTATCGCAAAAATTATATTTGTATGTAATTATATTAGAACTTTAATGTTCTACAATAAGTTATGAATATAACTCTATTTATTACTAACTTTTTATATGAGGCAAACTGTATAGATGAACAACGCATCCTATATTTCAAACAAGGCATAATACTAAAACTATGGTAATTTTCATGGTATTATCGTTATAATCTTTGGGTACGGTGACTTTAAATTTGTTGTCCAATTGGCGTAGTTGATGTTAAGGATTAATAATAGAATGTTATGTTATATTCATATTAATTATTATTATTATTATTATTATTGTACTGAATGTCACTCCGCCCGCCCAATACATAATAGATACATATATTATAATAACTACTTATATAAATAATATAGTAAATTTACTTATACTTACATATATAAATATAAGCGGGTGGAGGAATACGCCCCGGCAGGGAGATCAAACGGCCGGGGGTTAGGGCTGTAGGCTGAGAAACCGGCGGACAATCCTAGCCGAGTCAAGTAACACCGCCTTCTGCATCCTGGCTGCGAGCGAACCGTCCCGGATCCCCAGTTGCCTCAGATGGTGAGCGAGGCTAACCGGGATCAAACCGTTGGCAGATATTACGATAGGGATTATTTCAGCAGACCCCACACCCCACATGTCGACAATCTCGTGCGCCAGATCCAGATATTTACGTTTTTTCTCAGTCTCGGCTTTCACGAGGTTCTCGTCATGCGGGACGGTGATGTCCACTAAAAATACCCTCGACCGTGCCCTGTCCATCACCACGATATCAGGCTTGTTCGCCAGTATCGTCCTGTCTGTGGCGATAGGCAGGTCCCAGTAGAGCCGGACTCCGTCGCGTTCGAGTACTGGCACCGGTGAGTATTGGTAATACGGCATCCTCTGTTCCAGGAGACCGTACATAAGAGCAAGCTCTTGGTGGAGAATCTTGGCCACTTGGTTGTGTCTGTGCAAGTACTCAGTATTAGCAAGCACGGAACAACCCGAAAGCACATGCCTGAGTGACTCACCGGGATGACGGCAGGCTCGACAGAAGTCGGGAGTGCCATCCTTCAGGACGTGCTTTCGGTAGTTGTTCGTCTTGACCACCTGATCTTGTATTGCACAGACAAAACCTTCGGTTTCCCCAAAGAGGTCGCCGAATCGCAGCCACTGCACGGAGGCCTTACTGTCCACGTGTGGTGCGTGAAGCGCCTTGTAGAACCGTCCATGCAGTTCCTTCTCCATCCATACGGTCTCCCGGTCAGAGGTGCTCAGTACGACCGGTTTCTGCCAGTTCTCTTTGGCCAAGGCTAGGGGGGTTAGTCCTTTGTCACACATTGAAACGTCACCATGCAAAGCGCTGTCCCGTCTCATTTCAAAGTAGGCCCTGAGGCTGCACACCTCGCGGTTATGCATAGTCTTAGCGCTTAACATGCCTCGACCACCACACTTCCGCGGGATGTACAGTCTCATGACCGACGACTTAGGGTGGTGCATGCGATGGTGCGTCATAGTTGTGCGGACTCTTCTGTCCAGGGCGTCAAGTTCGGTCTGAGTCCATCTGAGTATGCCAAAGGTGTACAAGAGAGTGGGCATGACCCAAGCGTTATAGGCTCGGACCTTGTTGGCTCCAGACAAGTAGCTCCGAAGAACTTTTGTCAGCCGTCCAAAAAAGATTTCACAAACTGCCTGTTTCATGTCCACTTCCTTCACCCCTATGCATTGTGACATACCCAGATACCGGTAAGATTCAGCTTCGGAAAGGGTCTTGAATGATGTTAATTCGAGACTAAGCTGCGACGATTGAGTCACCTGACCCCTGTCCACATGCACGACCGCACACTTATCTACTCCAAGCTGCATCCTGATGGAACTGCTGAACTCCGTAGTGATTTTCAGCAGTTCCTGCAGGCGTGCAGCGTTAGGTGCCAGCAATTTGAGGTCGCCCATGTAGAGAAGGTGGGAGACTTTAGTACCTCCTCTCCGAAACTGAAAGCCTGTCCCCGAACGCTCCAGCAGGGTGCTTAGAGGATTCAAGGACAAGCAGAACCATAGTGGACTCAGGCAATCACCCTGGAAAATACCCCTCCGTATCCTGATTGGGTCATCCGCCCCCGTCAGTCGCTCGCCCTGGAGACATAGGATCGTGCTCCATTGCCCCATACATACTCCGAGGAAGTCTCGAACTGCCTGGTCAACCTTGTACAGCTCGAGGACCCTCAGGAGCCATGAATGAGGTACCGAGTCGAAAGCCTTTTTGTAGTCGATCCAGGCGGCCGAAAAGTTCCGACGGTTGCGTCTGACAAGCTGGCCCGCCACAGAGTCGATGAGAAGGAGCTCCTTTGTACCGCGACCGCCTCCACGACATCCGTTCTGAGCTGCAGACAAGATATTAAACTCACCAATATGTCGTGAGATCTTACAGCTCAGAACGGACGTCAGTGTCTTGTAGATGGAGGTCAGACACGTTATGGGGCGGTAGTTGGTGGGATCTGCGGTGTTGGTGGACTTAGGAGCTAAGTGAGTGATCCCGGTAGTGAAAAGGTTCGGGAGTGTCTTCCGATCTATTGCCTCTTGGTATTGTCGAGCCAAGGTCGCATGGCAGACCGAGAGCCCTTTCAGCCAGTAGTGATGCAGACCGTCGGCCCCCGGACTTTTCCAGTTCGGAGCCCGCCGGACCGCACCACTGACGTCCTCCGTAGAGATGGCGATTGGGTTCATCGGTTCGATTTTAGCACATGCGTCCTGAACCGCCGCAATCCAAGGGCCCTCCTCGTGCTCCACCTCCCCTGACCATATGTTGCGCCAGAAGGCGACGAGGTCAACCGTACTCGGTTTTAGGGAAGCAGAGCTCGATATCGGGTTCTCCAGCTTTCTATAGAACCTTTTCTGATCACTCACGAAGAGGCGATTTTGTCGAAAGCGCTCAACTCTCTCAGAGTACCTGCGAATGCGCTTTCCCCATGCCGCGATTCTCTGCTTCAGGCCGTCGATGCGCTCCGTTAGTTTATCGGCTATGTCAGGCTGATCGAGGCTGATGCCTAGCCCGTTGAAGGCCATTCTAACAGAGCGCACAATCCTTGGCCTTGTGTTGCCCGACCTGAAAGCTAGCAGCCTACCAATGAGGGCCCTGGCCAGGTTGATACGGCGTTCTATTCTCCTCTTCCAGGCTGGTACGTCGCTATTCTTATGAGTAGCGCGTCCAGACTCCTGGGTCTTGGCTCCGACAAGGCGGTGCACCGCTAGAGCGGCGCCGAAGAGAATAGAACCCGTATCCTCCAAGCTGAGGCTGCCTTCCAAATAGGGCGGCAACAGTCTGTTGGCTGCCTCAATGGCATTCCGCGTCGCGACATTGAGGGGGAGGCGAGAGAGTCGCGGTCTCATTTCCAGAGGAGCGCCTCGAGTCTCGGAAATCGCCTCTTGCAAGATCCCTCTCATCTGTTCTACTTTTTGGGCGACTGCTCCCTCAGTGATGACCTCCACAGGCGCTTCGCTACGAACGCCTTCTTGTTGCGTTGACACTTCGTTGCACACCGTGGACACGGGTTCGACTTCAGGAGCAGCCTCACGTCGAAATCGTTCGAGCTCGGCGGCGTCAAATATGCCCTTTCGTTGGATGTACCGAGCTCGATCTGCCAGGTTCTGTTCCGTAACAGTTAGCGTAGGCTCAAGCAGTAGGAACTCGCGGTGCATTACTGCCCGGTAGCCAGTCCGCCCGGTTTCACGTCCTACAGCCCTATAGTACGCACGCATGACACTCTCGTTCATTTTCGGTGTCCATCTCATGCGACGTACTCCACCAGCGGCGGGCAACGAATGCTGAGTCCCTTGGGACTCTGTCGTCGCCAAGCCAACTGGCGGGGATGGTGGATAACCCGACCGGTCAGGTGGTGGTGCCGGTCGGCGGGGTTGGCTGGCGGCCCGCATGCTGCCACGTCCAGCGCCAGCTCCAGACGCGCCCTGGCGTCCCCCAGGCAGCGGCCCTATGCGCCTTTGTAAATCATCCTCCATCATAGTATTTATTATTATTATTATTATTATTATTATTATTATTATTATTATTATTATTATTTATGAGACTCAAAATTCCGATAAGCTCCTGAAGTGGGAAGACGGTAACCATGAAAATAACAAACATTTCATTCACAACGTCCTAAGCCCGTCCATTTGCAGAGCTTAAGAAAATATCTTTAGCCAAATGAAGTCAGTAGCGTTGTTATAATTAAGCGCGATACGTTACTTACGGATATTTATATAAATAATTTCATTTTATGCATTTTATTTAAATATAAGTAAATATAATTAAATAATAACTATTATTTGAAGCAACTTGAAAATTAAATTTTTTGTAACAAATTTTTCAAATCAGTCGAAGTTGAATCTTATCAAAGAAATGAAAAATTAATAGCATAATATTAGTATGTTTTGTAAAACAAAACAAAATTATACATCATTAATTAATTAATATTGTATGCCTTATAGTAATAAATTCATATTCCTTGTCGAGCCTAGTATCTGAAAGGCGCTGGAAAACAATAAAGTTGTTACGTCGTTGCGCACCTAATACCTAAAAATTGAATTGAAGTGTAAACTAATACATTTTGTAAATATAAATCTAACGAAACTATATAATAATATTAAAAATTAATTTTGTAGTTCAAAATAACTAAATATTCATGAATGTATGGACCCAGCACTCATCTTTATCAACGTTTGTTACATTATACAAGTAACAATAAAAAAGTAACGAAGACTTTGCGGCTCTAGGACAAATTATCATAGGCATTATAAATGATTTATTTTTACAATACGATCACAAACAAATTTCCATCGAAAAGTATAAATTAGGTTGTTGATTTATACGAGTATATCTGACGCATAACAAATATAAATATTTACGATACGTTGTTATTTTAACTTCGAACTTTATAATACACGCGACCACATTGCTGGGCATCAAATTATTTCTTTCCGCCCAACGGCACCGTAACTCACGTTATAAAAAAAAAACAACTTTCCTGTATTTCTAAAACAACGCATCTAATATATCACCTAATATATATGTGTGTGTGTTTTAATATAAATATCCTATGTTTTATTATTTTCCTATGTTTATTTTTGTTTTTTCTCTGTTTCTTCATTAATTATTTTTGTATACTGCTGTTTGATTGTATGGACTTTGTCTGCCATAAAATTACTATTATATTGTTATTATTATTATAAACACGTGATATTAAAGTTTCAAGTGGTATTGATGATTTAGTAATTTTTATTTATAAGGATTAATATACCATATTTAATAATAGTAAACTTAAATCCCTTAAAAAAATTATAAACTTTTGAGGCAAGATGCTATATACTTACCGGAGATAGATATATCATAATTTTAACGGATTTCTATATAAATCTTTTAATGAAACATTTCTGTGGCGATACATTTGTGATGAAATCAAACTGCACGTTTTGTAACTGACTTACTTTATTATTATCAAATAATAACTAATAATATAATTACTGAGTAGACTTGCGATGGTTTCTTGCTCTGGTAATTAAATGGAGTTTTGTCCACCGTCTTCAGATTAAAAAAAAAATACAAACAACACTCCCCGCTGCATTCAAATATGATTAGTTGTCGTCAGTCAAAAAGTCGATATAAAAAAAATTAATCATACATTTTAACTGGAATAATACAATATTTTTATCATATTGTTGAAAATCACAATACATTGTAGTTACGTATCACCTCACGGCTAATAGCTCCTTAAAACTTACAAACAATTGTATCGTAGTTATTCATATATACCTAAAAAGCTAAGTTCGTCACGCTGCTGCAAGATGGCGAAAAAATTCCTTAGCAACAGTTAACGATCGAGAGTAAACTTCGAGATACAATGGGAAGATCTGCAAAAAGTAGATAAAACAGCAAGCATTTGTATAAATTAAACATCTCTTACACTATATTACTATACCAAAACTACCGTAACTCATTTATCGAGTTCAAAAAAACCCTTGTATGAGAATATATACAAAAGAAAAAACCAACTTCTATCAACTTGATCTATAAAATTATGGGTTGAAAAGTTGGGATTGTGGGGCCCTGGGCCAAAACTTATCGGGAGCCTACGATGTATTTGAAACAAAATCAAAATTTATTTCATTCACGTAGGCTTCAAAAGCACATTTAGATCGTCATTTTCTAAATTAAAATTATATTATATTATAAAAATATATTTAACCAATTGTTGTTGTCAAAAACTACTTCTATAGTGATTTATGTCCTAAATTCAAAATTGGACATTGTATCTACACTTTTCTTCTGTTTATCGGTGCGGTGTAGTTGTAATTTTGTTTTTTTTTAGCTACACTTTTTATATTATAGCAGCCATTTGTAAAAGATTATGACAATTTTCCCAAAATAAACAAAGAAATTATTTACAGCAAGTGCCTCGATATACTACACTCCGTGACAAAACATTTCACTTAGAAATGGCTCCTGTGACAATTTCTTTATGCTTAAATATCTAAAATCATGTAGGAGGCGATTGCTTGAGAAATTTAAATTGAAAAAAATATACATTCTATTTAATACATACTATATTTATTTCCTTGTATTAAAATAAACACAAATACAATAACCGCTCTGTTGTAGTGGTTGGTGTGACGTTTAGGCGTCTAAAACCAGCAGTTTGCAGGTTCGATTCCCGCTCGGTATAAATATTTCTATTTGCACAAATATTTTTTTCCCATTTAGATGTCTGTCTTTGTGATCTATTATTACAACAACTCTTTTTACAAAATTTTAGTGTTATACTTTTTAACATGATAATCTGTATCTTTTTGGAGATTACATACAAACATATTGCGTTATTTAAATGAGTGGAAAGACAAGTGCGATAATTGTTCTTTTTATCCCCGTGGGTCTCAATTTCACGGCCATGGCTCTAAATTTTGAGAAAACAAGTATCTCTATTGTTTTAGATTGGGGGCCCTGGGCTTAAGCCCATTAAGTCCTTATTTAGATCCGGCCCTGTATAAAATAATATAGATGTAGATTTATATCGAGATATTTTAATAGGGCTAATGCTTTGCGTGACTGAAAGCACTTTAATGATGTTTAAGCTGATCGTAGCTTATTTTGTACGATAATATTTTAGCTTAAATTCATGTTATACATTGAGTTATAGTGAATAGTCCATTGATAAATAAAATTTTGATATTTGAAGTGGCCATAAATTTTCAAGATAATAATTTATCAAGTAATTTTATTTTGTTCTGTGTATACACGTTCCACTAAGAAATAGTTTTTTTTTTTTTTTAATATAAATAAGAGGAGTTATAGCTCAGTTATCGTTACTGATCTATAGCAGGTTGGTAAATATAAAATATTTTAGAAAATCTCCAAAACAAAATTTATTTTACAAAAAATATTCAAAGTCCGCCCGAAATTGAACTTAAATGAAACCAAACGACAAGCACCACCTTTCAATTAAAAAAATCATCGAAATCGTTCCAGCCAGTTAAAAGTTCTGAAGTAACATACTTAAAAAAATAAAATCTAATCGAGAACCTCCTACTTTTTGGAAGTCAGTTAAAAAGCAAACAACACTCATCATCATATTTATTAAAATAATAAAGACCAAACACATATGTATGAAATTTACGTAACATCTCCGATAAATATATATACGTACAAGTTTTAGTAACTAGTATATGCAGTAATTATACAAAAGAACTCGATCTAATATATTTACAACATTTGTAGTATTATCTAAGAAGGCGTTCCTAAAGATGTATTTATGTACAATCACAAGATGTTATGACAAGCTTAATGACCAAAGTACAAAACTTAACAATTGACTTTTGTTTTTATTTATTAAATTCTTTTATCAAAATAAACTATTTAAAACAATATAGTTTACAAGCATCATTTACGTAGGTCAAGATATGTGTCTGATATGAAAATTTCACTAAAAGTCGCCGATTATTAATGTAACTGGATAGAAACACTTAAAGTCTTCGGGTGAAACTAATTTATTCACCTAATTTATTAATTATTACTAACAATAAGAAACATAACTAGTCGACGTGCGTAAACGGTTGTCCTTCAAGTGACGAGTATTTCTGACAGTGTTATAACGTTATTAATAATAAGAACAAACACAATTTATCACGTTTCCGTTATCACGAAAGAACTAAGAACTTGGAGAACAGAAAATGTTAATAATATTATACTCAATGTAGATGCCGCGCTTGAGCTCCGCACTGAAACAAACAAGATAATTATTATTCACGTAATGGACTTACTTTTTGAGGATAAAGTTGTAGGTAACAGCTCCTTTAAACAATTTGTTCCGGTGGCCTCTTTATATTTCAATAAGATTTCACGTTAACCTTGTTAGTGTACTTTGTAAATCGAAGTCATTATATATTTAATGCAAGTTTGAATTTTGGATTGTGATATACAAAGTTTGAAGGAGTTTAGCGAACGAATATGGACGAAATAACATTATTTTCATTGATTTATAAATTATTATTACGTATTCCTAAAATCAGGGAAACCGTGAAGGGTTCTGTAGCTTTTAAAAATATTTTAACTACTACTACTTTCAATTCATCATGGTCGCATTCAGTCATAAATAGTGTTGAATATCTTCCGGCATTATCCCGAGTAGAAAAAAGGTCAGGCTCAACCAGATCATGTATCTGGACCGGATCAGGATAGAATAAGGCATGCCTGATCCGGCAAGCTCTATCAGGACCAGGTCCGGTCCAGACAAGGATAGCCTGATATAAAATATAATCAAGTATGGTAAGGCATAGTGGATCAGGACCAGGTCCGGGCCAGACAAGGATAGCCTGATGTAAAATATAATCAAGTATGGTAAGGTATACTGGATCAGGACCAGGTCCGGTCCAGACAAGGCTAGCCTGATGTAAAATCTTACCAAGTATGGTAAGGCATACTAGATCAGGACCTGGTCCGGTCCAGATCAGGATGGCCTGAAAGAAATGACGCGAACTGAGCCTGAATCACGCTATTAATATTTTTAAGCGCACTTAGTATATATATAGTTATCAGGACAATCTAGCAGGGAGTCCATTTCTACACATTGGAGCAGTCGTAAGTAATAGGAAATAGTAGTTAGTAGTTAATCATTAGAAGTTAATAAATAAAATTTAATTAATAATAATAATAATTTAATAACATAAAAATAAATAAAAATAATTAATATCTAAAGTAAAAACATAAATAAATAATACATTGGAAAAAATAAACGGAAATAAATATTATAATAATTATGTTAATACATATTTATATCAATTCGCTTTTTTTTTGTTAAACAATTTTTTCAAAAATATACATTCGTGTTTTTTAAAAGGACCGAACCGAACCCGCTGATCAGGATGAGATGAGATTTCCTGATCAGGTCCAGATCAGGAAATCTCATCTCATCCTGATCAGGTCCAGACCAATCATCTGCGTTACATGCCTTATCTAGTCCTGATCAGGCATGCCTGGTCCGGTCCTTCTAAGGAAGACGAAAAAATTTCTACTCGGGATACAGAGCGGTCGCTATGAAGTGTTAGTGAATATGAATACTGTATGAAGGAAACAACATTCTTTGATATGAAAGATTTTTGTTTATAGTTGAAAAAGTATGGTTATTACAGTTACAGAAAAAGTATTGATAGTAAAAAAGATACCTACATTATTAGATTAGTAGGATAAATATTTGTTCAATTATATTCGTAAAACAAAATAAATAATATATGAAACGTTAATACGAGAACTGTTTTATTTACTCAATTATTTGGCTTAAGTCACTTAATTAAGATAATTAACGTTAAATCTCAGTAGATACAATAATATCATTTATGAATTGAAATACAGCGCCGTCACAAATTATTACTTGATTAAAACCTTTCAAATAAATAAGATATTATTGTAATCAGACTTTCGATTTATATCATATCCTTTTTTTAATAAGAGTTGGTTTTAAAACAGACATTCGCTTCGCTAACATTATATTCGCTAATATTATATAATAGACTTGGAATCCAAATCCACATATGTGTGTATCGGGGTATGTGTATCAAAGTATGCCACGAATAAGTTTAAATGTTAAATGTCTGTCTCATTCACACAGAAGGTATGTGAGCAAGATAAAAGTAGGTATTCTGAATCGTCGATACGGTTAAAGTATTGTACTCTTGAAGAAGATTAAGGAACTTTAGAAAACGTACTGTATGTGTTGTAAAGGTTTTTTTTGTTCCAAAAGGTTGAACATGAAAATTAAATACAATTTAATTATATTATCGTTACTCATTTAAAAATAAGATAACATAAACAGTATCGTAAAATTTTGTTTGCAATATTTCTTTTTTACGCACTCCATTTAGTTTTAAATGTTTTAGTTTAATATTGAATAGTAATAAGAAATCAGCCTTTTTATTCATATTTTACCATTTTTAATTGAAAAACACTATATAGTACTATAGACTTATTTAAATTGCAAATGTAAAAATCTAATTATTTTAAATTTTTATAATACTGACACTAGCTTAAAGAAAACATTGTTACTAAATTTATAATTTTATATGGCTAGCTACTTTGGCTAGCTTTACGTATAGGCTAGTCCCTAAATAAAGGTTATTTATTATTGTTATTATAAATAATTTAAAAAAAATGATATAATATATAAATATATTTGACATAAACACACGGTCTGTTCCTAGATATAGCTAAATATTTTTGAAGTGAAACTTCTTCAGAATCGTTGTGATTTAAAACTCGATGAAACAAAAAAATTGTCGCGTACATTGCTGCTCAAAACGCGTAATCGAGGAATTTTGATGGCGCTTGCGACTTTTTTCACGAGATCGTGATCATCGTCGATAGAACAAAGCGCAACGGCTTACCTTCTTACGATTTTTTTTTCGATTAATATACGTAGAAATATTACTTTTATAATAATTAAATCTACACCAAGACTCGGGCGAGAACCCACCACCTCCGAAGCAGAAAGTAGGGCCACGAAAAACTTAGCCAACGGCTAACTAGTCTACATATAATTATTATATTAATAGGGTATTCCGCCTTATCAATTAAAAATTAAATACTGAACAAAAAAATTGTGTTATGAATCTTACCTAAAAGCATAGCTTCTTTGCTGTCTGCAAGCTGATTGTTACCAACGACGGCTTCACTGCCTTCTTTCCAAGCGAGAGCCACTCGTGCTGTGCATCGCACTTGCATGGTTCTACCTGTTGGCACTCGCAAACCAAGCGCCGTCGACAGTAGGCCATGTGCATGTTGGATTGGCGGATATTCAACCAACAATCTTGGGTCTGTTACCTATGACAAAATTAACGGATCGTATTTACTATTAAGCAATCAAAAAGCGACATAAAAACAAAATCGATTGTTTAAAATATCATTTTTGAAGTAAAAGTTTTTCACGCACGATTGACTTGGGGAGAAAGCTTGTTAATGCGTGATGAAAGCGTTACGAAAAGTGTGATCAGGCGAGGTGAACGGAAGTTGAGAGGGAAATATACGTTAGTGAAGCTAGAAAGAGAGAGAGTTACGTTACGTAAGTTTTACTTCAGTCGTGTGGTCTAAAGCACACTCGTTTTTTTATTTTGTTCCTTTTTTTGTACTCGTAAGTTTCAGTTATAAAATATAGTACAATCTAGTGTAAATGAAAGTAACAATAATACCAAAATGAACGACTGTACTGCAGTATCTTTTAGGCATTCGCTTTTTATATTTTTGATATTGATCCGATAGACAAGAATAGCGTCCGCTGTCAGTATATCAGATGATACCGTCTATTATAACTGCAATGGACGTTGCAGTATAAACTATTCTTAAATAAAATATTTTTGCGTGAAATAGTAATAAATACACATTCATCAATCGTCACAACCTTTAGTGGATAATCTTTTGATTGTAGTTCATCTTCGTATTACAGATTGATTTATTCATTAACTTTCGACGATAAACTATCACGCAGTTTGGCGGTTTAAGAAATTGTAAAGAAGTATTCAGTTGAAATAAACAAAAATAAGATAACATCTTAGAAAACAAAACATTTTCGTGGCCTCTTTATATTTTAATTTAACGACAAAGGTACTAATAGGAGTAGAATAAAAAACAGACTAACGTAATACCCGTTGGTCAAAACGAAAATAATTTTAATTTTTTTAATTTTTTATTAATGATCCAATAATTAATAATTAATAATTAATAATTTAAAAATTTAGAAAATGTACTACAAATTACAGGAGAACACGTCATTCTAAATCAACTTTCACAAATAAATAAAATTGTAATTTATGTATAGTTTAGTATTAGAGACGCAGAATAATAACATGTTTTATACGAAAACAAAATATAAATGCAATTAATAACTTAAAAGCATTTCTAAATTCCGCACTGTTATTTCAAGACGATTAGCTAACAAAGCAAAACCTTACATTACTAAACAATAGAATTTTCACTATCATCGAGCTATTGTTTCAAGAATTCCTAAATAAGTAAATGCTTGACACAATGTCTGTTTATGATAAAGAAACTGTTTATGATTTGAGTTCACACTCCAAACTAGGACATGATAATCGTACGTTTGTATTTTGATAAGAAATTTGTAAGTTTGTTATTTATTTACGATCTACGTAAAGCTGGAAGAGGATTGCAGAAAACTGGGATGTCTGTCGGGAACTTGGGGAGGCCTATGTCTAGCAGTCGACTGCAATACGCTGAAATGGTGGATGATGAAGTTATTTGTAATTCGTAAGAAAATGTGTGTAATTTATTATTTAATTACACTATTATTTATATTAAAATAAATGTGGAGTTATATGATCTCATCGTAAGTTAAAATGACTATTCAATCCTCGTTAGTCGAAACGTGATGTTTTATGACACAATAATATCAATAATTGTGTTTGCTCGTAAACGAAAAAAAACCGACTTCAATTACATCGACGAGTCATACAGCTTAGATCGACGAAAAAATAGTCAAGTAACTACGCGTTATCAAAGATTACTCAAAAAGCAGTTATCAGATCTCAATAAAATTCACATGTAGCCACATGATAAACACCAGCTTTCGATTAAATTAAAAATTATCAAAATCGGTACACCCAGTAAAAAGCTATTGCGGATTTTCGAGAGTTTCCCTTGATTTCTCTGAGATTCCATCATCAGATCCTGGTTTGCTTATCATGGTACTAAACTAGGTATATCCCCTTTCTAACGAAAAAAGAATTATTCAAATCGGTACATCCAGTAGAAAGTTATGCGGTATAATACAACGTAGGTCGACGAAAAAAGCGTCAAGCAAAAACGCATTATTAGATATAACTCGAAAAGTAGTTGTTAGATCTCAAATAAATTTAAATGGGACCAATTGACACACACCACCTTTCGATTTAAAAAATTTTTGTCGAAATCGGTCCACATGGTCAAAAGGTCTGATGTAACATACATAAAAAAAATACAGTCGAATTGAGAACCTCCTCCTTTTTTGGAAGTCGGTTAACAAAGTAGACTATGCTAAACTAAATACATTGTTTTTTTTTTTTGTAAAATATATTCCAAATATAAATATAATCCTCTTGTTAATTTTTTTACTATAAAGGACAAAATATTCAATATATGTTTAGAATCTTATTAAAATTCGTTTATCTAAACGTAAAATATTTACCCATTTACATAACAAACGAATTTATCAAACTTCGAAGTTTAATAAGAGCCGAAAGGTCGTACAAGCTCCGCGAACAATAGAACTTCGGAAAGATTATAGCCATTATCAGATTGTTAATCAGAAAAGTATTCAAAACTTTTCAAAAGTTAAACCTTAGAAAAAAAACCTACATTATCTCCAGCGCTGCCCAATTTACAAGACCTTACCTCGTAATTTTGTAAGCTATTTGTTGAAATAGATTTTGAGAGAAAAATCTTCCATTGAAGATGAGAGTGAGACAATTTATAAGCTTGTATTAAAACAACTTAGCAAGATGGCTCTCATGGTTTCATAGGGATATGGATATAACCAGTACTTATAAATGTTTTTTAAAACAAATTTATTCCTCAACTAGTCGGTATACATAACACTTTTTTTAATGTTTGAAAATATTATAAATGTAAGAATTTTGTTGAACACATTATTCCTATCTATCAATATAAACAAATCAGTTCGACTACTAATATTTACGTGATCAATTCGTCAGTATGAGTCAGATTGCCGAACTATATTTCAAACATAATATTTATCTAATTATATTGAATATTCATCAAACTTTGATGCAAATGAAGGAAATTATTTACTTGAAATTGATATTCATTTTTCAATAATCAACTAAACTAACAGTGATTAATTTACAGATAATTATATTTTAGCGAATTAACATCAATACTTACTAATTAAGATGTCTGGATTTAATAATGAAATTAGTGCATAAATTTAATATATTCTCAAAAAGGATTATAGATGATGCTAGAGCACTGCATCACAGTTTATATATTATCTTAATGCGTTTAAATTTTAATAAAAAAAATTATACTTCAAATAAAGACATCTTTACTCTGATTGTTTTTTTTTCCTTTTACTAGTTTTATCAGCTAATGCTTGATTAAATTTAGCTAAAACATCACCTATTTCGACTTTTTACAGAATGGAAATTAAATGTCAAAAGTGACAAAAATTATTCCCATGGTCTTAGTGCTTTAACGAACATATGTACTAAAAAGAACTCAATACATAATAACAATAAGTTTTATAGTAAATAGCTTAACTATCTTAGCGTTAAAGAGTAATACATATTTAGCTTCGAAAACTGCCATCACATATTAATACAGATTAACTTAACGGAGGCCGTCTCATCGTTGCCATGCTTTTGGCTCCCTCGTCACTTGGAAGTTTTCGATGGCGTAATTGACACCCAAATAAGTGTCGTTCACTTTGCAAGTAATGATGATAATATCTCACAAATATCTTTACGTTAATATTGAGAATGTGAATATATACAAACTTTGCGTTTATATTTTATAACATTACATTTTATTTGTTTTAATTTTAATGGAATAAAAAAAGCAATTATTCTAGGCCAAGCATTTAGAATGCGACGATATTTGTGTTGATGAAAAAATATATGCAAATTTATCAAAATACGACATGTAAAAAATAAATGGTAAATCTAAACTTATTATACAAAAAAGCAAAGAGGTAACGAACATGTCCAGTGTAGACCAAAATACCAACTCAGTAACGTTTATTGATATTTGTCTGTCTCTTGACCTACAACTGTCTTTTATTCTGTGGTATTATAAACGATACTTGCGTATGTAGGACTCTTAGTTTTAAAAGCTTAACGTATTATAAACAATTAACATTGCTTTAACATTTAGCACAAATATTGCAAAACATAAACTTACAGCTAATTCAAGGTTTTGTATATATTTAACAAGTCAATGTATCATATAACAACATACCAATCTTAATGTTTTTCCAGAATACAACAACAGGTTACAAATTTCTTAAAATATAAAGCTCTCAAAGAAATCGAATATATTCAAAAACGAGTATAACATAACCATAAAGAGAAGTGAATGAGTATAAAGTACCTACCTTTTCACCGTCAATGTCCCAACTTAGAACCGTTGCGGGGTAAGACCGACCTGACGTACAGTTTAAGAATAAAGAATCCCCTCGTCGATTCTCTTCTTCGTTACCCGTTATCCTCGGTCCGTCTCGTGGTAAGTCTGTACAGAGAAATCAATACAATGTTATAATGGATTATTATTCTGATCGGATCGCGTATTTCTTCGCTTTGAAATAAAAGTCTAACTAGTGACTTAAATAAATAAGTATGTAAATTTTAAAAGGGAATTCAGAAAATAGTCATTTTTATTATATTCACGTTTTTATTGGAAAATTAAACGTTTTTATTTTGTAAAAAGCATTTATTTTATCACAAGAAAAAAAATCGAATATAGTAAATCAACAAGTTAAGTTAGAAATATTATGGACAATCGCATTATTAATTTATAATTCGTGTATTTTTATGTTATACTAGTACTAGTACTTTTTTTGAAGACATGATACATTACAATACAGCAAAGTCGACACAAAGCTCACAAATCACTTCTTATTCGGATCGAATGTAATTTATTACACAAATTGGTACTTCGGTTGTAAGGTAAATCAAGTTTCATTACCTGTAATGAATCTGAAACTCATTTTATGTATATCCACATAATTATACATATTATTATTGTCTTTAAATAAAAATTGTAAATAATCTTTTATTTCCTTGACAATTATAAAGCCGATAAATATACAAGGCTGATTATAACAATTAATTTGTGTTGATTTCAACAAAGAAGTTATAAAAAACACTTTGTACAAATTTATAAAAAAAAAATTGTACAAAATATGGAATGTACAACAATTTAACAATGAAAAGAACAATTAAAATAATTTCCATTAATTTTAGACAATTATTTAATTATAGACAGTACATTTTATGGTTATTATTTCGGAACAGTAAACGTTTTTTACACACCCGTTATAATAGAACAGTAGTATCTATTATCACTTACAATAATTTAAATACTAACTACATAGTATTATTACGAGCTTATTGCTTCGTTATAATTTAGTTTTACGCTCTTACCGTGCCTATCTTATTATATAATAAGTAGGCATCAAAATTTAATCAATTCAGTTTTTTGATAATTTTTTTTTATCGAAAAGTATGTGAGTGTGTGCATCTTTTGTTAATTTAAATATTTTTTCAGATTTAAATTCATATTAGCGAGAATCTCCTTTTTCTTTATAATTTTGGTTTTCAAACACCACCATGTAACGGACAAACCATGTCGATACATAATACAAACTTCTTAAAGACAGATAAATAATGTGAAGTTCCATTTTTAACGACAGTTAATAATGATTTTTATTTTTTATTTTAGTGTACAACTAGGTCAGCAAACAAGCGTACGCCTCACCTGATTGTAAGCGATTACCGTAGCTCATAGACGCTTCCAAAAACAGAAGCATCGCAAGTAGAAACTCTGGTCACTTTACTCACCACAGGAACACAACATTGCTTGAAAGCAGTATTATTTAGCTGTGATCTTCTGTCAGGTCAAATTGCTTTCCCATTCGGGCTGCTCCAGATTTAGAGCATGATATTTCCTGCTCGTAGCTCATAGACGCTTCCATAAACAGAAGCATCGCAAGTAGAAACTCTGGTCACTTTACTCACCACAGGAACACAACATTGCTTGAAAGCAGTATTATTTAGCTGTGATCTTCTGTCAGGTCGAAGTGCTTTCCCATTCGGGCTGCTCCAGATTAAGAGCATGATATTTCCTGCTGTACCCTATCTCAGTTACTCATTTGATGAATTATGAATTTTACAAGTTAAAGTAAAACACTTTGTAATGGTAGCTTTTCTTTAAGCCCGTGGGTGTACGTGTTCATTAAGATGGCGTATACGCTCAAAAGTTTCTCTACAACCAAGTTCTAAATTAATAAGGTTTTTTACTGAATATTATTTGTGATGACTGTAATTTTTCACTAATTTTGCTATATTTATAAATAATTCCTATATAACATTTTAATTTTCGTCCGCTACCCCAAATAATGCGTATTAAATTACGGAATACAATGTATTGAATAACCTAGCTCGTAGTGAAAAGTCATTCGTCCTTTTTTTCATTCAGATTAATTAGTGAAAAGTCAAATTGTTATCCGTCTCCTTAAAAATTAATGAAATTCTTCAAATACCTTTATTGTGCAAAATACAACCTTTTGTAATATAACACAATTTTTAACCTCCACTCAAAAAAGGGATGATATAACGTTAATGTCTGTCTCTGTCTGTCTGTGGCATCGAAACGGGTGGATCAATTTCGACACATTACTTTTTCCCCTTGCGGTGGTGGTCCTTGCCTCTTTTCTCTATCATCTCTTTTCCAAATAAGTGTATGTAATTTTCGACATGCAATGAAATTATTTATTACTTTGGAGTAATTATTTACGTAGGTTTTTTCTTTAATTTATAATTCAATGATTAAATTCATTTAAAATAAGTTTTCTTTTCTAAAGATGAATCCATGAAAACACATAAATAATAAAATATGTCAAGTAGTCACTTACATATTACTTCCATTTTGCTCTCTCCAGCAGCAGAAGCAAAACTGGGCGCTTCAGCCGAAACTTCGCAACGATATAAGCCTGATGATTTCAAAGTCACCGGATGCAGCACAACTTTTTTGTCATCCGATTTTGAAAGCTAAAGTAAATTAAAAAATATATATACAAATTAAAAACAAAGTCTTTAAATTGAACTTAATTTAAAAATATAATTAGATATTAATTAAAATGAGGTGAAAGAAAGAGAGAGATGAGAATATTAATGAAAATGTAATTAGATATTGATTGATAATAATGAGATTATGAATTTTTATCACCAATATCTATCGTTAATTAAATTACAAAATACAATAAAATTTAATTTAAATTGCCAACTAATGTTTTTGTTTTCTATTTTTTAAAATCATTATACAAGTATTCATGTTTAAAACTTTTAATTCAAAAGTTTTAAAATAATGTGATAAAAAAGACTATTTGAAAAGATTATTTTACGGTACGTTTCATTTTTATTACAATAAACGAAATGAAATTCGAATGACCTAAAACTCAATTAACGTACTTAAATTCCAAGTATTCTTAACTAAAATTCATTAAAAGAACGCTTACATCGACTTTGATGCCTTCGAGTTTATACGAGTGTTTAGGAGGATCATATTTCGGCATAAATCGATAGAACTCTTCATTATCTCTGTACCATTTCACCGAGTAAAGTGTGTCGTCGCCCAGCTCGTAATCACAATCCAACTGCACCGTCTGACCCCTCAGTCGATGTGAAGGGATTGAGACGCGAACTATCCTTAGTAATAAGGATTCTGTAACAAGAAAGTTAATCTTCTTAAGGGTTCTTGTGGTAGTTATTTAGTAATTTATTATTATGTGTACGTGGGTAGTATTAGTGCCTGCTTTGTATCAAGTGAAGTGCATTTTAACTTAGTAGATTTATTGTTCATATAAGTATATACAGATACTTTGTTAAAATATATCTGATATGTATTATTTTTATTTTGGTGTACAAGAAAGTGTATTGTTAAGTTGTTATGTAGTCAAATTATTTAATATTTAATACCCAAGAAGAACGCCGCGTTGGCGCAACGGTCACAGCTATGGATTGTGTCTGTTGCCCTGGCGGTTGCGGGTTCGATCCCCGTACATGACAAACATTTGTATTGGCCATACAGGTGTTTGCCGTGGTCTGGGTGTTTGTGCAGTCCATATGAGTCTCCCCACCGTGGCTCGGAGAGCACGTTAAGCCATCGGTCCCGGTTGTTATCATCTACGCCTCGATAGCGATCGTTACTCATAGTAGGGAATATATCCGCCAACCCGCATTGGAGCAGCATGGTGGATTAAGCTCTGATCCTTCCCATGGTGAAAAAAGGCTATGCGGCCTAGTAATGGGGTATTACAGGCTGAAACGTAAACCAAGAAGTAAAAGAACAAGGACGTGTTTTTAATTAGTTTTTAAAATGTTTTGTTTTTGCTAGTATTATATATTTTAGTTATTTGGTATTGGTAGGTACTTATTTATAATATATAACAGTACATTGCGTTTCTTCAATTACGCAATTCTGATTTACTTAAAAATAATTAAAGCTACGAATAAATTAAAATGCGTATTTAAAAAAAACTCAATTCGTTCTTAATATATTCCACTAGTTGTGCCCCGCGGTTCCAGGCGCATTAATTTGAGGAAAAAACGTACTAAAATTTTATATACTATATATAAGTGATTTCTGATATTAGTGCGTTTAAACAAACTTTTCAACTTTATGAAATTAGTATAGATAAGGAATGAATCAATTTTGCTTATTAATTAATCTATTATGCTCAACAGGAAACGAAACTCCGTTCGAATACAATTCGAGTTTTCGTTATATGGCATTTAGAAATCTAAATACCGGTTTAAAAACCGGTAAATAGCAGTCAGACTCAATTCAGCAGTTATACTTTGATACCGTGTAAAAATTATTTAATAAGTGGTTGCGTGGTCATATAAAATCGTAGTAGAGCAACGTAAGGAATCAAGTTTTAATCAAATCCTATGTGCGAAATATTTAGGAACTGTTTGAGTTCATTTTAGATCATACTGCATACCTTCAGTCTTGCTATCTTATTTAAAAAAAAGGTGTAATGTTTAAGACACTTAAATGCAATTTATAAATTATTATAAATAACTTATTAACAAAGTCTCGACACTAAAAAGAAAAGACATTGGAAAATACAAGGAAATACAGTAAATTTACAGCTAGGTATAAAGATTTAAAATATTCTCGTCCAAATATGCATGTGACTGCAGAATTATCAAGTTTTTGCAAGATAAGCCAAACTAAATTACTAGAACTAGTTGGAATCGTGATTGTATAACTTTGTAATAATTAGCGCGGCTGACATAGCTGGGTAACTTTATCGATTTTCAAACTTATTCCGAACAAAAAGCTTAAGTTCCTAATTAACTTACATGAGTTCCAATGTCCATAGTTTAAATGAAAAGTTATTCTAATATTTTTTAAATCTTATATTTATACAATGACCGGCTCGTTAGTGCTTTCCTATTTAGTGTGGGTGTAATATTTCTACATGTATTACAACACACATTGTAGTAGTCGGCCGGTAATACATTAAGCTATTTTAATAGACAGACTTCTACATTAGGGCTTATATGTATACTTTATATAAGTTTAAACATTTTTTTTTTTTTAAATAGTCGACATTCTAGAAAAAATTCTGTAACGCCGTCGATTAATTTTATTTTTGGGATCATCTCTAATGTTATTTTAAAATAGGCATTATTATTTAGATAAAAATAATAAATGGAAAAAAGATTACTTCAGAAACTCTAATAACGTGTAACGTGAATAAACTATGACTTATAAAGTTTAATGAGGGATTGATTGATAAAATACGAAATATATCAATATTAACGACAACAACTTTTAATTGAAAACTTTGTTTTCGTTACTTTGTAGTTATATTTCTTTCTTACTTTCCTGAATTATTCAAATGTAACAACCATTCTACTATTTTTATTTTCTCTTACCATAAGCTTTTACGATCTCACTTTTTAGATACTATTTCTTATATTGATAAACGAAAAAGACATTACTCTAACTATCTCATATATTTCCAATTATCTATATATTAATACTTGAACCAAAACTTTGTACCCCTTTTTACGGAAATTGCGCGGACGCAGGACTATAAAATTTCGGACACTTCTAGTTTGTATAGAGAAAGAGTGCAGAATGCTAACTTTTTTTTTAATTATACATAAAATATATATTAAATTAATAAAAAAAAACATTACCCACACTACCATGTATTTGACATAACTTTTGTTTATTGTCAAAGTCTGACATCAGATTGAGAATAGATTATAGATTAATATTGTTTGTCTATACAGAATGTCAAACATAAAAATAATAAATACTCTTTGACGCCAACAAAGCCTAAATGTGGTATACAAAGAGGTTCCAAATTATTTGAATATAATAAATAGGTACTACTTTAGCACTTAGAAAATATAATCAATTTCTACGCGACTGAGGCTACGGCCCGACTAGAAAAAAGGTCAGGCTCAACCAGATCATGTATCTGGACCGGATCAGGATAGAATGAGGCATACCAGATTCGACAAGCTCTATCAGGACCAGGTCTGGTCCAGACAAGGATAGCCTGATGTAAAATATAATCAAGTATGGTAAGGCATACTGGATCAGAACCTGGTCCGGTCCAGATTAGGATAGCCTGAAAAAAAATTACGCGAACTGAGCCTGAATCGCGCTATTAATGTTTTTAAGCGCACTTAGTATATATACAGTTATCAGTACAGTCTAGCAGGGAGCTGTTTGTAGTCTGCTACATGTAAAGATGCCTGATGATGGTCCAATAAAGGATCGAAACGTCGCATGAATTTGCAATTAGTGGTTTGATTGGCACCTTATGTCCACTTTCCTGCGAACCGTCAAAGAGTACTTATAACAAATGGACGCAACGATAAATAATAAAAATAATAAATTCATTAAAACTGTAATAATGTTCAAACTTATAATTGAAATTAATTATGGTCGAATTTCGACCACTAGGTGACCGCTAGTAGTTTTGATTAGCTGTTATCCGTAGCCTCAGTCGCGTAGAAATTGATTATATTTTCTAAGTGCTAAAGTAGTACCTATTTATTATATTCAAATAATTTGGAACCTCTTTGTATACCACATTTAGACTTTGTTCGCTAGAGCTATCAAAATGCTAGCAGAGCTCAATTGCGATCAGACTTTATTCATCGGTTGTACGAAAATAACCCGTTAGGCTTACTTCAGTCATTTTAGGTAATTTCAGTAATTTAACTAATACCCTATTTTACAATCCAGAGTTTACGCAAAACTTGGAATACTAATTTTATTAATATGCAATCAAAACCCTAAAAAAAATCTTGTTTCTAACAATATGACAGATACGTTTAAAGAAAAATTGCTCTTTCATTTCTTCAAAATCACATAAATACATGTTAATGTATTTGTCGTCCAAAAGCCTAAGCATAAATTTTCATACTTATAACTCTCGAAATGGCGCACTTTCACATTAACCTGCATACTAATCAACAGCCTATATTATACATATCAACATTTGTTATACATCCCCTTAGGGGTAGAATTTTCATAAACCTTGAAACATTAATTTTTACTGATTTACAGAGTTTCATATCTCTAATATTAAAAAAATCGAAAGGACTTCTATAAAATCTTCAATCCCTAGATTTAGAGAATTTTTTTCACAAATCCTCAAAACAAAATTTTACCTTTAACACCAAAAGTGACGAATTTATTTACGAATATTCACCCCTTATTTCACCTCTGTAACGGTAATATCCACAAACGCATGAAACGCGTATTTAATCAGTAGACCAAAAATAAATTGTATACATTATTAAATTTTATTTTTTCTTACTATAAAAATGATGGACTTTCCGTAAAAAAGCCAACACCTGTTTTACCTTTTACTTTTAGGTGTATAATCTCCACAAAATACTGATCTAAACCTTTACTTATTTTGAATAGCTGAAATAAGTAGTTCAGCCTTTTTGGAGATAAGCCCGAACAAACAAAAAGTTTTTTTTTTTTTTTATGACAAATAGGCAGGCATTTGACCACAATCTCACCTGATGTTAAGTGACGATGCGGTCGAAGGTGGAGCATGCCTGCTTAATAACAGCCTATTCACTCTGGCCTTGAAGGCACCCAGATTGTATCGTTCGGGAAATACAGATGCGGGCAACGAGTTCCATTCCTTAGCTGTCTTAGACAGGCAAAAATTTTAAATTCGTACGTATGTTTTTATTATAGTATAAATAACCATAAGCACTTCAATTTCGTTTATGTGTATAGGTATAGAAAAATGTTTGGTTAGATTATAATTTATCTGGGCGTGAGGTACCTACTCGCGCGCGGATTTTTTCGCATAAATCTTGATTACGCGAAAATACTGGGATAAAAAATAGACCAAGGACAAAACCTATCTGTAGAACCACAGAGCATTTTAGCCTTCAGTAAAAGTCCCATACAAAATCGGTTCAGCCGTTTTGAAGATTAACGCCAACAAACAGAAAGATAGAGAGACAGAGAGACAAAAAGCTGCACTTTAGTGCTGTTATCCACCGGAGTACCAGACCGAAGGCGTATAGAGAATGGTGGTGCTGTTCTTCAAGAGAGGCGACGTCACTCTTAAAGAATTACAGACCGATCTTACTTCTGAGTCAAGCCTATAATCTGTTTTCTAGGGCCGTTACGAATCGTTTCACCAAAAGACTGAAGAACGACAAGAATGTGTGTGTGTGTGTGTGTGTGTCTGTGTGTGTGTGTGTGTGTGTGTGTGTGTTACCTCAATCAAATATCTTGTCTTACTTAATTTCAGAATAACAGTAGAGGCCAATAGCTAATTACTTTTTATTTGGAAGATTATGAAACATCTATGCTGCTATCTTCTTATTTATTCTTCACCTGTTCACAACATAACACTTAGCACCCAAACTTTTTCGTTTATAGCATTAGTTGAATAGACGGATTTTAAAAAGGAAAACACCAAAACCTAATAATTTATATGGTTTATGCGCATCTAAACCGCCTTTTTGTCGGAAAAAGGTAAAGTTATTTTCACAATAAGATTTATTTAAATACATATTAATTGCAATTCAAAATTGAAATGACCAAATCTACTTAGAAACACTTAGAAAATATATACTTTTAATATACTTTAGTTTAACCATAATTTATAATAGTTTGTGTACGGCTACATTGAGTGTGGTGCTAATAAAGTCTTGTAGAATTTTGTCGTGAAGTAGTTTCTTCAGCTGTGTTTCTTACGGTGGATAAGAAATCAAATATCACTTCCTGTTTCCATCATTAGCTCTCTATTTCCTTTATTTCTTTCCTTAGCAACGTATATTTGGCTCTGGCACAGCAAGTTTTTATAGATAATATTGATAACTTCTTAGTGTGTGTTTACTAGATATTTTTTATTGGTACATAGATAGCCTTAGTAGTAGGTCACCTATAAACTCTAAGCTTAGTTATTATTTCAAGATCCTTATCAAATTGTACTAGATTCAAATCTAATTGTACGTAGATATTAACATCTCTTTTAGCATAACCTCTTTCAATATTCTCTCGAACAATGTTTACTTCTTAAGTTTTGATCAGTGCATAAAAGCCTATTAATATATTCCGGCCGTGTGCTTTATAAAAAATTTTAATGAGACTTTATATCAGCGATTTTTAAAGAGCAACTTTTACGATATAATAATTAAAGCTATATTAAATTTTTAATATTAACCTTTCCTTATTATTTTTTACTTTCTATTGATAAATAATATTTTAATTTGAAAAACAACCTAAGCAGAAATTTTGTATACTATTTTTGTTTTTCAAAAGAAGATAAACAATAATAATATACCTATATATAACATTTACTGAGCATTTTAAGAAGTGTTTGTGTCAAAACAATTTCAATGTTTTGTTTTTGTTTTAATAAATTCACATTTATATTATTCAGTGCTCAATAAGAGTTTGTTCGTTCCTTTGTTTAGGCGTATCTTCTCATGTCCAGAACTACGAAATACGTAGTTTTTATTTACATTAAAGTGATAATATTAACTATATTACAATACCAACTTAATATATATAAAATGTTATCAATTACTTGATTTTAATTTCGCCTGCTGTATAAATTTCTAAACAATTTGTCAATAGTCTCATATCTAGAGATTGTATAATGAGTTGACGGGACATATGATAATAATTCATTATTAAAATAATTTATACAATAACTAGATAACGTTAGCATTACGTAATTGAATTAAATTATGGTTATCGCTGATCTAAATATGTGTTACACTCAGAGTACACTTAACATTTCTGCTTTAACTACTTTTATTATTAAAAATTAAACTTTTATCATTAGGGGTTAGCTTCCAAGCTTATGTAAAGTCTCATCCTACATTATGAGCGAAAATGACAGAGAGAAAACAACGAGATGAATATATCATAATATAATAAATGAGCACAGTTTCAAGCTTATGACAGAGAGACCTGTAGGTAAATATTTCTATTCTCCTTTATTTCCCCTGAGTACGGGTGGGTTCGACCCAAGAGTCATTTAAAGTAAGTAAACACAAGCGTAAGAACCGAGTAACTCATAATAAAGTCGTACAATTTAATCTTTGAAACGCAAACTTGAAGGTATCAAGACGTTAAAATAATTATGTTTAAATTTTGTTTAATAGTTTATAGGACTTACAAACATTTCTAGTTATTTTGTTTCAAAAATAACATTACCTTATAAAAGTGAAAATGCTTAGTATTTAACTAAATAATTAAAGTAAGACTAAACTTCACCACTGTCAAATGTAAAACGAAACGAACAAAGTACTTTTTGCACTTTTGTCGATCTTGTCATAAAACTGATATAACGTAAAAGTCGTATTATCTTTTCGGAAGTTGCTGTTTACAGACTGATTTACAAATGTATGTATTTTAATAGAATAAAGCTGAGATTTTTTTTTTGTTTTATATCAGGAGTTCTTACAATAATAAATCACTTATTGCTATTTAGGTTATAAGGCTATTAAACGTAATGTTAGGATTCGAAGAAGTAGAAAGACACCATGTCAGCTTTAAGAAATAAAGCTGACATGGTTGCTGCTTGATTTCATTGTGACCGATATCTGATTTTTTCTACTTCAAATACAATCATATAAACTTTTGATATTATTTATTTATTCATTTATTCTTATAAAGGTACTTCAACGACTTATTCACTATTAACAATACAGGATATAATATTCGTAAAAAAAGTTTATGGTGAACTTGTCACTTACAGACGTATACAACACTTACAAAAAAGAACTTTGTTCTATCGTTACATCAATAAAATATTAACAAACAAATCCAACACCAAAGAAACAGCAAAACTACTTAATTAGAATAACTTAAGAATGTAGTTAACGAGTGCATTGCAAAAGTTTGATTAAAAAATAAAAACAAAATACCAAAGATAAAAAAATTAAAATTAAAAACAATAAAATGAGACATACGCAGAATTAACAATTACAATTGTTCTTCAGAACCAGTCAATGACTTTTTGGCAAATTGGACTAAAGTGTCTGCAAAGATGTCAATGCCACAGCAACTGTCCAGTTTATTGTAGCTGGTAATTAATCATCTGGTAATAAATAATGGTAATATTATGACTCTACTAATACTGTACCAAAAATTTTATAGAATTATTTTAAGATATTGTTGAAAGGAAAAAAAATAAAGTTATAAAAATACAATAACAAGCAAAAGAAAGCGTACCGTTCTATCCCTCGGGTAATAATAATTATTATTACAACCAGAATTATCAATATTTCTTCCCCTTGTAACCCGAAATGAACAATATCTATTTTACTATCGTGAAATATTTTTATGTATACACAAAAACTTAATTAAAACACTTAAGTTTTATGAAATATTTTTTTAAATGTTAGTTATAATTATTACTTATTATTTACATTATCAATGAAAATAAAGTTTCTAATTACGTAGCTAGACAAAAACTAATTCCATAACTCAAATGAACCTAAATACGATGCTTAATACAAGGCGAATCCCCATAGACAGATAGGCTATTACTTTGTGTTAGCGAATACCTAATAGTTGTTCCTTATTTTATGCCACGTTAAAAGCTACCACGAATAAATGGTATCCCAAGAACTAACAATAACGAAAATGTTAAATCATGAACTTTATGATATACAAACAATAACAATGACTCGTCATTAAAAACACGAAAAAATACCTAAATAGGAAAAAAAATATTAAAAATAAATGTCTATAATATACATGTCTATCTATAAAAATAACTATAGAAGTGGAATGGAGATCAGCGAATTTGTATGTAAAAAAAATATTTTTTTATATTTGCGTTTTATTTAAATATGAAATATAAGTACGAGATACAAAATCACAATATAAAAGCTAGTAAAATTAATTTTATTTTGTAGTCTACGTATATACATTTTTATGTATGCACAACGTAAAAAGGACACCCCAAGGTAAAACAACTTTTTAATACGTTTTCTTCATACTGAACACAAAAAATCAACAGAATACACAAAATGTGTGTTGAATTCCTAAAAGCTTTTCAAAAACATACTTCCGCGAATCTTTTCGGCTATAACGTTTTTTTCATTATTAATTGTTATAACAAATCTAATCATATCATCGATCAATATTTTTCTATAACATCGTCTAAACTCTATGACAACAGACGAATAAGTAATAGGTAGGTAGCTCAGTAATAGGATTTTTGTGTGCAGATCTTCAAAACATACAAAATGTAAATATGGCTGAACTACGTTCTCATACTTTATTGCATGATTGCATATTGCCATAGTAGTGTTTGTGTTTGGTTCGTTCTCAGCTTCGTGTGTTTGTGAAACTGGATTAAGTTCAGTTTTTTTACTATTAACTTGTAACATTTTCGCCACCACAAACATCGTTAGGTAGTATACTGTTTAATCATAATGGTTATTTATAAATCAATTGTAATGTTCTCTAGGCATATACTTTGATATTCATAAGTAACCGTCATAATAGAACATAAACTCAGTTTTTATTGTTGGGTTACGTCTAAGCATTAAAAAATTGTAAATGTCTGTATATAAAGCATTTTTATTGTTCCTATTTGTGCATGCATCACGCGAAAGCTACTGGGTGGATTTTAATGAAATTCGTCATAATAACATTTAGTCCGTGAGGTCAACGAAAGGATGTTTTTGTTTGAGAAAGTCGGAAGACTCTCAAATAACATGCCGGTATAGCATTTTTTATTTGCATAGTCACATTTCTTTGTGTAATACGTGTCTGTAGTTCCGGAAATGAAATGGAATTTAAATGTAATTTTTTATCTAAATGAATTTCCTCATACTTACTCAAACTTTCTGAATAAAATTCGGTATTTTGAATCAGACAAATGATTATAATAATCGTTTATTTTTGGGAGTACTGTGACATGTTCTATTTCAAACTTCTGTTGTGTTTTTTTTTTATTCCATATATTTGAAATATGTGATAATAAAAAAATATTACAAAAACTTGAACATTGCTTTATCACAGAAACAAGAATGATTTAAGATAAATAGGTTGGTTGTTAACGCTGACTGGATGAATGTTTAAAGAAAACCAAATGTGTTGTTTGCTTCACCTAATGTTAAATATTACTTAGAAAAAAAAGTATGATTTTGTTGATCGATTCTACAGTTTTCTTACAGATAAAATTACATTTAAAACTACACTGGGATTGTCTTTTCACTTGTTGACCCTACCTGGAGACTCGGGCCATCAACTACCCGACGATGATACTGTTCGACCTGTATATTTTAGTTATTTCCACAGTATCAAATCTTACGGTTATGGTTTGATCATGTGAAGCTACAGTACAAATATTGAAAGTTGATCGTTTGTGTGAGTTGTTCGCAGTATTAATGATCTTGGAGCTCAAGTCGTCCTAGGGGATTATTTTAGAATTACACAAAACACGAAGAAATACCGTATATAAACTGTATATATGTTTATATTGGCCTCATTACGACATACAAATCTATACAAATAAGTAAAATTGGAGTAACATTTTTTACAATTTTTGTCGGTCTGTCTATCTGTTTGTTTCGGCTAATCTCTGAAACGCCTGGACCGATTTTGACGGCACTTTCACTAGCAGATAGCTGATATAGTAAGGAGTAACTTGGCAACTTTTATTTTTGAAATTTATTTGTTTTATAACTCTGCAAACTGAACAATAACTTTTTTGTTAAATTCCATGCGGACGAAGTCGCGGGAACAGCTAGTAAACTAATAAATTTATATGTACATCCACAGAATATATGCGAGTATAACACATTATATCGAATCATTATTAAATTATTATCTAATATGTATCCCATTACGGAGTATACGAGTACAACATTGAGCAATATATTAACGTCACTGAAGCAAGTATATTTAAAATTATTGTACATTGAAATTCAAGAATAAATATCCTTCTAATCTATACAAATAAATAAAATTGGAGTGTCTGTTTGTAATATTAAAATAACCGCTTTTTACTAAATGCATATTTATGTATACAAGGTACATATACCAAAATAACGTTTTTACAATTTTTGCCTGTCTGTTATCTCTAAAACGACTGGATCGATTTTGGTGTGCCTTTTAATAACAGATAGCTGATATAATAAGAAGTAACTTAGGCTACTTTTATTTTAGAAATTTATTTATTTTGTAACTCTGCGAACCAAACTATATTTTTTTTAATTCATTTAAAAAAAATCATTAATCATATTTAAACAAAAAAGTCAAAAGGTAAGTCAAGTACAGTAAAAATAATCAAATATAATGTCTATATTTAAGAAAAAATTACAGCAGTTTCTTGAATTTTTTGTAATTTGTAATTATTTAAAATCTAAATTATCATATACGAGTAGACATATCACAACCTAACAAATCAGCTTTTAAAAAAGCAAAGCGGAGTAAGTTCTCAAATTGTTTCTGAACTAGGAATATTAAGGCAATGCTTGTTAGTTACTCCTCATGTTAAAGATTAAGGTAATATCGTATGACGAGGATCCACAGTAAAGGAACCTTTATATTTAAGGAGAAGTTTGTAACTTGTAATGTTGCTAGGTAACTTGAGTTCTTTGCCTTGTCGACTTAGACCTCTATTTACGATAATTGATATACTTTAAATTGAACTAAAATATACTTTTGAAACACATAGTATAATTTGTATCAATTTATTTTAATAAAAAGTAAGGAGTCTTTGGTGGAAATGATGAAGCAGTCTTTTACTATAGATATGGGGAATCTATATGCTATTTCAAAACAATTTTAATGTGTTTTTTTATATCATGTTTTATTTCAAAGCGCTTGAAATAATAATTTCGAGCGTTTTTTCTGTTCGCACGCTGAAAACATAAAAGTACTTTTAACAAAAACGAATTAATTATTTAGAATAGATTTGTGACCAATTACAGCGACTGTGATTGTGACTGTACTTGTGTATACTTGATTTGTGACCGATTATAGATATTGAAAATTGTATGTTTTAGTCGTCACAAATATTACACTTCAGCTTGTATTATCCCACCGCTGAGCATAGGCTTCTTTCCCCTTGTAGGTGAAGGATCAGAGCTTAATCGACCACGCTGCTCCAATGCGGGTTGGCAGATATATTCCCTACTATGAGTAACGATCGCTATCAGGTGTACATGATAACAACCGTGACCGACGGCTGTACGTGCTCTCTGAGGCACGGTGGGGAGACCCACAAGGATTGCACAAACACCCAGACCTAGGCAAACATCTGTATGGCCAATACAATGTTTGTCACGTTCGGGGATCGAAGTCGCAACCGCCAGCGCAACAGCTACAAACCAGTGCTGTGACCGTTGCGCCAACGTGACGTCTAAAAAATATTACTATATTCATATTCAGAAATAAAATGATCATTTGTAAACATTTTTTTAATATCATATCAAAAATTGACCGCTCCAGCGGGGTTCGAACCCGCGTCTCCGACGTACCGTGTCGGCGCTCTAGCCAATTAAGCTATGGAACGATACACCCGCTCGAGCGAAATTTTCGATATGACAATTTTAAATTACGGTTTAAGCGAACCGTGGCGCCGTCTATAGTGAGCTCTTTACAGAAACCCGTAACTATTCAAAGTTTCATATTACAATGAAAATCTTTGACAGGAGACGACACCGTGCTATTTTTATATCTAAGATTTTATTTTTGTGTTACCCACATTAGGAATTCTAAACATTTTTTTTTAATATCATATCAAAAATTGACCGCTCCAGCGGGGTTCGAACCCGCGTCTCCGACGTACCGTGTCGGCGCTCTAGCCAATTAAGCTATGGAACGATACACCCGCTCGAGCGAAATTTTCGATATGACAATTTTAAATTACGGTTTAAGCGAACCGTGGCGCCGTCTATAGTGAGCTCTTTACAGAAACCCGTAACTATTCAAAGTTTCATATTACAATGAAAATCTTTGACAGGAGACGACACCGTGCTATTTTTATATCTAAGATTTTATTTTTGTGTTACCCACATTAGGAATTCTAAACATTTTTTTAATATCATATCAAAAATTGACCGCTCCAGCGGGGTTCGAACCCGCGTCTCCGACGTACCGTGTCGGCGCTCTAGCCAATTAAGCTATGGAACGATACACCCGCTCGAGCGAAATTTTCGATAGACGGATCGGAGACGCGGGTTCGAACCCCGCTGGAGCGGTCAATTTTTGATATGATATTAAAAAAATGTTTAGAATTCCTAATGTGGGTAACACAAAAATAAAATCTTAGATATAAAAATAGCACGGTGTCGTCTCCTGTCAAAGATTTTCATTGTAATATGAAACTTTGAATAGTTACGGGTTTCTGTAAAGAGCTCACTATAGACGGCGCCACGGTTCGCTTAAACCGTAATTTAAAATTGTCATATCGAAAATTTCGCTCGAGCGGGTGTATCGTTCCATAGCTTAATTGGCTAGAGCGCCGACACGGTACGTCGGAGACGCGGGTTCGAACCCCGCTGGAGCGGTCAATTTTTGATATGATATTAAAAAAATGTTTAGAATTCCTAATGTGGGTAACACAAAAATAAAATCTTAGATATAAAAATAGCACGGTGTCGTCTCCTGTCAAAGATTTTCATTGTAATATGAAACTTTGAATAGTTACGGGTTTCTGTAAAGAGCTCACTATAGACGGCGCCACGGTTCGCTTAAACCGTAATTTAAAATTGTCATATCGAAAATTTCGCTCGAGCGGGTGTATCGTTCCATAGCTTAATTGGCTAGAGCGCCGACACGGTACGTCGGAGACGCGGGTTCGAACCCCGCTGGAGCGGTCAATTTTTGATATGATATTAAAAAAATGTTTAGAATTCCTAATGTGGGTAACACAAAAATAAAATCTTAGATATGATCATTTGTAAATACAAATTTTTATAAAATAGAGAGAAATACGAGTTCGAATTCAGAATAAACGAATGCTGTTTTTTTAGTAATATTTCAAAAGATCAGTTCGAAGAATACGTACCTACGTCAAATGTTCATTCCAAAATTACAAATATATATTATCACAATGTAGTTCAAGTTCAAAATGGTTTATTTCTAACTGATGACTGACTACTAAATTTTCCAAACATCAACTATTAAAGGTACATGAAAATTGCCCCATTGAGTTCTTCGTCCTTTCTTCGTAAGGACTCATTAAATTAGAAAAATTCATCCATGATAGAAAATGCAATTTCGTGGAAAAATCTAGCTTATTTAACGTGTTATTTTTGTGCTTTTGATAAGAATCAAAAAAAAAAATTAATAAGTATTTGATTAAAATCAAGTTGCTATATTATTTAGGCTCTTGAGACTAATTTTCTTCTACTAAGTATATACAGTATTTTTAGTCAGTATAGTGTTCTTTTAGCTACTAGAAAAGCTGATGTAACAGATTAATAGACATTTTTTAAAATTTAATTCCAAGTAAATATCTAATGACTGCAACAATCATATTTATATTTTTTCATATTATTTAAAGATTAAAAAAAAAAAAACAATGGAACAATATGGGTTCCTAAAACAGTGTCTTGTAAAGAATAAAACGCATTCGTGTTCACAATTTAAATAATTTAAACAGAGTTACAAATGAAAAAATAATAGAGTACGGGTTTAAAAATTTAAATTTTTTCTTATTCAATTCTATCGTTTATTAAAAATATTACCGGTTGTTACACCTGAAGGCGATCGTTACTCATAGTAGGGAATATATCCGCCAACCCGCAAATGATAAGCGTGGTGGATCTTTTTCAGAAATCTTTTTTGTTTGTATTTTCGCAACATACTGTCTGTAAACGTAAAAAGTGCCTTTAAGGAGTTGCGACTTTCTTGCGACGATTACTTTGTCCAGTATTCATTTTAGTTTTCAAATAAATATGTACAAAGATGTCGATGTTATCGAATAGAAACGCTTAGTAAACAAAACTAAATTATAAATTAAGGTATAATAAATACATTGAAAATGTTAACTGTTTCTTATACGCCTAAAGTGAGGTCAGTGAAAATAATAATTGACATGTCACAAATGTTGAAATAATATTTGACACCTCGAAAACTAGACGCGATAGATACCACATAATGTTTGGAACTTTTAATCTATGAATTATCACTGGATTATTTCAGCTAACATTTAACTCGGTACCAGAAATGTGTAACGCAGTGATTATTATTTAAAGTTAAGTACAAATTAGGTAAAATATATAAAACTCAATATTACGACTTTATGTATTGTGTGCTTAATTCATACTTTCACGTACGAACAATACGTCAAAGCACACTAAAGTTATGTCAAAACGTTGCTTAATTTTAGTTTTACTGTTTGTTCAACATCGCTGTACCGCCGCAGTACAACATGACGACTCTACGCTTTATCGCGGCGTACTTGTACGCGACGTTAGAACGTACTCAGTTCGACCAGTATTCAAGCGCAGCGTCAAAACTTTAAATACTTTTAGTGCTAAGGTTTGTTTGATTGCATTGTATATGCACAATAGAATACAATGTAAAGCTATTGAGCTGTGTTTGTATACGGCGCTAGTACAAGCCCTCATCCACCCAGGTCAGGATATTTAACTTTACAAATGAGCACATATGCTAAAATCCTACTGTAATCTTTCAAGTTTTTATTTTAATACTATATTAAATTGATTTTCTTATTTTTACACAAAAAATATAATATATATCATGGTCTTAAAACAATTAGGTATTTAATTGTATTTTACTATACATATTGATTGTAATGTACTATTTGTCTAACTTAATACCGTTTTTATTTAATACCAGCTGCTCGGACAGACTTCGTTCTGTCAATAGTTAACAATAAAATATAATTTTATTTTAATTTTTTTTCCGTGTGCCTTTAGGAATATACAAAAAAAAAAAAATTAGTCGAATTGGTCGAGCCATTAACGAGATATGCACTTAGAAACGTTCATTTTTATTTATATAGATTCGATTTTTTTTCCAATTTCAAAATTTAATATTTCACGTTTGTACAAAGCTAAGTAATTAAAATGAACCGGTGAAAATGTGGCAAATTTCCTATTATTTTACTATTTAAAATAATTTCACTTATTTTTCGATTAAGGTCGTAAAACCTAGGTAATTTTTAATATAATTGGATAATACGACAAAATTACCGAGTGTAATTTAATTGATCAAGTTTGAAGGTAGATTATATTAACTTTGGGATGACGTCGCGTTGGCGCAGCAGTTTATGGCTGTTGCACTCACGATTGCGAGTTCGATTTTTGCACATGGCATATATTTGGATTTGTATTGACCATACAGATATATGCCGTGGTCTGGCCGTTTGCGCTTGTGTATTATGTGTGTTTCCGGAGTTCCGGACCCTCGACACATGAGTTAATCGTAGTGGGGGTCGTTGAGTGTGAGGTGTTTACATTTATTGTTTTAAATAGGATAACTTGACCTAATATTAAATAATAAAAAATGGGTTTCGTTTCGAAGAAAAAAATAATATTTTCGGTTAATAATATATTTCGAAATTTTAGAGTAAAAATATTCAAAAATTAATTTTATAGAATAAACTACTCAAGCCAATGACTAAAAATTTTTTTATTAAAGTTTGTTATATTTATAATAAAGGAACCATAACGTATTAAGAGTTTAGGCTAAAATTAAAAAAATACTTTTGAAGATTTACATTTTAAATTTTAGTCTACGTTTCAAATATCATAAAATAAACTATTCGAATATCATAATCAATTAAAACCTAATCTTTGTATTATCATATTATTTTATTTACTTGCTTCAAAATGTATTAAAAAAACTCTTAAACTTTTTGTTACGTTAAAAACGTTTGACGTTATTACGTTAACGTAGATCGTGTTGCAAGCAATAAAATTTGTCAGTATATTTCTGATTTTAGAGAATATTCCTAAAATAAATTCAACACAACGACACAAAATAGGATTACAAGAAAACTTCAGTTAATATTCTTTTTGTATTTAATGCAATACGAATTAAATATATTTAATGTTGATTTTTTATTTGCAACTCTGAACCTTATATGAACCTAAATTTTCAGTCTTGGTGTATAAACGTTTCGCTAAGAAGCAATTATTTTTAGACAATAATACAAAAAAGAAGATAAAATTCTGAATTCTACCACTAAATTTATTTCAAATAACCAAAATAAATCTTAAACAACTAAAAAGTGAAGTACTAAATATTTAATACAACAACTAATTTAGTTACCTTTTACTAGGATGCTAAGAATTGCTAATAAAACAATCATCCTCTCCATCATCCAAGTCCCATCACATGTCACAATATTTCTTTTCCTTATTAAAGGATACAAGTATCACACCACATGAAAACAGTTTTAATATCACGTCAACAATTCAATCACGTAACGCGCCTTTTATTTCTTATCTGCTACGAGACGTCTACGCGTGGCTACGAACCCTACTCAACTGAGCGCTACGTCTAGCCACGTTCACGACCGCTCGCCCCGCACCTAGCCTGGGTCACAAAGACCCTTTTACATTTTTATGATCTTATAGGTTAAGTTGATTTAATTTATTATTTGATCGGCGTACAACATTGTGGGCGTTCATTTCGGTATTTTCAATTTATTATATTCGGGATCTTTAATCATTTTAGACTCTGTTTTCTGTTTCAATGGAATTGTACAATGTCAATACGTTTCCCATATCTATTTGGTCATCTATCAACACTTCAATCATAAGTTGAAAAAGTGTGAGTTGAAAAAGTACAACTGGATATTTTTATAAAAACCTATTCCATTGACCTAAATACATATTCGTCGTCGATAGTAAATATTAATATGAGTCATAAAGAAATATCAATTTAATTAAGAAGCCATATGACAAGGAAATATATGGCTTTCGAAGCATTATGTTTCCAATCGTCTCCTTTTTATCAAGCTATTAAGGTGAGATGTCAACGCCGATGTTCCTCTTATTAAAGTAAATATCATTAGGTCTTTTATTCTTTATATCTAAGACGTGTGTTCGGGTATTTTTTTTTTCTTATCCTCTTCACGTCGGGTAAGTCATAACACTTTGTCGTTATGATACCATATTGGGGAATAGAGGAATATCATAAAGTCATAAACAGCATTTTATCCTTTACTTCCTCAACTTAATTCTCTATAACTGAGAACGATATCGAAATTGTTATCAAATTTCGTAAAATGTATTTTCACATACATTGAAATTATTTTTTAATACTTTTGTCATATAATGTTCTAATAACGGATTTGTATCCGTTATTAGAACATTACTATTTTCTAAGTTTAACGCTAAAACTTTAAATATATATTTAGTATATTGACTTTAGCAAATAATATGCGAGTTAATAGATTAAAGTAAAATAGTAAAGGAAAAAAGAGACAGCAAAAAGGTTTTATTATAATAGAAGTAGTACTTGATAGAATTGACAATAGAGAATGTAATCAAATATATCCGAATAAAGTGACATTGACTGTCAGTTTCAGTACTATATTAAAACTTTTTGATTCATAGATGTATTTCTAAAACGAGTAGGAATAAAATAAGTCTGCGTTTTAAAAAATGTAATAGAATAAAATCACGCTAAACGTTGAAATGTAACTACAAAACTCAAAGATGTGGAATAATATACACAAATCAACGCAGTTGACATTTTTATCTCACGGGTCATCTAGTAATTAATACAACAGTATTGACACGTTACGTTAAAATCTGTCAATCTTACGAGTATTATATTACAGCCTAAACTCAATTGACTCTTGTCACGCTAGATGCATGTTTTCTAAAAGATTGATTGTACACTTTGTGTATAAAACTTAATATTCGTGTATAAGGTAGTTGGATACAAACAACATATTCGTTTGTATTTTGTTTTTGTATTTACATAATATCATTATTAAAAATAAAGTTTCGCAGTCAATACGTATCTGCAAAACGCTAAGTCGATGCAATAGAGGTTTACGAGTGATGACACTGAGTTTATTAGTAAAATACTAAATAATTTCAAATTCGGAGACAGATTTGGAATGGCATTAGGTTGGGTTGATAACACAGTAGTACAACAGCACGTGGAATCTTTGCGCATTACCCGGTGACAGCCGGGCGCAGGCGGCGAACTCCCAGCGCTTTATCACTTAATTTGAATCGTGCCCTGAATTTCGAAGGACCTGTATTGCCTAGAACCCATTTCGGTGCACGAAAACGAAATCATCATTGGATGATTAATTTCTCAAGCTCACGACGAATATAAAGTAACGTGAAAATAAATGGAACACAAAAATATATTACGTAAATATGACCCATGACAATGGTAATAACAAAGAAACGTAAACTGACAGGGGACTTTACGATGTTTTTATTAGAGTAAAGAAAATGAGAATATCCAAATTGTTATTAAGGGCTTTTGATCAATTGAGTGTTTACAAAATAATGTTTTCCGTCCTCTTCACTTTGAAGTTGATATTTATTGGTAAATAAATGTCTTTCTGAAATCTATGACTACTACGCTATATATCTAAGCTACTGTCACGTGGGCGTAAGGTGAAAAATTTATTCACTGTTTATTACTTTTCTGTTATACAATAGTTCTATTAAAGAAAAAATAAAAAGAAGAAGAATAATTGATATATAATACAAATACAAATAAAAAGAGAAAATATATTTATATAATATAAATGAGACAGGAAAGTCGTCATCTACAACATCGGCAGCCGGTAGTAACGAAACGGCCAAGCCACATATTTTGACTAAAGTGTAGAGTTTGGAAAGTTAGGGTTTGTAGAGTTAGGGCGTGTAGAGTTAGAAGCTTGGCTCTACATGAGATCTGATAACTTTTTGACAGTGCGAGCCATATGATCTCGTCTTGGTAACATTTTACATGAAAATGTTTTTGGTGAGATTTCACTTCTTTTTGTAAGTTGCTTATGACAATATTATAGCTGCATTTTACCTCCGACACATTTTATACCATAAATATCATCCAATCTTCACCATATTCGGTTTAAGCACGCTGTTTTTGATTTTATGTTGAACTGATATGCAAACGGTGACCTCCGCCAAAACTTAAATACCAAAATTACAAAATGTAAATTTTCGACATGAACTAATAACCGATTTTTATTTTTTTATGTATTTTATTATGATTATTTATAAAAAGGAGTAACAAGGAGTCCCTATATCAATTTTCAGACCTCTACCATCAAAATTTGCGGAAGTCTCATACAAACTTCCATCCCCTAGTTTAAGGGGTTGGGGGGTAAAAGTTCCAAGTTTTAGAAATTTTTTGTTGTTTGTGTACTAATACTAGCTTACATGCCAAATTTCAGCTTTCTGGGACTTCAGGAAGTACTCTAAGAATTTTGATGATCATCAGTGAGTGACGAAATCGGGGGTTTTTAGATATCAATAAAATCTAAATTATAAGAGCTATGCAATTGAAACTTTATATGTTTAATAAGACCACTATTGACATCATATCCTGAGAATTTTCTTTATCTGGTATAATCCAAACCCAAGTTATGAGGGTTCAAAAAAACAACGAAGCGCTTCGAGAAAAGATAGGTAGTGCTTTTCGTTTTTTTTTTTTTTGGCTCGTCTTGAAAGGGGCACTACCGTGCCCCCAGATAAATAGTAGTTAAGTTTTGAATAGTAGTTAGTTATTGTAATAAATAAACACTTCATTTTTTTTTCATTAAATTTACATTGAAAGCATTTATTGTAGGAATAAATTAACAAATCGTGTCTTAGGATATAAATTTCATCGCATCAAGGAAGTGAAATTAAAGATAAAAATAGTAATACTGCGATGGAAAAAGCATAAATAGTGACCGCAAATGCTAGAAAATTTACATAGACATAAAAATAATGTTCATTATATTAGATGTTAGTAAAATAGTTATAATTAGGAACGTCAAACTTTACATAAAGGTAATTGACTGAAGGCTAACAAAAACATATTTAGATAGAAACCATCCCGCATAATTCCATATTTATCTTGAATATTATTCAAAACTAAATGTTTCATAACTCTAAGAAAGCCCTAAGTCTAATTATAATATCTTCAAATTTACTAATACATACATTTTAATTTGAATATCAATCGAACGACAATATTCAGTTTATTGTAAATCAAACATGCATAAATCCAGGCCCTTCCCTTCACGCCATTATGTCAACCGAAGCGATTTATGGGCGTATCTATGAGAATTTCACGAGGCACAAAATCTTTTAGTACCTTAGTGTATACTCGAAGCTTCTGTAATATTTTGAATATGCTCTATAGGTACTTTTATTTTCAAAAAGATCTTCGCACTAACCTCTTAATCATACTAACATACGAAAAAGTAATATTTTACTATAAATTATCTATTTATAAATATACATGTAGTATAAATAAATCACCGAAATATGTATGTATGCACATATTTCAACTCGTTATATATGTATTTACGAGTATATGATTATAAAACAAAATTATTTAAATACCGTAAATAAATTTATTGTGTGTATTTCGATAGTATTTGTTTGAATATGTTAATTAAATTTTAATTGTATTCGGTAACCCCAGTTATTCCATGTTAATAGAATAAGGTATATTGTTGACACATTTTTTCTCTGTCAACTTATTGTAATAGATTCACATATTATTAATAAGTTTCTTTAATTTAACTTTATTATATTTTTGAGAATATTCCTATTTTTCTTAAGCTTAATCCGCTGCTCCTATGCACAAAACCTTCTAAACATCCACTCCAAACAGAAATCGGACCCACAACTGCTAGCATCAATAAATTTTTTCTTAGAATGCCGCAAACAGAAGTATACGTATTTCGTGTTTAAAAAAAAAACAGTAATTTTTTAGAAAAACAAAGTAATGAAAATAAGTGGAAAGGAAAAAAAATATTGCAAAACCATATAAGTGGTGATGATGTGAAATATACATATCTGATAGTTATTCGTAACTATTTAATAATGTTTTACGAATTAACACCTACGGCTGGATGTCAATATTTGGCTTCGTAACATACACGTAACATCTGGAGCGGGATTACGTTTTAATAAGTTTTTTGTTACATGAAAAATTAAAATTTATATATTTTATAACATAAATCTGTTATCTTCACAGTGACGTTAAATATTTTGTTTTGTTATTTAAAATGTCTATAACTTTCCTTTGTTTAATTAAAACAGTTACGATGTGAAGACAAGTTGCAGCTTTAAAATATTTCCCCAGGATACGTACGTTACTTAGCAAGGTGTTTGTATCAAGTGAAGCTGGCCGCTGGCCAATAGTGATGATATTATTTCGTATTATGTGCCTTAACGTATAGGGTACTTAGAACGACGGCTAGACCAACGAAACCTATTATACTATATTTAAAAACACGGTCCATACAAATATTATGAAGAAAAAACTTTTGTGTTTCTGTGTTTTTTAATATTTGAAATGTATCAAATCAAAAACTCTAGACCAATTTAAAAACTAATCTTATACTAGGAGAATACTACGACAGAAGAAAACAAAACCGCTAAAATAATAAAAACCCATTCTCTTTTTCTACGCCATGTCCTATGCCCAAAGGTTGTCTGGAAGTAATCGTTCTTAGCGATAAGATCGCCTTGGTACACCTTTCTTTGTATGTACCTGTCACTTTTTTTGTAATGTTTCTTTGTGGTGTACAATAAAGAGTATTTATTATTATTATTATCAACCGAACGCAAAAATAGTATTATATTATAGTATTGTAAATTTCACTAACGTATCAATTAATAAATTATTCATTAATAACACCGTTTAACATCATCATTTCAGTATTTAGCTATATATTAATACGTGGAGCAAAAACTTTGCATCCCTTTTTACGAAAATTGCGCGGACGGAGGAGTATGAAATTTTTGCACACTTAAAGTTTTTAGAGAGAAAAAGTGCAGAATGTACTTTTTAAAAAATTATACATAAAAAAAATTACATACCATCTATTTGACATACACACACATTTATACTCTTTTGTTTATTATTATATGAGTATAGCCTTTGTCAACAGAACCTTAATAATTTTCAAACTTATAATGTAAATTAATAATTGTCGAATAACGAACACTGGGCGACAACTAGTTCTGCTTAAATAACAATAATACAAATTTTTCGTTTGTAATATTCAGGAATGATTGGTCAACTAATGATAAAATATACTCCATACTTATTTTACTACAGATCTGAGATGATCTTTCTACCCAGTAGTACGTCCTAAAAGTAAGTAAAATTTTACTTTATTTTTATAGTTAATTTTATAAAATATATTTCGTTACAGAAAATAAGAACCTTCTGTTGAAAGTCCACTGCTGCGTATACTTTAATTAAAATTAAACACCCTTAATTTTATTTCTTTTCCTAAAAATGTTATGTAAACGTCGTTTAGCCCCTTTTCTAAATTAGCACAATAAACACTCATTTTTAATTTTTTATCGAACTTTGTAGTATCGTAATTTGTTTCGTACGCTAAAATTAATGATAGTATATTCTGAAAAATATGAAACATTATAGTGTTGACCATTTAATTAAATTTTAAAATTTGAACCTGGTGGTAACATTATCATTCTCTTTTAGCGTCAGATTACAATAAAGTCATAATTAAATGGTTCAAGATTTTTTATTACTTAACTCGCGTATACCAAAAAGTTACGCGAGTGGTGCGTGCATACATATGTGATCCATTTTTAAACCGAAAATCAAAACAACAAAAAACATATTAAAATTAAACCTATTATTTGTAATTATTATATGAAAACACTAGCTGTGCCTGCGACTTCATCCGCGTGGAATTTAACAAAAAAGTTATTTTTCAATTCTCTTTTTTTTACTCTTACAAAAGATGAATCTCCTTGTAAAGGCTTGAATGCAAAAAATAAAATAATAGTATGTTATAATAATCTTATTTTAGTAAGTAATGAGTACAACGCGTCAACGTTTACTTGAAAGTTAATTTTATCATAAAAAATATTAATGTGTCAGAAATACTAACGTACTTTGGACGAGATTAGTGTCGAAAACTGCAGGATTAAATAATATGTTTATAGAATTGTTTTTATTTTTAAACTAGCTATGCGCGTGACTTCGTCCGCGTGGAATTTAACAAAAAAGTTATTGTTCATTTCGTAGAGCTATAAAATAAATAAATTTTTAAAATAAATTAGCCTAAGTTACTTCTTACTAAATACATTAGCTATCTGCCAGTGAAAGTCCCGTTAGAATCGGTCCAGCCATTTCAGAGATTAGCCGGAAGAAACAAACAGACAGACAGACAGACAGAAAAAATTGTAAAACAAAAATATTTTGGTATATGTACCGTGTATACATACATATTATGTATTTAGTTAAAAGCGGTTATTTTAATATTACAAACAAACACTACAATTTTATTTAATTGTATAGATAATAGAAATTTAAATTAAACATGGAAGCTATGTTAATAACTAACGACCAATCTTTGGCTTAAACTGCAGTTATAATGTAACGAAAAAATTGTAACTCGTACAATAAAAACTTTTTAACAAAAAATTAAAACGCTGAAAAAACTGAAAAGCAAAAAATAATAAACCTTTTTATTTTACCTAACCTTTTTAATAACTAACTTCTTAAAGTACTGAAACTATATCTAAGTATATATTTTTGTAAATAGTTGAGTTTTTAATTAACCTTAATAATTAAGTTCTTAAGCTAATGTAAGTATACCTAAGTAATTTTGAGTCGGCGCCATTCGGCATATTTTCACTTAATTATTAGTAGAAAATTACTAATTACTACATCAAATATATTACACTCTGTAATTAATAAACTTATTCTAAGCTACAATGTATTTCAAGATTTACTTCCGACTTTTTTTATGACACTCTCATGCTTTTGACCGATAAATTGAAATAGGAAACTAACGGTTACTTAATTTTAGCAATTAGATGAATATTATTTTAAGCTTGTTCTTTCCAAATATTTGAAAAATATTAATCTTAATTATTTTAAATTAAAAAAAAATGTGAAATCTTCAATATTTTTTCGAAACCCACTGTAAATATAGTTTTATAGTATGTTTTGAATCACAATATCTTTGACACACAAATTTTGAAATCGTAACAGCATAAAATCAAAATACTCATAGCGATTGCAGAATACTTACGGATAAGCTAGATAGATATAAAAACTCTATATTTAAATTGGACTATCTGTGGATAATTATATTTTTATCCTATAGATATGATACAGCAAAATATGAAATCAAATCAATACTATCCTTAATGTAAAATAATTTAAGTTCTCCAACATTACTTTAAAAAAACGCAAAAATAAATAAATGACTATCAATAAAACCTATACGATGTTTTAAGTCAAACAATATACATAGATAGATACAATTTAAATTTTGTTGAGAGGAATTACAATTTAGAAATTCCATTAAACATTGAATAAATCATTTAAATATCAATTATAAAAAAAGAACAAAATAAATTAACCATAATACGATTACATGAAGGTGACTGACATTATTAGACACTAACGTGACTTTTCAGGGTTGTTCAATTTGTAGAAAACAAAACTAACCTTCACGAATTCAGTTAGAACGTTGGATTTTAGATTAATAATTATAACAAAAATGAAAGTGCGATGTAAAAACCAGCGCGACAAAATGGTGATAGAAATTTTGACATTTTAGTTCAATGTAACATTATCATAAAAAAAATCTAAAGTTGACTTACCAGATAATAGATATATTTATTTGAAATCAAAGTAAAAATTCAAATATATTTATTATATTGCAATCAATATACGTATATATTTACTAAAGTAATAAAATAAATTTAGAAGAAGATTATAAGGTGATGGTAATTAATGTGATGTTGCATTACATTGAACCTCCTTTGTTGACAGAGCTATATGTCATAATAAAAATCATCATGGGGAATGTTAAGCGCTAGGTTGTCATGCAAAAAAAAACACAATTCATTTAAAATCTTTTATGGAGTACAAAATAAAGGACGAATTTTTTAAATGGCAATAAATAAAAAATAATCAGGTGAAACCTCTAACGTTATAATATCACCAAGCTATATCCATACATACAGAAATATGAAAAAAACGAAATGGATTAGAACAGAAAAGGAAGACGGAGGGAGAGATTTTGCTTCTGGTTCAATCACAACCCTGTGAAATAGCGCAATAGTATTAATGCAACGTCTATTTTCATTCAAAATAAGAGATTTCTCCGAAACCGCTCGAAATAGCAATTACGAGTATTTGGCTAAAACATAACTATACCACCATTGATCTATAAGGGTTCTTTTTATAAATCAACATATACCACAACAAAAATATTTACATTTTCTTATAAACATTTTGAAAGCCTAAAAGATAGATTATTAATTCATTACTAAAGCAGTTGTATTGTGTAATAATAAAATTGCAATTGCTATTGTAGCTCTATTTAACGTTATTATTCTAACAAAGGACTTTAAGTCTTTGAAGGTTCCATTTCTAACTTATAATTACTTATGTTGACAAATAAACATTTTATTTGAAGAAAAGCAGGTTAAAAGAAAGTAAGATAATATGACAAAACAATTGCGTTCGGTACTCAGATACTTACGTATTATGACGAAAAGAATTTTCCTTTGGTTTGTTTTTCCTGTATACCTAAAGAACAAAAATGATTTATTCCAATATTATTAAAGTTCACATTCAACAGTAAGTATCGAAACATATTTTAGCAGTACCTAGGTGATTTATTCAACGATATTACGCACCCCAACCTGGCGTGAATGGTATTACGTTGACAGCTTATGAGGTCCTTTATTTATGTATGATTTATGTAGTGAACAGAGATATGGACTTTTAGTTAGAATCGGTTTAGTCGACATTAAATTGCAAAAAATCAGCATTTTTATACTGTATTAAATAAATAATAAGTTATTAAAAAACATAAAATACATAAAAAATACGTTACTTTTTGTGTCACGTTACTGTGAAATGTTATTTAGAATTTAAGTGTTATTAGCAATTTTGTTTTAATAATTAATATGGTAATACATGAGCGTCGATGGGATTAAAGCCGTATCCAATTAGCTGCTTTGTTTTTTGAATCACGGTCAAGTGGTATAACATCAGTAAAATCGGATAATATTCATACATAAAATTATTAGAGGTTGAAGTCTAAATTCACTTGGGCATTTACAAAACAAATCGCGTTTGGTGTTGGACAATGTCATGCAAATTTTAAGTGGCTTCCTAAATCCAGAACACAGCTATTCTTGAAAAAATTATTTAGATTACATGACCGTTCCTATATTGTATCCAAATAATGGAACCTACTCGTAATTATAAAACACTTTATTTAGTTGAATAATAACAATTTATTAGCAGACTGTATTAGTTATTTCATAAAAGAAACTGTTTGTAAACGATATAATACGACGATGTTTAATACGACTATATTTAGTGTAAGCTAGAAAATTGAAGTTTCTTTACTCACTTGAGAGAACGTTAATTTTTTATAGCTCTCTCTAATTACGAAGCTGAAGGCGTCGCAAAATACCTCCTTAGTCATTATAGATGCCGTGACGCAAGCTATAAAGCAGGGAAATGCTTTATGCAAATTATTTTACCTAAGGCAGTGCTAGCTATTAGTAATAATCGTATAAGTCGGAGCATGTGTAAATATAGTCACTCGCCTTTCATATTTTGTGGTACAGGGTACTTGTGTGACGGTGTTACAAGTCTGTTTGTAAGGTTTTATATATGCATATTGCCAAGCACACGCTAACGACTGCATTGTATTCTAAATATGGTTTTAATATAAAATATGCAAACTTAGTTAGGTTTTAGTTTACTTTTACGTACACGCTACTCATATTAATTAATGTTCTTCTTAAATTATTATATGACATGATTTTCCATTACAGAAGTAGATCTGGTTATGTACTCGTAAATGTAAAGAATGTCTAGACTACTTTAGGTAATTATACCTCTCAAATAAAATCTGGGTCGTAGACTGGAGTGAAACGACTGGAAACTAATTAGCCGGTGTACTAATTACCGTATTTGGTCTGTTATTTTATAGGTATGTTAAAAGGGACGCCGTTAAATGTTTTCCTCATGCCTTTGACGCGTTGTCATAGATTTTAAGCATCCACAAGTAACTAGTTTAACTACTGAAATATTCTATCTATGTAGTTTTTGCGGCGCATCCTGAAGGTAAAAATTAAATTATAGTATGGTTGAAAAATTTTTACTTTGATTTTTTAGGATTATGTTACTAGTTTGATGTGGTTAAAAAATAGCAAACCTGAAATTAAAAAAAAAAATAAGAAATCCCATCTCCGATCCGGTAAATTTATTTTTAATGATGTTTTCATTTTTTTTTCTGGTGCTCCTGGAATCAAGGTACGTATTCAAATATTTTGAGCCTCGTTAGAATCAACTGTGGAGCCGGTTTGAGTGTAGAGTGAATTCATTATCGCGGTCGGGCAGTCGTTAGCGGTTTACGACTGTGTTCAGCAACTCTTTGAAATAATGCTCCCTTGACGCCTTGATGTGTTTTATACAGCCCATATATTATGCCTTTGAGATATTTTAAAACATCGGTGTAAACTCTCTGGACAATATAAGGATTTATTTTGTAAGTTATAACTAGTTAAAGAATTTCTGGATACAATTTCAATTTTAAGATATTATGTCAAATTTTTAAGTTTATATAGTACAATATTACCTATTCCTTTGATGCGACAAAGCCAGCGGGCACAGCAGGGAATTTCCTGCTGGGGACTGGGCATATGGAGTAGCCCGACTGGTAGTAGTACCTGGACCTCACAGAAGATAATACTGTTTTCAAGCAGTGTTGTGTTCGTGTGGGTGAGTAAGGTGACCAGAGCTCCTGGGGGGAATTGGGGATAGGGTCGGCAACGCGTTTGTGATGCTTCTGATGTAGCTGGCGTCTATAAGCTACGGTAATAGCTTAACATCCGGTGAGCTGTACGGTTGCTTGCCGACCTAATTACATTAAAAAAAAACATGAGTTCACGCCATTCTTGGCCCAAACTTGTTGAAGCCTATGTCCAGCAGTGGACTGCGATAGGCTAAAGTGAGCGTGAATTAATGAAAGAGATACTTTGTCTTATTTTACACATTTTTTTGTAACTACATACAATTTAACAAAGAGAAGTATTTGAAAGTGAATTGTAAAAAAAATACGAGTAAGTAGGCGTTATTATAATTATAGCGTACTAAAATCTAATTTCACTACTAGTAGTAGTTTTGACAATGTCTTATAATTAACAGGAATTGGAATAGTTGTCTCAATTGTTTGTGTTAGTGACTATATTTAACTAAACCTTTGCTATTGTTATATATTGAAATTAAAGGGACAGTGATGTAGAGTGAGGACCTTTATTCAGCTCTAAGTCGATATTCATTGACGTTGAGGCTCCAATGTGCGTAGTCAGCAGTCAACTTCTAAAAGAAAAGCGTTAACAGATCTTCGACCAAGTAGAAGGATCTCAGTAGAGCTACGAGAATCCCGTCGGTTTCTAGAGACATAAGATTAAAGATGGAATAACGCTGATTTATATCAATATGTATGTTACCTGTTTATATAATATTAATGGAATACGAGTATATAAATTACTACGATGCCAGTAATACTCTTAAAGTTATCGTTATCTTGACTTTCTAACAACAACAATACACAATAACCATTTAGTCACCTAAATACTAATGATGGGGTTGTAATTGCAAGAACAGATTGTCTAAGAGCTATTAACGTTAAAATTTGTTTAATTTAAAAATATTTAAATATCGTTTATTTTTTAATGTTTTTAAAGTTCATACATAAATATTATAAAAATATTTTTAACGAATAACCGTGGTGCATTATTGAGAGAAGATGGGTTATAGCTGAACTAACAATGTACAGAAGAAGAAGTCCTTGCCGAGTGGTAGAAAATTTACATATATAATTTTAAAAGATAGTACAATAACAGAAATAAATCTATAAGAATCACTAAAATGTTATCTGAAATTGTGAGTCGAAAACACTACTAACTCTTAGACAAGATACACATAAAACTGTTACGGTAGACCGGCGTTCATTGTTTTGTATCTATTAGTTTTACTTACAATTCGGCTTTCAACAAACAAATAACATTATAATGGAGCAATCAATAGTTAAAGCTATTTATAACCATATAACAATAGCTTAATGACATGATCTGATTTATATAAATTCTTTATACCCATGAAGAATTATAAAAACTATTAGTCCAAATAACTCATATGTCATATTTACTTTGTTCCTCTAATAGTGGGTTAAGTCACGGGGTGTGAAATATTTAACGCAAAAGTGTTTTGTCAGGCATAGCCCTTACTTCCATGTGGGGTTCGACCCACCCCCTACATTAAAGAAACGGTAAAGGCATAGACGAACAATAAAAAGGTAACTCCCTACGACGTGCGTGACCACTGACTCAATGCAAATTACACTCCCATCCATTTTATACAATAAAACCAAATGAGCCCTTTTAACGCGACATAAGAAATCGATAAAAGCCTACGTCTGGCTTTACTCACAACAATGTTGTATCGGCTTACAAAGAAAATATAGTAATTTTAATAGTTCATATTATTTTATATTTTATTTTGCATCGGTAAAAAATGTAGTTTTTCTAGACAGCAAAAACCAAACATGATAAATGCTAATAGGCAGGTTAAATTTAAAAATAGAACAGCGCTCGCTGCATTCTAAAAATATCGATATTTATTATTGGTAAGAATATGTAATATCTCATTAGATACCATTTAATTTTATATTTATTAGTATTTGTTTACTTTTTGCGGATCGTTGTAGCGATAATTTCGTAATTATTTAACGGTAGCCCTAATTGGCTTAAAAAACTCTTTTATACGAAAGCCTACTAACCTAATCACATAATTCTAACTATAAAAATAACAAATTTGCCGTACAAAGTTTCATTTTGATTTTAAGCCTAAAACACGTACTTTCAATAACATGGTAAAAGGTAGTTTTTGTAAATGTTATTAGCAGTTAAATTTTTAATACATATACTTTTGAATTTAGAACGAACAAAGGTTTGTACAATTTACATTAATTTACACACATAAAATAACAAAATAACAGCAACATAATTGTTTGCTTGCATACGAAAAGAAAAACGACTTCAATTACATCGAAAAATAATACAACGTAAGTAGATAAAATAGTCAAGTAAATACGTCTTATCAAATATCACTCAATTCAGCTTCAGCTTTCGATTAAAACAAAAATCATCAAAATCAGTATACCCAAAGAAATGTTAAAATGTTATGCGGTATAATACAACGTAGGTCAACGAAAAAATAGTGAAGTAAATATACATTATTAGATATTACTCAAAAACAATTTGTTTTTAACCCAAAATATTCAAGCGATGTAGTTTTATTTTGTTTAGTTTAGTTTATTTTGTTTTATTTCTATTTAAAATATTTTTGTACAAATCTAAGGGTAGATTGTTAATAACTCGAGGTACAATATAAGCGGTCGTACGTTCACCATACATATTGTTAGCGCGCGTTAACGTAGTCGTCCCTCAGCGATCGCACGTGTGCGTAGAGAATGTTTTTCCTTTAAATAATATAAAATCTATTTTGAACTGTACTGGTGAAACTTTACAATGCTTAAAGAGTTCTTTTTCATTATTATAAAACTGACTTTTTGTCTTTGGTGACACTATTGTTTTAAATTTTTTAAAATTATTAATTGAAGGGAACTTCTAAGGTAGCTAATAACTACTATATACCAGTCAGTAAACCTATCGCTTTTAAATAATGTGCATTAATAGACACCCATACGGATTGACTCGAATTAAATTGACTTCAATGATACTTATTGCTGCCTGATTATATCTGTTCGGTGATAAGAGATAGAAAAACTTTTTTGTAATGTGAATTTTGTCGTTATATTAACAGTATAAGTAGCATCAAAATAGTAAAAAAAGTGTACAAAAAAATTTCAATTCAATTGTTTGTGTAGTAGCTCTAATTTTGGACCACGCATCAATAGTAAACTAATAACGCTTAAAATTTGATCTACACGATTACAAACGTGGAAACAGCGTCCTATTTCATGCACTTGGTTTTATGCGATGCGGTAATAAATATACAGATATATAGAGTAAAAGGCAGATAAAAATCTTAATAATAACTTACTTAGGCTTATATTGTCCTCGAAAAGACCTCAACAATGCATTTTTCATAATAATCCCTCACTAGTGACCCACCGCATCTTTGCATGGGTGCAATGCTGATATAAAATATAAAATAAATAAATAAATAATGTTTTTATTTACTACATCACATTAGAAACCTCTAAAACTATTAGTGTTTCACTACACTATTATGCATGTTATATATATATAGGTATAAACCTTCCTTTGGAATCACTCTATTTACTAAAGAAAACCGCACCAAAATCCTTTGCTTAGTTTTAAAGATCAAAGCATACAGGAAGCGACTTTGTTTTATAAAATATATCATATAGATTAGATGTGTCTCATGTGTTAGATAAAGGTTGGTTACAATTTTCTTACATGCTGCTGTTTCTTTGGTGTTGGATTTGTTTGTTAATATTTTATTGATGTAACGATAGAACAAAGTTCTTTTTTGTAAGTGTTGTGTACTTCTGTAAGTGACAAGTTCACCATAAACTTGTTTTTACGAATATTATATCCTGTATTGTTAATAGTGAATAAGTCGTTGAAGTACCTTTATAAGAATAAATAAATGAATAAATAAATAAATAAATAAATGTACGGGTTATGATTAATAATAACCGTTTTAAAATGTTTAAAGTAACAATTTGTAAATGATTAAAAAAATAAATAACGATTCATTAGGATAAAAATTAAATCAGTTCAAAGGCATGTAAGAATCGACTATCCGGTGCAGTAAAAGGAATGTAGTGATTATAAAGAAGCCTTTTTTTCCTTCAACATTTGAATTTTCTTATTCGTATAAACGGGAGTAAGATAATATTCTTGTTCATTATTTAAATGATCTCCCTCAGTAGGTACCTGAGTTTAGTAGTATAAAAACCCATTTCCAAGAGCATGTTATCCTTTCAGCAAACGAATTTGCCAGTTAAGTGCAAAACAGTGTTTAAATTTGTATCATTGTCCTATTACTAAGTGAAGACGAAAAGGTTTCCTTGTACCCTAAAAGCGAAACTTAAAGGTTAATGAAACAGGTTCTCGACTTCACCGTTAAAGTTAAGTAATCATGTTAAATATTTATTTATGTATTTTGTTTTCAGAGTCACGCATTAAAGTTACGCCAGTACATATTTTATGACGCCTACACGACGTTCATGCGGGGTCTTATATGATCATTTTTGATGATACACGTTATGTAGTGATAGAAGTAAAATTAGTTTAACGCCTATAATTTTTATTGTCATTCTAAGATTACTTGTAAGACACAGTGTAACATGCTGTTTTTTTTTTTATAAATATAGACTAGCGCTTGACCGCGATCTCACCTGATGGTAAGTGAAGATGCAGCCTGAGATAGTGCGCGCTTGCCTAGAAGATGCCTATTCACTCTTGATTTGAAAATACCCAAGTTGTAATTATTTGGAAAAACGGAAGTCGGAAGGGCATTCCAAATTTTTGCCAAAATCTTCCTCAATAAACAGTCTATCTGACAAAATTATATTTTTTCCATCTTTTTTCTAGACCTTGAGACCGAGAGACAAGAACGAAGAGATAGGACGTTACGAGTATTGGAAATATAGTTAGGTTATTCAATATGTATGTATGTTTCTTTTGTAGGTAGTTCTCTTAAGACCAAACCCGTAAGTAGGTTGTAAGGATTCCTATTATTTATCTTAATCGTATGACTATTAATTAAGACATAAAAATAATCATACTGAAAGTCGTAACCACTTAACGCCATATTATAAACACACAAAAAAGCCAACAATCTCTGTCAACTGGAACGTATTCGAAAATCATTCTTAGATTGTCGTCACCAATGTTTTATCATAAATATATCATTTTGATATATTTTATAGTCTATCACGCATCACATACCATAATTTATTATTATTTTTTCATAATTGAATCCGAATAGAACTCAATCAATCAATCGCATATATGAGATCTGAGAGAAAATATTACCTAGACATTATTACGTTTTTCTATGAAATAGATCAGCTCCATAGAGACACCTCGGGTTCTGTAATATATCTCTATGATATCATATGTTTAACATTTGTCGAATGAGGTTACAATCTAAATACTTATTTAAAATTCAGCAAATCTGAATTTGCAAGATGAATATTAATATTATTATTGTTTTTTTTTTTATACATATCTATTTCATTTTAAGGGAGTGTTTAGAAATTGATTTCCACAATTATTACAGTAATTTTTCTTCTTTAAATGTATCTTCTGAAGATTTTAAGGATTTTTAATACACATATAAATATATATTTATGTTACCTACAAATTTTTTTTAACTTTTTCTGCGAAGGTAAGATTATCAAAACTACATTGTGCAATAACGTGAAAATAACAACACATACTAACACACATTATCGCAACAAACAAAGCCTCAAATCATTGCACCAAATATCTCACAAATTTCAATAGTTAAACTTTAATTCTATGTGCATTTATAATAGATGTCTTATATCATAATTAATTACGTTGTAAAACTATCATGATAAAGCATGGTTGTAATTACGTGACGATATCACACGATTTAAAATCACAGCTAAATAGTTATGCTCTCAAATATTGTTGTGTTCGTGTGGTGAGTACCTGAGGTGGCCAGAGATCCTGGGGAGGTTTGGCACGTTAGTGTCGGTAATAAGCTTACGATGCTTCTGTTGTTGCAGGTGTTTTTAGACTAAGGTAAGCTGTTGACAACCAGGTTGCCCTTAGAATCGGCCGGGAACTCAGAAGGATGACTTATACGACAAAATAGTAAATATTTCATTTTACGTCTTAAAAATAACGTTGTAATTTTTCGAATATTTACTGAATAAAATCTAGTACAGTAGAGTACCTCATATTTAAGTGATTATATTTAATATACGTTGTATGGGCATTGCTTAAAGGAAATCACTACAATATGTGATCAAGTTTTTGACGTTGCAATCTATCGCTAATTTCCCACGAGGATAACCTGCCGCCACAATAAAGAAACTATATTATTGTAACCGACGTACTAGATTCTAAAGCAATACGATACATTATAATCACGATACAAAATACATAATTAAATGAATGTGCGATATTTGTATTCACATAATATTAATATTTTTAATACAAAACAAAACCCTTCTCATTTTGTAACGCATATATGAAGTAATTGCGTTATTCCAAATGTATTAAAAACTCTACTTGCATAATTTCCATCTAAAGATAACAAATTATTTGCATTAAACAAATTGCTACCAGTAATTACCCGAAGCTCACAAAAATGACACGTATCGTGTAGTTTGAGTGCAGTGATGTGGTAAGTTTTACGTACAAATGATATTCGAAACTCAGGCGATTTTACTTTAATTACCGTAAACTGATGCTGACTGTTATGCATCATGACAATTTCGGTTTGTTCAACAGTATTGAAATCACCTTTATAGGTAGAAATTCATTAATTCTCTACGAGGTTTTAAAACTTTGTATAAGTGTGACATTGACATATTCTCTTAATAATTAACAATATTAAACTGGCATAATTACAGTTTTCATAAACGCTGTATAATAATGGTAAGGATATTGTTATATACTAAAATTGTTATATACTTAACACTGTTACATACTAACTGACTATATAAACCATCAAGTATCATAAAATTAGGTTTTGACATACTCTAATATGATGCTTTGGCACACGATCATAGCTACATGGATTGACGATACTAAAAAAATATCAATAGAATATAATTCTGTATAATAATAATTAATAATTGGATTACATAAAGTTTGTAACTTTGTGGGGCTAATCTCTGGTACTAATGAACTGATGTTGAAAATAATTTACCAATAGAAAGCAATTCCTTATTGTTATAGGCCATATTTTGTTTCCGTAGTAATAAGATTTGAGACAGAAAAATTACATTCGTAAAGTATATTGGAATAAAAAAAACACCAAATATTCCTTTTATCTGCCTGCGTTTATGTATTGGTAAGTAAAACAACTGACGTCTGTCTTTGGTAAAATTTAAAAAAAAATATGCACTTCATATACAAATTTTTGGTAGGTAAACCACTATAATAATATCGTTTGTGTCAAAAATTTATTAAATTTTGGAAAGTGATTTACGAGCCTTAATATTCTAAGCACAGCATAATAATACCTGTTAATAAAAGTTGATTTGTATATTATACAAATCAACTTGTATTGGATCTTGCTTTATATAGTATTATGTTTCGATGCACAGATTATGGCAAACGGGAGGACTTTGCGTGAACGTTAGTTACGGTACGGTAATTTAGGTAATATATAAAAAATCACAATTGTAAAAAATTCCATTCAACCGAAATAATACCAATGAAAATAAAATTTTTAGGTTGTCTGGAGGAAGTGGCTAAATAGTCATAAGTCCGCCCATTGTACTTCATAGTCTGTAAGTGTCTTAAAATATGTTTAATGCTTGAAATGTAGTCGTGGTGTACAATAAAATATAAATTAATAAAAATAAATAATTAATAAAAATAATTTCAAACATTTCTTTTGAATAAACACATACCTATTATATATGTAACTATATACTCATATACCATGGATTATTCACGAAACAAAATTGAATCGAAAATTTTTAATGGCGAAGATGACTTTTGCACTGGTTAATTCACAAAATCTAGTATGAAATATATCAATAAAAATAATTGGCATCAATCGAAATAACAAATAATACGTTTATTATATACGTTATATCTACAATAATTTAACCTATTATGGCTATAATACATACAATATAAATATATACGGATTACAATATATAGCATACTTAACTCCATAGCAGTCTTCCAAAATACATACATATTTAAAAAAGTATATCATAATAAGTACTCGTGCCATTTGTTATAATACAGCGTCAATACATTAAACGAATTATACATATAATAATAACAAGTAAAATAAAATATTCAAAACTGTTTTGAGCTCCATTAGTTATGTTTTTTTTTGTATCTAGGTACTACAACTTGTAGGATCTAATAAATAATTTTACAAAGATAAATTAAAAATTCTAAAAATATGTGTTCTCATTTTTTTACGTAGCAGGAGAATTAAATTATAAAGGTAATCAAAATCTACAGATTTGTTTCATGGCTATTTATGAAAGAAAAAAAAATCTAATTATACATCTAAAGACTCTTGCTTGCTTTGCTTCCTTCGTTTAATATAAAGAGTGTTCTTTCCTTTTCTTAACAAGAGATTGATCATTTATAAAGTGTCATATTCATATTTTATACTTTTATGCGATGATATCAAATAAATTCTGTAAAATATGAAAATGAGTTACTTTTGAGTTCTGAAAAAAGTTCCACAAACTCCTTATTGTGTGCTTACGACTTTTCTACTCTAATAGGATCGCGATTTCGCTGACAAATAAATATGTACCGCCACCCTCGCCGTGAGTGTTAGAGGGCCATTACTATGTATTATTTATTATAAATACGATCATAGAGTCATGAAATTGATATTTTTTCTAAATAAACTTTTGTATATATATTCTTAAGTAGTTAGTTCTTGGGTAACTTGAAATAAAAAATTACTAAGTTTTAAAAAAATTACGTCACAAAATTTGACTTGTATAAAATGTCGCGGAGAGTCGCTGCGGGTCACAAATAACGAATTCTAAGTGTTTTCTTAGCAATGTTTTGAAGAATTTAAAATATATCACCGCCTTTTTTGTCATTTTAATAAATATCTCTAATCTAGTGGCCCAGAAAAGAGTGTTTAGTAGCATGCAACACGATAAAGTACCAGTTAACATAAAAGAAACAGGAATTTCATAAGCAATAAAAAGAAACGGCCAAAGCTGTGCGTGACCACGAAACAATAAATCCATATTTTTATTTTATAAAGTTAAACATGGCCAGTAACTTTAAATTATGTGACGCTTTAATTTTATAGTAAATGTAAAGTATTTTATTTTATATAAGATTTATAAAACTCAGTTTCAGGTAATATCAAGGTCACCATTTTTTACACTATTTACTACTTACTTTACGTACTTTATAAAGACATTAATTATATATAAGCTAGCTATATTTATTATATAGCTATATTTAGTATACAGTGTTCAAAGGAATAATCGATGTGTAATATCTAAGATTTTATTTTTGTGTTACCCTCATTAGGAATTCTAAACATTTTTGAATATCATATCAAAAATTGACCGCTCCAGCGGGGTTCGAACCCGCGTCTCCGACTGACCGTGTCGGCGCTCTAGCCAATTAAGCTATGGAACGATGCACCCGCTCGAGCGAAATTTTCGATATGATGATTTTTATATTCGGTTTAAGCGAACCGTGGCGCCGTCTATAGTGAGCTCTTTACAGAAACCCGTAACTATTCAAAGTTTCATATTACAATGAAAATCTTTGACAGGAGACGACACCGTGCTATTTTTAATATCTAAGATTTTATTTTTGTGTTACCCACATTAGGAATTCTAAACATTTTTGAATATCATATCAAAATTGACCGTTCCAGCGGGATTCGAACCCGCGTCTCCGACTGACCGTGTCGGCGCTCTAATCGATGTGTAAGTTTTGAAAAATAATTATAAATTTTAAAACGAAAAGAAACAAATTGTCTGTAGAAAATTTAAAATATATAATTAAAAAATGAATCATTCATCTATCATCCAATATATCCACCTTAATGATGAATACCTTAGTATTGGAAAGGCATGGAATTAAATAAACTCAAGCGGGCTATTTTGTCCATCCTTGTAATTAGATACAGTTCATTAATATGCAGGTGTCTTGATAATTTTAGGATTGTACTAGAATTTTTTTTGTATAATGCTTTTAAATTCTAAATAATTTTGTTTGATCGCAAACGACTTCAATTACATCGACAATTAATACAAAGTATTGGAAGAAAAAGTAAGTAAGTATAAGTTAGATCTCAATCAAATTAAAATTTAACTACATGATATGCAAAACCTTTAGAATAAAAAAAAATCATCGAAATCGGACCACCTAGTCAAAAGTTTGAGGAAGCATACATTTAAAAAATACACTCGATTTGAAAACCTCTTCCTTTTTTGAAGTCGGTCAAAAAGTACCAAGAATTTTTCCGGGCTTTTCTCCTTTCAACACGAGGGTCATTCGATTACTTGTTTTAACATTGAATAAAGCTGATGTTGTAATATAAAGGTGATGTATATACCGACACTTGATATTAGCTTAGTAAAGTTAATATTGTAATTAATTTAATAGTGGCTGGATAACATTAAGTACATGACACAAGTATGTAATGTACCTAATGTTAAAATGTAGCTATTTCTTATTTTTAAACAATGGTATATGAAAATCAAGTGTATACTATTCGTCTGCTAGGAGCTATGAGTAAAATAAAAACAGTTGGACATATATCCCAAATTGACTATCCACAGTCTTGCCCTAAATAATAATAATAATAAATTCTTTATTTTAACCAAACATTTACAGAAATCTTCAGTGTACAGATATTAGAAACACGTGCATTACAGTTAACATATATTTATATATTAGATATAGGTAATACGATTATGGTACATTTATTACGTTGCCATTTATCATGGGAGCAAAACAATAGTCAATGACAAAAAAAAAATATTTACAACAGTGAGTAAACAAAGAGTAATAGCATCGTCATCGTAAACAATTTTTTGTAAGTTGCTGGTAATGTTGTTACAAAGAAAAAAATATTCTGTTGCACGTAATATTTATTACTATTACAGTTTGTTAGTTTAATACATCAACATAAAACCATTAAAAATATATAAAGCTTATTCAAAGTGGTATCCATTGGCTGTAATACAGTCCTTTAAACATTGAGGCCAGTTGTCAATAAAAGCACGCACTCTTTTCATGGGAAAATTCTTGACTGCAAATCGTATGGATTGTTTTAGGGACTCCAAATTATCATGGAATTCAAATTAGCAAGCATTCAACAAGCGTTCAAATAAGCAAGCCATGCTCTCTAAAATTGATCATAAATCATAATCCAGCGGATTAAGACCGGGACTAGATGACGGCCAATCTTCACCTCTGATGAAGTTCGGAACGTTGGTTTCTAATCAAAATTCGGTGGATCGAGCTTTGTGTCACGGTGTCGAGTCTTGCTGAAAGTACCGTTCTTGGTTATTAAGCATGGTGTTGTTAAGGCGTTTAACTACCTTCTCAATAATGGTATCTTAATACACTTGTGCCGATGTTTTAATATATTTTTCACAAAAATATGGCTCAGACACTTCTTCATAGCTAACATCCCACCCAACCATCACTGAAGTCGGATAATGCCCTCGTTGTATTCTATTGACTAATAAAAAAGCTTCCTTAGAGCTTTGAGCATAAAAACGGTCATTTTGTTTATTAAAATATTACTTGATTGTAAAGAAAAATCTCAACCGTAAACAAAAATTTCTGTGACCTCCCTTTGCGTACCTCTTAATAGTTCTTTTGATTTTACCAATGTTAAGAAATGACCAGTGCGTCTTTTATAGGTTGTAAGTAATAAGGCATCTTTTAAAATACGCGAAATGGTTCTACGTGCTATCTCCATCTCCCGAGATAAAATCTTTTGTTTTCGGACAGGATTTCTTCGAATTATTTCCTTTACTGCTTTGATCGCCTTTTTCGTACGAACACTACGTAGACGGCCAGATCTTTTTCTGTCACAAACAGAGGAGATTTCATTGTACCTATTAATAGCCCGGTACACAAACATTTGACTAATACCAAGCGTATGGAGAGTTTTAAAAATTGTATTTGGCTCCATAACTAATTGTGTAATACAATTGTAACCATATTTATGGCCACAATCTGTAGCTTACAAGGTTCTAGCTATAGCCCACTCATATTAGTACTAGCCAAAAATTTATAAATAAACAGACAGTTTCTACTGTACAATCATATATAATGCTTGCTAATAAAATTTACGTCAAATAAAATACTGCGTAACTAAACTAGGCCCAGCAATAAAAGATTCAAGAATTTCTGTCAAGTTCACTAGGGAGAGATAAAATGGCCACGCACTGACCTCTAAATAAACTATTTAATTCTGTACGTAAAATATTATATTCAATGTATCTAGTCAAAATTATATGAACTGTCAAAGTATTTTTATTTTAAATTTACATTTGGAATTCACCTTAATAAGCAATTCATTTAGTAATAAGTCGTTTGTATGATAATAAATAAATAAATAAATATCTACATAATACACACACGGTTCCTAAAGTAAGCAACTTAATGTTTGTGTTAGACGGGCTTGCTTAATTTTCAAAAATTTGTCAAATTTTGGTGCTACTTTTGAAACGTTTTTGAACAACGTCTGTTCTCTTTTTAGTTTTAATGCCCACTATTTCAGAGAATGTCAGTTCACACAGGTGTGAAGTGGTGAATGTCACTAATAATTTAAGAGCTACCCTTTAATTATCAGAAAGTGGTATGCTTTTTAATTCTCGACGCTCGCCGCAACGAGGATTCGATGTGGCAACGCCGCATTGTTTTGGCCTATGCAAGCTGGCGTCTAAGTCAAAGCGGCTGATGGCCAGACTTACGTCATCCTTACTTTCAAAGCTCTCATGACTTTTTGAAGAGCGTAATATGTCTTAAAAAGAAATAAAGGTACCAAAATAGAGAAAATTATTAACGTAGTCTTTTAAATAATTTCTTAAAGTCTATGGCACAAAGTGGTCATTAGGATTTTTCAATCTGTAAAAGGGGCACGAAATCAAAACAAATAAAAAAGCACTGATATATACAATTGAATCCTCGGAGTGCCTCGGTGAGCACGTTAAGCCGTCGGTCCCGGTTGTTATCATGTACACCTGATAGCGATCGTTACTCATAGTAGGGAATATATCTACCAATCCGCATTGGGGCAGCGTGGTGGATTAAGCTCTGATCCTTCTCCTACATGGGGAAAGAGGCCTATGCCCAGGAGTGAGATATTACAGGCTGAAGTGTATATACAATTTAATTACTCTTGTTGAGTCTAAAATAAATAAATAAATAAAAATAAAGTAATGTACCCAAGTTTTATATTGGTGTTGTCATTTTTCTAAATAAATACGCACGTGTATTTAAATTTAGCGAAGTATGTTGAAAAATTATGTTTCGTCTCGTATTCATGCGAAATATAATATTTATTGGGGATACAATTATGTAATACGTACGAGCATTTTAAATTTACATGGGTATCAAGGAAGTAAATTCTCACGTAAAAATTTAATAAGAAATAAGACGTACATTTTTAATAAGATACACATTTCTTAAGGTAACAATGGAGTACATTTACTAGTTAATTCCCGTATGCCTACGACCTTCATCCATCGAACTTTAATTTCCCATGGGCGCTCTGTACGCCCCACAAACAAACTAAACCTATGCCGGGTATTGATCTTAAATTATTGACAACAAAGTTGTTTGTAGTGTAGTATCGAAAAAAATGAATAAAACAATCACTTATATGGATATATAAAATTATAAAGTTCATCCGCCTTACATCAAGATGGTAAAATAGAACGTCATATGTTTGTAACTGAAAATTCATGACGACTGATTGATATGTTACCTCGTTCAGTTATCCTCGTATTTTCTTTGTCTTGTTTTGCATTTTTGGCTAATAATACGATTTTTATAGGACAGAAAACAATATATATGAAGGTCAAACATGTATCTAATTATTATAGCAAATATTGGTTTCAGTAACGTCCGTAAATTGATAATTGATACTTCAAGCACAAAATTGTGCTCAAACTTTCTTGTAATGTTTACCCAAATAATAATGTTTCAATATGAGTGTCCGTCGCAAATAAATATTTCAGAAATGTTTAACATGTTAACAAACATTTAATAATAAGGAAAAAATAAATAAAAAAAGTTTATAAAATTCATAATGAAATAAAAAATATAAAAATAAAATTATATATAATTTACATATAAATAAATTTATTATGAACTGTGAGTTACAAGACTAAGTACTATTGAAGGCGATTAGAAGTTTAGGTAGTGGTATGAAAATTGCTTCCTTTCATAGTGATGGAAACACTTTGCATGACATTAAGTAATTAATAACTTGTACAATCACAGGTTAAATACTTACCAGGACAAAAATAATAAACAAATAAATAAAAACGCCTCACACTACATTTAGTGTGTGGCCTCTACTAGGTTTTAATCTAGCTTCGGGGGCCCGGAAACACACAATAGACAAGCACAAAGCTTAGATCATGACAAACATATGTATGTATAGCCAATACTTACTTCAGCCTAATACAGTCCACTTCTGAACATAGGCCTCCACAAGTTTGCGCCTGGCGTGAACTCATGTGTCCATAGTCACCACGCTGGGTTGGTGACCGTAGGGCTGGCTTTGTCGCACCGAAGATGCTGCTGCCCGTCTTCGGCATGTGTATTTCAAAGTAGTTGGTTGGTTATCCCGCCATCGGTCGGCTTTTTAAGTTCCAATGTGGTAGTGGAACTGTGTCATCCCTTAGTCGCCTCTTACGACACCCACGGAAAAAAAGGGGGTGGCTATATTTTTTAATGCCGTAACCACACAGCTTACTAACTACGTAATTCATTAAAAAAAAACTTATAATTAACTCATAAATTAACTTAGGAAATTAAATATATAATTTACACGTTAGTTGCTTAGCATAGTATTATTTATAGTTAAAAAGTGCAAGCTGCAATTATGAAAATATCTTAAAATATTTTAAACACTTCGATATAAATCTTAGAAGTAAACTTATGGAGCAGTAACACGACGGAAGTTAGTACTTTACATTTCACAGTTTTGCGATTCGAGTATCCTAGTTCTAAAAGTAATCAACGGGAAGTTCACTGGATGGAAACATTGTGAAACTTAACATTAAGTTAAACTTTTTGGTCCCCGTTCAATGTGCAATTTAACTTGACAGGATATTTAGCGGTAGCATTAATTACATTTTATGTTAGTATTTTTGTTTAGAACTAAATTATATAAAAATATCTACGGTACAAGATAAGAGATTGACTAAATAATGAAAATCGATACTGCAATAAAAAAAAAATACTTTACCCTGTCATGAGATTTATACTGATTTTTATAGATTACAGTCTAGAAGAAATTACGTGCATAAAACAGCATGTGACGCAAAATCAGGTAAATCATAGATGATAGTGGTGTTTACAAGTACTAATTATATATAATAATAAGTTTATATGATGGTTATTTAACATTCTCCATGTAGGAGAAGGATCGAAGCTTAATCCACCACACTGCTGCCCTACTAGTTGGTAATATTTTATACTTTTTATTAAGATTCTGCAAAACTATAAAGTTGTATGTAAGCTTCTTTGAAATAATTTAAAAGAAAAAAAAACTAATTATCCATCAAGTTCATCTATCAAAAATATCCGTTATGATTGAAAAACAAATATTTCGGAAACGATGAATATGGAACAGTATAATAGTGACGACATCTTTAAATAAAATTCGAATCCAGATGATTGTTCCAGTAAATAATATTCGAATGTTGTGTTTGATATGGTGAATGTCAAATGGAAATGTGACACAATCTTCATCTTGTCTGTTGCTGTACATCTATCTTCTGTCTTTAACTTCAAAAAACGGCTTTGACCCATAGCAAAAATCCTTTAAAATACTTTGGAGCCTTTATTACGCTCTTTAGTATAATAATACGAATCGTATTAAAGACACAAATATAGTGTCTCAATGATTTCTTTTTTTTTTTAACATTTAAATTACATTTTTATGGCTGGGTTGATAAATAATCTGATAAACCTGCAATATATATATTTTCTTTTCAGGTGTATCTTAAAATCTGGTACATATTTTGTATTATTATTTTATATCTTGTATTATTATTATGTATCTTGATGCAGTTTATAAAAGTAATACGTATAATGTAATTATAAAGACAATTTAATATGTTAACATGTTAGAGACGGGGATGTTATTGGGTTGTCTGGAAGAAACGTTTAATTTGCCAAAAGTCCGCCCATCGTACTTCACTGTCTGTGACTATCTTTATACTTGGTATTATATATTTGTGGAATACAATAAAATATAAAATAATATATAATAAAAACATGGGTACATTATTATATATAAAATGAATATAGTGAGTATTAAGTTAATACTAAAAAGTTAGTAAGTAAACATATTATAAAATATTGTACTCGTATTATTTCACCAAATAATATTAAAATATAAATTACAATGGACTAGAAAACTCATTTACCCTAACGTAATTTTAATTTGATCCTAAAATTATTTGTTGTGTTAAAAATATTTCTTTTACTTTTATTACCTGTCGTATCCATACATTTTCAACAAAGAATAATAATTTATTAAATTGTACATAATAAATTATCGTTAACAAAACCGTCACATTTGTATTTCCCAACAAATTAATCTAATAATTACCTTTGTAATTTATCTCTCATATTGAGTATTTAATAAAAAATTATGGAGTCATCGGAAATTTTTATTATTGTTCATTCACACTGCTCTTATCGTAACATTAATCAGTGTTATTTATAGTGTAATTATCGTTTCGCGGTTGTGTACTCTGTATCGAATTGTTAAAACATATAAGTGTATTTATTGTCCGTATACGATGTATTTCTTTATTTAAGATTCGTGCAATATTTTTGCATAAATGATGATTACGTTAAAATTAAAAAATAAATACGCTATACTGTTAATATTGCTGGAAAAGTAATTTAATTATAATATGTATGTTTCTTCTTCAATTTTCCGATGTGTACACGAAAAGATAATTCATTGTAATGAGTTAAATTTCTTATAGTGAACCAAAATCAGAATTGGGCTCCCGATTTTTGTTGCCAGACTTGTATGTCAAATTTAAGTAACTAGATTTATGAAAAAAAAAAATCTTCAATGCAATTTGCTATTTCGATGATTTGTTATATGTTGATAAACCATAGCACCCATTGAGTTTAATGACTTACTCCGTGATCTTATCTTATCTAAACAACCTGCAGAACTCTTGGCATCAAACAGTGGATTAATTATCATAGGTTCCTAACAAGGTAATACAGAATACAAGAAAAAATCATCATTTGCAAAAAGGAAAACTACAAAATAGTTACGATAGTAACATATACATATTATTATCTATAAATTCAGCATCTTATATATTAAAACAAAAATTAAAACTTTTTCGGAATATATTAGCCAACATTGATGATTTTAAATATATTTTTTTAAACTTCATTTTGATGTAAATCGAAATTTATACGTGATTGAATTTTTTTTTAATTTTTAATTCAAACTCAAGAACTTCGAAAGCTTACGAGCCAAAAGAGCTTCGAAGCCATGTTAGTTGCATTTTTCACTTTTTATTTGTACACACAACATCGGCCTATCATAGTTCACTGCTGAACATAGTCACCCCAAGTTTGCGCCAAACGTCCCGGCCTCCCGCAAGTCCCATCCAGCCTCCACGAGTATCAAAAACGCCGGGAATGTAGCCGAAATAATAAGTAATACAACGTAGGTAGGTAGTCGACAAATAATCATTCAGTATTTATTTTTTGGGCTAGCCTTAAAGTAAACATCAGATATCTTTCAAATAAATGGGACCACGCAATAAACATCAGCTTTAGATTAAAAAAAAAGAATCATTAAAATCTGTAAGCGTAGTACCAAACATAAAAAATATAGACGAATTGAGTCCCTGTTCCATTTTTGAAGTTTGTTAAAAATAGGAATTAAATGTGTGTTCTTTATACCTACATTGGAAAACAACAAACACAACAAAATAATAAAAATAACGAAAATTATTCGAAAAAGGGATATTTACCATGTTTATTTATTTTCTGTCGAGAGTCTCGTGATCAAGACATTCGAAGTCAATGTCGAAATATCGAGCTCGGCAAAGCGAAAATAAATAAACATGGTAAATATCCCGTTTTCGATTAATTTTCGTAATAGAAGTAACCATGTTAATCTAAATTCTTATATAAAAAAAAATAAGTTTAATGTGCGTAAATGGTCCAATGTATTTTGGGATTAATTACTGAGACTTATTCCCATTGTCTGTCTAATCAGAGCCTGTTATGCGGTAAATGCACAAACGCTGTTTCCGTCGAACGTGACGTTGTCCCGCTTGACACCGTTTGACGCCTAAAAAATGTTATATATAGAAGTGACATTAATTTTAAATGTAATGAAAGGGTAGTGTGGTATTTAAACATGTATACGCGGATACTGAGGTTAAAAGGTAAAAATGGGTCAATGATATTTCAGACAATGCCAATACGAACTCGGTAAAATACAAGCACATCATTAAGATGGGAATTTTTTAACTAATTATATAATTTATATTCTTTTATTATAAAACATCATATTCTCAATATATTTTTAAAGAAGTTGACTTCGTAATTAATTATTATTGAGTAATAATCACTCAATGTCTATAATAAGTTTAATTTTTATTTGGTACGTAAACGTTGTACTACATGGATACCGTTGAGATAACATATAGAAAATGTGACGATTGAGGTATAGAACATATGAGGATTTGTTGATAGGTTTCATGTCCATTAATTATCGGATACCCCAAGACTTAGTGCTGTCGTCAACACACACCTATTCAATAAAGCTTATGCCAATTCGAAACCTTACTAGAGAAGGATTCTAAAATGGGTTTAATTTAATCTCATCTGACTTATCTTCTCTATGAGACAAGTTTGCGAGTTCACTGCTAAAGAGACCGTTTTTAACACGGCCTATATTCAAATTTATCTTTGTAAAGACTAAAAATAGTTATGTATATAATCCCACTATTTTCATTGAAATTCTTAAGGTTGATATTTCGAACGAGGTTTGATTTAGGAGCTGTTTAGAAAATGAAGTTATAGCTTCGAAAAAGCATAGGTACAAAAAAGAGACGACCCTTCCTCTCCCCTCCATTTGAGGCCGGTTTTTTTTATGTCACTAGGTCGGCAAACAAGCGTACGGCTCACCTGATGGTAAGCGATTACCGTAGCTTATAGACGCCTGCAACACCAGAAGCATCGCAAGCGCGTTGCCGACCCAATCCCCAATTCACCTCTGTCACCTTACTCACCAACAGGAACACAATACTGCTTGAAAAGAGTATTATTTTGCTGTGATCTTCTGTAAGGTCGAGGTACTGCCCCAGTCGGGCTGCTCCATATTTTGAGCAGGAAATTCCTGCTGTGCCCTACCTCAGTTAGTTCGAGTAATCAACCACCAAATATCATTACAGCCTATACAGTCCACTGCTGGACAAAGGCCTCCACAAGTTCACGCCAAAAATAACGTGAACTCATGTGTTTTGCCCATAGTCACCACGCTGGGCAGGCGGGTTGGTGATCGCAGTACTGGCGTTGTCGCACCGAAGAGCAAGCTGCTGCACGTCTTCAGCCTGTGTATTTCAAAGCCAGCAGTTGGATAGTTATCCCGCCACCGATCGGCTTTTTAAGTTCCAAGGTGGTAGCAGAACTGTGTTATCCCTTAGTCGCTTCTTACAACACCCACGGGAAGAGAGGGGCTTATTTTATCATCAATAAAAAATTCAGATTATAATATTGAGATTTCTGCTATTTTCTTTACGTTTCAGACGCCGCGGCGTTTTGACACTTAAAAAAAGGAGTATTCAATTCGACTTGTATTTTTTGTGTTTCCTTAAAACTTTTTACTGGGTGTACCGATTTTAACGAATCTTTTTTTAATTGAAAGCTGGTACTTGTGTAATGACTGCGATAAGCTAAAGTGACGATGATGAAGTTGAGTGATGAATAAAAAGAGAATTAAATACAGCCTGTGCAATTTTTAAATTTTTTTTTCTTACGACGTTTTGAGCGACTGTCACATTTTTAAATTTTTAAGTATTATATAATTTTTATATATCAAAGTTACATGCGGAAAGCATTACAAGTTCGTGATGACAGTTCTAACGTAGTTGAATTTTAGCCGTCAGAAAATTGTTTAAATTTTTTTTATTATTAAATGTAAAATAAAAAATGTCATTTAGCAAAAACAAATAAAATTAATTTTTTACTTTACATTTTCATGAAAATAATGTTATTGTATTCAAGAAAACAAGGAGTTTGTTGTAAATCAGATTGAATTAGCGGATATACCATAATTCCTGCCCACCTAAATTAATTTCGCGAAGGGGAACGAACAATTTTATTCATCGCAAGAAAAAAAAAAGAAAATTTTCTGACCCGTGAAAAGGAAGTTGGATATTTATGAAAGGGCTCTGCTGTTACTACTTTACGAGGTCATTATAGAAACCATTAAATGTATGATTACGTCCTCTGTTGTGGGCAAGCATTTGTTTAAGTACGTGAACTTTTCGTAAACGACCGGAATCCACAAGTATTTTAATTCATTATAGCCCCTGAATTTTAAGCAACGCCGTCGGTGTTTTATTAGATCATAAAATGAGTTTTACTGAGTTTTGTTGTTTTAATAAATATAATAGAACTCTATTTTGAAATTTGAAAAATAAATTTTCTGTTTCTAATACTTTTATATTTATTGATCTTTGATTAACGATGACGACTCAATTTAATTTATTCATCGTACAGGAATCTAAAATTTATTCACCCAACAGGCCTTCGATTTTAAATTATATTCTTAATTCCTTTTATGCTTAACTTGTAAAATTCGTTTTTATAAATAAAAACAAGCCAAGACGATTTTCAATGTCCTAATTATCGGCCAAGTAAAAACAAGTTTTACAAACTTGTGTGTATTCAATGGTTATCTGTTGCTTAAAATAGTGGGTTATGCAATTTATTCAGTCCTAAATTATTTAAATAAAGACGAAACTTGGAGCCTTACTTGCATAAACTAGATACATAAAATAGTACCTTGTTGAGATTTTCAAGCGCTTTGACAATAGAGAGTTCGCCTTCGTAATACCCTCCGAGTCTACAGATCTCAATCTCGTCGTTATTTCACTTTATTATGCAATGTTTAATTCAAAAAACTATGTGGTTTGTCATAATTAGTAGCCGTGGCGAATATATAAAAAAGAAACCGCATTATAAGGGTGACAAAAGTGTTAAATATTGAATTAATATTGAATTAAAATATAATTTAACGTATGTCACAATTATCATAGACAAAATAAAACATTCTGTCTAACTCAACTCAGTGCCACATATCCCTTCTTTCCAATTTAAAAGCTATCAGTATATTCATGTATTTTTAACAGTTGTCAAAAATACACTTAATGTTTTAAATCAATGTAACACAGAATGCAAACGATATGAAAAAAGTGGGCGAAGGTGACACTATCGTCTGCAATGATCTCCTCCTGACAGGAAGTCATTGAATTAGAAATAGGGTTACGATACGCAAGGCTATATCATATACTATATCATGTTGTTGTTGTTGTTAGGCACGGGCTGTTTTCCGCGACTCGACTTCTTTATGCGCCTATTTTGCGTAACTGGCTGTGGACACTTTTCGTGCCAGCCTAGCTTCTTAAGGAAGCCTAGCAGACCCTTCACGTTGCCGACGACTTCCTGGAGCGACCTCGGTGTCCCGAGGTGTAGTGCCCTATATACTATATCATAAATATATAATATGATATAGTTTACAAAATTGTACAATAAACTGTGATAGTTACGTTAAATAGACCGATATTTTATTTATATTATCAAATAAAATATTTTTAGGCACTTTTTTTTACAAACTGTTAACTGCAAAATTTAAATTGTCCTTACGTTTTCTGAAATCTTCCAATTTTTGGACAGTTTACTAAATTTCCGCCCGGACCTTCTACCAAATAACCTAAAACTTAAAAAAATAATTAACTAAATTGGTCCAGCCGCTCTCAAATTTTGCGCTTGCCAAATTTAACAATCCAGTTTTATTAACATAGATATAAATATACATTTTTACTGAATAAACTATTTATATTTTCGTTTATTGAAAAAACCTTTTCTCAATTTGCGATTTGTGCACATTCTTCTTAGTAAATAAGTATATATTTTCTTTTTCTATGTCGCTGCTCATCGGATTTAGTCGCTACTGCTTTTCCAATGTCGCAAATGGAGATAAAAGAAAATTGGCTAAATATTTTCCTACTCGTTTCGACTTAAGAACTGTACAGTGTTATTTAATAAAATACACTAGACATACAGTTTAAAATTTAACGAATAAATGAAAATAAGAAAAAAAAATAAGAATCAATATCCGCTTCAGCCTGTAATATCCCACAGCTGGACATAGGCCTCTTTCCCCATGTAGAAGAAGGATCAGAGCTTAATCCACCACGCTGCTTCAATCCAGCTAAGATAATTAGATAGATATTTCCTACTATGAGTAACGATCGCTATCAGGTGTAGATAACAACCGGGATCGATGGCTTGACGTGCTAAGGCACGGTGGTGAGACCCACAAGGCCTACACAAACACCCAGGCCACGGCAAGCTTTTGTATACCCATTACAAATGTTTGTCATATGCGGGGATTTTACCCGCAACCGCCAGCGCAACAGCCACAAACCGGTGCTGTGACTATACACTGTTGACACGTAATATCTACGTACGTACGTAAGTACAAAATTATTGAAATTAATACTAAATTACTATAAAAAAATAATTGCTTCATATATTAAAAAAAAAAACTGTTACATTAATATTACAAACAGATCCTCCAATTTTATTTATTTGTTTAAATAACGCCTAAGCAGATTTTATAGTTTTAGTAAAATTAACACCTGACGATCTAAATAATTTATACTGTAACCCATTTGTAATTTTAAAAGAAAAAAGTGCGCAAAATAAAAAAGTTTAGAGAACATTTTATACAAAAGTTTAAGCTCTTAAGTTTTTTTCTATTTTAAACTTTTATGGCCTTAACCCTTTTATAATTAATCAAGAAAAGGTTTTATTAATTTTCTACTTCCTATCTGACATTTATTTTTATATAGCAAGGCCTAGAAGAAAGGTCATCTAATTAGACTTGTATAAAATATCTATCAATTAAACTGATTCTCTCAAAAATGCTAATCCTCTCGGTAATACGAGTTTCAATAAATACTTAGAAATAAATGATAAAATGACTATTGCTGGAGACTGAATACTTTATGTATTATATGGTTTATATATAAAAAAAAAACAGAATACGAAAACAATAACATGTGAAATATCTAGAATATATTTAGTAATTTAATTAGCGTTAGGTACTATTTCACTGTTGCATTGTTGCGTAATAGGAAAAAAATTGATCTACCATACTGTCACCTGCCAATATATTTTTTCTTATTTTAAAAATAGATAAGTTTTCGTTGATTAATTTTTTTTCAAACAAAACTACAAATGTCCTAATTTAAGTTATCTATTAAATAAAGGTAATTAGATCAAAATTCAACATTCGTTTGAAAACAACGACGCTATCGAGATTCACAAATGCAAAGTTTAAAATTATAACATCTTACATTATTTCATATTACAACTATTCACCTTACAAAAATTAATACACAAAAATATTACTTACGATACAATAATAATTGGTGGATATTATTTTTCTTGTCTAAGCAATGAGCGCCAACAGACTACTTTGGATGTAGCCACACAGTGAAGATGTCAAGTGGTACTTGTTTACCGGATCGTGTTCTATCTTGTTTATGCTCTGAAATGGAGCATATTGCAGCCGGTGCCTTGTTCTCTACTACTTTGTTAACTACACGTACGGAATCGTTGACCTCTGTTGTATCTCTCACTTTTAATTCAATGAATGGCTTTAAAGTAGATCTGTAAAAGTAAAAGTATGAACAAAGAACTTGGATCTGATCTTTTAACTGGAATCTTCATTGTTGACATTAATATCGTTTTTATATCATTTCTATTGTTTTAACGTTGAAATTTTCTTCTTTAATTATTTACTTAATCTTAACAAGAAAAATGCAAAAAAATGCCCAGCTTTATTAACACCATTCCACGCGGACGTGATTTATACCGAAAGTACATATTCTACTTCTTAAACTCTTTAACTGTAAATATGTATGATATATTAACATAAAAAAATATATATAAATGTTATGTTGTTTCTGACACCCATCACATTGAAATACGAATACCCTTTGCAAAAAAATTATTTTATTCATTACAATGATTTCTTAATACGTGTTTTCAATATAAAAAAAAAAAAATAGTTATATCACTACCGACTTTTTTATTGGAAGTTAGTTTAAGCTAACAAAGCTTTGCAAAAAAATTGAAAGATTTTTTTTTATCATAACTAAGAACGAAAGAGAGAGAAGAAATTGTTATTTTTAAGTAAGATATTTTGTTAGAACGCGTTTTTTTACGCTAATTAGTTTTAATTAAATTTATCATAAAAAAAAAACTGGCTACAAAATGGGTTTACAAAATGAAATCTGCAAAAAAGCGAATTAAGTAAATTAGTATAACATTTTTAAGGTACTGTATTATATTAGTTCTTGAGCTTATTGTTCACTTATTTTTGATTTGTATCTTGGTATTAAACTAACGAAAACTTACTTGTTAACTTATCTTATAATATGTTAAAAAATATTGATCCTAAACTTGACTTTAATACTTTTAAACACACAAGAACACTATTGAATGTTAATTATATCAAAATATTTAAAATTTATATCTTACCCTACACAAATAAATATCTTGTGATTTATAGTAGTGTTTGAAAAATTATAAAAGGTTTTTGCTACGAGTCTCATTGTCTCAGCTGCTAACGGTTTCTGTGGGTTTATTTTTCGACCACTAAATCGGAATAGCAATTCCACAAGGAAATGTCGCTCTTGTTACCGTTTTACGCCATTATGATTTGTGCAAATACTGCAGTAGGTTCTTGTTAAAACTTATAAGATACGACGATACGATACAAAGATCCTATACAATTATTTCTCATGCAAAACGTTTATTGTTGATTTCTGTAGCTCTAATTAAGATGTTGCAGTTTATTTTTAAAGCTACTTTAACACACTACATATATTATAGACTTGCATTTGCTCAGGTGGATGTTAAAGTTAGATTAGGCGCTGTTTTCTTGGGTTCACTCTGGAGTAGACGTGTGCGACGTGTACTAGAAAAATTGCTGTGATATTGATGATATCAAAAATTTTGGTGGAAGTAATTTTTTAAGGATATTTACGAGTAATAACCGAATATAGCGGATAAAAAGTACTAGTATGTAAGTAGATCATTGTTCAACGGGTATTTAGTTCTTTAATTTAAATATGTTCTCTACAGTAACTTTACTTTTCATTTTGATAATTAGAAAGACAGCAAATATGATATAATATTTTGTACCCTTTTGTGTAATACAATTTTAATTAATTTATGTGTTATGACAAATTTTGGGATCTAAGACTTCATTTTTGGTTTGTATTTTTTTTTTGTTTCATGTTTTTACAACAAAGTTAAGTACAAACAGTACAGAAGTGCAGAAATTTAGTAAAAAGTCTTCCCGTTGCTTCTTAAGACAAAATTTTATAGTCTTTAAAATAAACAAGCGGTTAGTATGCTAAAATGTTAAAATTAATTACCACATAGGTACCACTGTCGAATATTATTAATATCAAATAATTTGATCGCATTACAATATTTGTAATAAGACCACGTAAAGACTTGTTTTATCCCATCAATACGCTTTTCGATATGAATATCAAGACAGTTGATCATTCCATGAATCTGACTATATTTTTATCCAAGTTGAATATATATTATATTAATTTAAGCATCGTGGTAAAGAGGACTTTAGTGACTCAAAAACATTTTACAAAGCAGGCGTATTCTGAAAGTAATCATTGTATGTAGGGGAACATCCATATTTCAAATAAAAATATTATGCAAAGCTGGTTGTAGCATTGTAGTATATTTGACATATCTTGAACAGCTAAATATTTAGCGGTAATCATTGTTTTTTTCATATCTCACCCAATGAATGATACCTACATGATATCCACAAAATAAAGGTACGCTCGTAGTACATTCTGGTCAAATGTGTCAGACAAGGTTAAATAAGACAGAGCAGACAACTCAATCTGAATTATTTTCAAATTTCTCAATAATTGTTTTATTACAATAATTATAAAGCAACTAGCTGACCTGGCGAACTTCGTATCACCTTATTCTTTTCTGAATAATAACATAATATATCAAAATAAAATATAGCCTATCTTTTAAGTTGGATCAAACTGCACACGGTGTTCAAATTTGATTAAAATCGGTTAAGTAGTTTAGGAGTCCATTGAGGACAAACATCGTGAGACGAGATTTATATATATTAAGATATCGAAGTTTAGAATATACGAAACAGTCTTTTATTGACATCCGATTTTATCATTATTAACGTTAACATCCCATTCATATATATCGTTAATTAATATTAGACACCCAATTAGGTATATACGTCTTTTATTTTCTTCACCTCATTCTTTATTTTCAGTAAACACCTCTTCTATATATTAATACGTGAAGCAAAATCTTTGTATCCCTTTTTACGAATTTTGCGCGGACGGAGGACTATGAAATTTCGTACACTTATCTTAATATATATAAATCTCGTGTCACAATGTTTGTCCTCAATGGACTCCTAAACCACTTAACCGATTATAATAAAATTCGCACACCATGTGCAGTTCGATCCAACTTAAAAGATAGGCTATATTTTATTTTGATATATTATGTTATTATTATATTTCAGAAAAAAAAAAAGGTGATACGAAGTTCGCCAGGTCAGCTAGTAGTTTATATAGAGAAGTGCAGAATGGTAATATTTTTTTTAAAACAATTTATAAAAATATATTAAAGCAATAAAAAAAACATTACACACACAACCATGTATTTGGTACACACATGCATATCATACGCTTTTGTTGATTGTCAGTCTGTATGTAGTCAAATTAAAAAATTTTAAAAAAGGTTTTTTATTTTTATTAATTTTTTTTAATTTAAATTATTTATTTTGGAATTTCGACCTCTGGGCGACCACTAGATTAAATAAATACATGAATATGTGACATTATGTAACACCAAAAGCTTACTAATTTACTTAGCAAAAGAAAATGAATAGGAACCGTAGAAATGTCACTATAACCACAAAGAAACCAACAAGCCAGTGAACATCTGAACATAGCCGTTTGAAAGCAAAACAAGTATTCACTAGTACAATAACCTGTGGAACAATAGTGAATGTGGACACAGCTTTGAGACACCAGTTTGTACGGTCCTAGGAGGTACTCCGCTTCTATCTAATAAGTGTAATGTATTCTGAACTGAACGTAGTAGTCGCATTTAAACACTTTCCTTTTAAAAATAATTTATTTTCTAGATTTGTGTGGATTTAATTATAACTATTTATTATTTTTATTGCGATTGGAAACTTCGATCTTGTAGTATATAAATTAGTTTTACGTAAATGTAACGTTCAAATAATAATTTTCTTGGACGTGAATTAAAATTTAATTAGCATTGTTGTTGTAATTTTTTTCAGTATGATTGCGGAATTCAGCCCACAACCCCCGGAGTAGGAAGCAGGTTACTGCATACTGCGCAACAATATAAATTGTTATTCACGTCAGAATTTTTGTTTTCAAGTAATTTAATCTTCTAATCAAACATATTTGCACTCGAAGTCGTTTTGGTTTGCTTGTAACTCAAATTGTGTGTAAATAAAGCTTTTAAAACAAAGTTAACCTAAAACTCCTAAAAGGTTAATTCAAATCAATTTAACTGTATGTAAAGGATAATGATATTCCGAGTCAACAGTGACGGCAATAAAATTAACATCTCACTCGAATATTCTACGGATCACCGTATTAAAGTAATTTAAATAATGATACGTGCGAGTATGACAGATTCAGATGCTCACTTGATACATTGCTTGTGGAATATTGTGAACTAGATTCTACTCTCGATTCAATCCAGGTTAAAATCAATAGTTATCACTACTTTCAGTTCTAATTATAATAGATACTAGAACTTTAACCCGCGCCTTCGTTTACGTAGAACTTGCAAAGCTTTAACTGTTTACGCAGCGTACGCAGCGGAAGCTCTCAAAAGAAAAAAACCCGATTTTGAAACATTCTTTATTGGTGCTCTGCTCCTATTAGTCTTAGCGTGATGATATATAGCCTCTAGCCTTCTTCAATAAATGAACTATCTAACACTGAAAGAATGTTTCAATCGTATATAGTAGTTTCTGAGATTAGCGAGTTCAACAAAACAAACAAACAAACTCTTCAGTTTTATAATATTAGTATAGATATATGTACTACTGGATGGTGTAGCTTTATAATAAGTGAATTTAAATCATCTTAGTCTACAACAAGGTCGGCAAACAAGTGTACGGCTCATCTGATGGTAAGTGATTACCGTAGCTTATAGACGTCTGCAACACCAGAAACATCACAAGCGCGTTGCCGACCATATTCTCAATTCCCTCCAGAGTTATACATTTCGACTTTTAGGTTATTAAATTATACGAAATAATAAAACACTATATTAAGGTAAAGCCGTAAATTGCAACCAAATTTACAAAAATTGTAAATATTTTAGTTGGGTACTTGTGTAAACTGGTTGATAACGTCCCATTGCTGGGACTCTTTGTCCTAATAGGAAACATATCGGAGCTATAATAAATATTTTTGTACAAGTACAAATATTCATACAATTTTCAATTCAGAGCGGAAATCGAAACCGCGACCACCGGTATTTTAGGCGCCCACACGGCACGCACACCTAAACCAGAGCGATGTCGTGTAAACAATAGTTCAAATTAGTAATACCGCGTCCATTTAAAAACAAGATTATGACCATTATTTCTATGTGTTTTAAAAAATAATACGTTCTATTACAAATTAAAATATATAATTTTTTTTTATTTTAATTTAAATTTTTTGTAGGGTTACGATCGCGTGGTAACTGTGCATAATCGTATTTTAAATAAAAAGCCCTTATCCGAAACCTAAAACTAAACTTGTTAGAAATTAATGAATTCGTGACTTAGAAATATTTCCTCGGATATTACTTAAGCCATTTACAATGTTTATAAAAGACAAGCAAGTAGTATTAGCTCAGTTGTTTATTTTTTGTAGTAAATTGGATGAATAGACTTAAATATTTGTACATGAAATACGATCAAGGGCTTGTTTTACCCGTTGTGGATAAAGATTATCCAGCAAATAAGTTAGGATCAAACTTTAATAGCAGAAGGTAATATGAGGACCTGTTTCGCCTCAATTAATAAAATACAAGTTTTAGATTCATGTTTGCGAACAGTAATATTTCATAAATACAGTGAAATTTGATGGTAAAAAAGAATAATACATCAAAAACTTTTACCAGCTGATATCGTCATCCGTCAAATAGTATATCAATATCCATAATTGGTGAAACTGGACCTAAAACTATAATTTTTTATATCGAAAATGTTAGTCGACCTCAATTTGTAACATCTACAACGTTGCCATTACTCAATGTCTCTTTAAGGAAAACAGTACAAAAATGTCAAAATTTTTTGATAATAAAATGTATGGATCCCTGTGGAAATTTTCTTTTCTTTTATTTTCAGTGGACTTCTAATAATACTAATTATTTTTTTGCTTAGTTTTTTTAATCGTCAATATTCCTTTCTCTTTATCTGAATAAGCAAGCAATGTTACAATTAGTACAACAAAGTAAAATACTTCAAGTTATCAGCGATAGCTGTAAATAACTAATATTTGAGTTAGATTTTAGGAGCTTGATTACAAACTTGATTACAAAACAATATATACTATAAAAATTAATAATACTGGGTCTGAGTGTGAGTATTTTTGCGTTTCCCGTACTTTGGATAGTATGCTTAAGCTGTCGGTCCCAGGTGTTATCATAGAATACTGATAGTAAGGAAGTTATTGGCATACCCACAGTACAGCAGCGCGGTGGATTAAGCTCCGAACCTTCTCCACAGAAACACTTATTTTTTAATCTTTTTACGTTATAGGCGAAAATCATTATGTGGCTCCTATAAGTGTACACGTCGAAAATCATAATTTTACAGGAGAGCAAAAACAAGATTTAAAAAAATCTTGTTCCTGAACTAAGTGGGCTAACTTCAACTGGAGTATCTTTTTTTGTAAAGCAAAAATATAATATAAGTGTTAAGGTAACTCATCTTATAACACTTGTCACAGGAAGCATAAAACTAATGTATCTTGTGCAATTAAAGGTCACTTTAAAAAATGGTGGCCTGATATAGCACTAAGTTGCACTTTTTTGCGTCTGTTTAGTCTTGTATTACAAAGAAAACGGTAACAGAATTTAAATCATTAAATTTTCTTATTTTAATAGGCAAATTTTTTAGTAATTTTGTTTTTTTTTTACGTTTTAAGAATTAACTAAACAAAAACTGTGTTGGTCAAACTTCTTTTCTTAAACAAAAATTGATTATTTATGTTACAACACTAATTGAGTACAGTCATGTCCATCCTGTTTGGTTAGCAAGTTGTTATATATATGTTTAGTGACCAACACTTGAACCGTTTCTACATTTGAGTTGCATAATATAACTGGATGGTTAGTTGCATGCATTTGTTATTTGTTTCCAAGTAATATTATATTGTTCCTGGAATTTATTTTCATATTAATTAGGTATATATTCCATTTGAACTCATTTTAACTATAAACTATTAATTTGATTATGTTATTGCTAACATTTGTAATTTTTTTAAATTTGTTATTATAAATCATTATAAGTAGGTAGGATTGCCGGTGTAGGCTGGATGAGGATTGCGAAAAACCGGGATGTCTTGCACGAACTTGGGGAGGCCTTTGTCCAGTCGTGGACTGCAATAGGATGAACTGATTGACTGACTTACAATCCCGAAATTTAGATAGTATTGCACAATTAACGAAGTAAATCACAACTTCATAGATCTCTTGGGGCTAGCTTCATTTACTTAGGAAAAAATAAACAAACAACTAAGAAAAAATACTTTTGTATTTTATAACGACTTAACTAAAAACTAAAAAATTCTATAAAACACGAATAATCTCACGTAAACTTCTTTAAGCTATATTTGAAAATATACATCGTATTTTTTGACTAGTACTTACAACACTGTTGGTACTTAAGCTTATCGTATAGATTATGTAAATAACGTCGAAATATTTATGTACGTAGATTAATACTGCATCATCAATCAATTGCCCTTTCAGTGATGTAAAAAAAATCAAATAGACTAAAACGTCAAACTTATAAAGAACCTCATAGTTTATCTTCAAAAGTAAAAACATCTAAGAACATAAAATTATTTATATTAATAATATATTTTACAGCCACAAGTCGTTGTCAAGGACAACAACACATAGTCGTGTATTCCTGAAAGCAAATAATTATGGTGGAAATTGAATGCCCATGTTTAAGTAAACAATATTATAATCTTTTGCGTGATATGACATTGCTTTCTAGCAATGAAAAAAAATGACAAGCTAAAAATTACACTCCCATACTTCATTCAATTGAACGAAAACTCGCAACGGGGTGTATCAGTTCCATTACATGGATTGATTAAATTTCCATAATGATATTAATCACTATAAACATATGGTAACAAAGTACGTTCCCGGGAGTTTTTTCCACGGGTTAAGAAACCATATAGTAAGGAACTGTCACAACATTGAAACTTAAAAGTGAAAACCAATAACTACCACAAGGCTAGCCATACTATATATATACATATTATGAGTTATAAAAGTACTAAATACTCGTATTTAGCAACTGTATAAGAATAGTAATTATGACAGTATCAGTGTATGAAAATATTTTTAGCTATTTAATGATTTAGCAACATTATTGTTAATTTATTTCACTAACTGAACAGTTTGTAATCATTTCTACATGAAATAAAAATACCTCAAATGATGTAATTTTAAGGATAATATCTAAAATGACTATGTACACAAAAAAATTTATAATACATATGTTTTCCGCTTATAAACGAAAGAGCCTGATTCTAGATAAATAACTACAACGACAAATATAGAGAAAAAAGATATCTTATAATACTTCCTGTTTTTAATTAACTTCTGTTATTTTATAATAATAGAATTATTAAACAACAACATCAATAAATATTTCAATCAAAACGTTTTACTTTTAAATAAATATAATAACAATGTAACATCAAAAACAATAAGTATTGTTTCATTGTCTTCGTTAATTAAAATATTAGACTTATATTGTATTAAAACTGTAACAAATTTTCAAAATGATTACAGATAATAAGTAACAAAGAAATATTCTATAATAAATAAGTTATGTACTCACCTATTCAAATGAGAACGAATGCGAGACAAGACAGAGATTATTCTGTAATAGAACACACCGCACTGCGGAAAAATCGTAATTCTCGCTTAAGCATCAAGAATAAATCCTTTATAATACCTTTAAAAATGTTCACCGTGGCTATTTTTGCAATTTAGGATTTAAACTCTATATTATGATATCTACAATTGCCGACAAAATTTCTTAAATTCGATTCATATTTTCTAGAAATGAGTTCTGCGTAACCTCAGGCATTTTATCATATTACTACCACCCCACTCCGGCTTCGCACGGGTCTTTAATAAAAATTTCATAATATATTTTTTTTCCGATTTTTTTTTTGAAAATATGATATAGCCACCTGCGAATAGTGTAGTTTACCAACAGTGAAAGAATTTTTCAAATCGGTTCAGTAGTTTCGGAGCCTATTCAATACAGACACGCAAACAATCAAATCTTACCTCTTTATAATATTAGTATAGATTATGTTTATATGTTTAGATTCAAATAGAATGGAAAATTGTTCCTATTCGGATTTTATTTCACCATTTTCTATTATTATTGGTAACCTAGACAAAAGTATTTTAATTAATTTAAGAAAAAAAAAAATGGAAAATCCAAAAATGCACGCTTCCACGCACTCTTTTAAAATTATTGTTTGCAGCTTATACTTAGCAGCGCCCCTTAGTAACTTGTTTAGGAATTAATATTCGACCATGTAAAAACAATAATTTTAATTACCTGATTTGGTTCTTGCAGATCACAGATGGTTCTGATTCATTCCACGTCACATAATATTTTATTACGGTAGAAACTAAAAATATTTATAGTAAAAAATTTAATAATTTATCATACTTCATATAATAATTTTGTATTCTCAATTAATAGTTTCTTGTAGTAATAAAAAAAATAGCTTATGTCGTTAAGTGATTCTCATGATATTTTCCTATCATACGTACGTCCAAAATGTTGACGATCAACACGATTCTTTTTACTATAATAGTATTCAAAAAACTTCAAATGATATTCAATTTATAGTTTGATGTGAATTCCCTATAAAAGTGTATTTTACAGCATATTAATGCTTTGTCATAATAATATGGAGGTATAAGAGTAAGCGCTTTTCATGTTTTTGAATAGTAAATTTATTTGTGGAAACATATCTATAATTTATCAGTAAATTAATACTAATCTTCCATAAATCATACATATTTATACATTAGTATGCAATAAGAAAGAACAAAACAGGATAAACTGTTATACAAGTAATTATTATAACTTTGCTATAGTATGAAAAGATGAGAGGTCAGGAAGGGCCGAGGAGGATCGAATACGATAGAAAAAGTGAATCATGGTGTAGGGGAAAGGTATAAATCCGAACTAGGGTCGCTGAGCTTTTGTTCAAGTGCCAAATTTGTTTTTAAAATTCATCTCACTCTCAGCATTGAAGTAAAGCGTCACAAGGAAACCTGCACGTGTCGAAATTTCTGAGGCATATATTTTCGTTAACCCACTATAGAGCAGTGTGACAAATTAAGCAGCAAATATTTTTCGTAGTATATGGTATCATTGTCTACACACCTACTGATTGTCTACAGCCTATTTAAGTTTCAGTGATAGATGATAATATATAATTTTTCACACTTTTGTAAGACAGTTTAAGTACTAAAGTATAAAATAATTAACTCATCTTTTACGACTGTACAGTAAAAAAAATATATATTATATATATACAAACGGACACGTGAAAACGTTTCCCACTTCGAGCAATCCGATAAAAATAAAAGCGATTTCTCGATTTGTTTTAATTTATTGTTCGTTTCTCATTTTTATACTTACTGTATCTGAAACTTGCATACAAATTGCTAAAAGTATCTTATCGTAGCAAAAGCGTTTAATCGCGCACTTGCAGCTGCCAACTCCCAGTAAAGAGACCGCAAAACAACAGATGTTTGCGAATAAGAATTCTTGACGTCTGATTAAAGCGAGATACAAACTGTAGCAAAATTAATTAATGTAAGTGTACAATGCGACAAAGTCTCGAAATAATAATTTATGTAAGCTTAACGTAAGCTGAACTGTTTGTTCTTATTCTAATCACACAATTTGTTAATTATAGTAAAGTGTATAATTGTTGCTACCAATTACTGAAACAACGGCTTCGTTACATTCTCATAATTTCTAATATCTGTTCATTTTTAATGTATTTGATAGTACTTACTTTATATTGGCTTTATTATTTTAATAAGTGGATCATGTATTTGATAGGACACATATAGTTCATTTCTATAATATTATTTAAAAAAATAGCTTTGGTTAGAAGAAGCCTTACTGGCATTAATCAAGCTTAACTGCTCCTGATATTATAAGCAAATTAATATAGTTTCAGCGTAAGAAATATCAATCCAATTAATCAAACTTAAATATATTAATTTTATAATATATTGTGTTTCTTTTAGTAATAAAAAAATCTTTGTTATCAACATTGTTAAAATATTAGTTAAGTTTACTGTTAAGGGAAACTTATCATGTATTGAGTAAGCGTTAAATAAATAATTAATAAAATACGATTATAACGTTAAGTTTGACATAATATTATCAACATATTAACTTATTTGTTGCTTAATGTAACCTTGTAAGAACCGGTATGGTGTAGCGGTGCGTATGCCATGTACGCATCTATATACCAGCGACTTGCTGGTTCGATTTCCGCTTGAGATAGATATTTGTATTTGTACAAATATTTTTCCGGTTTGGTTGTCTGTCCTTGAGGGTATCCCACCGTGCCTCGGAGTCGATCCCGGTTGTTATCATATACACCTGATAGCTAGTTACTCATAGTGGGGAATATATCCGCCAACCCGCAGTGGAGCAGCATGGTGAATTTGAGCTCCGATCCTTCTCTTGCATGGAGTAAGAGGCCTATGCCCAGGAGTGGGATGATACAGGCTGAATCGTGAATGTAACAAAAATGTAAAATATCAAAGATTTTTTAAATATTTGATTTAAATTTATGACATATTTCATGATTAAAGGTATCATATAAGTGAAGATGCAGTTCAGGGTCTTGATTCTACTCAATACATTTAGAGATAAATAATTTTGTTGAACATGTTTGCCGTAAATGTGATTTAATATAAAATATTACACAAAATAAATAAGAAATAACAGAAATATATTGCAGAACAAACTATGTAATTTAAATATTTTATAAAAAAATAATAAATGAAATCAGGCTACGATTTCACGAATTATAACTACTTAGTTTTAATCGAATTATAACTACTTAGTTTGTGTACTTACACATTCTGAGTTTCATTAATTTTCCCTAAATACTGAATTTTGCTAGAAAAAGTATTCTGTCTCCTAGCTCGTAGTAGGTATAATATATCCAGTTATAATTAAGTTCAATCAGTAGTTTCAGTAGTTTTAGAAAAATGAGAGTGGCCGTCGACAATGCGGTAAATTAACATTGTAGAGTTACACATGTAAAGTATAAAGCATGTAGTGTGTTATAAAATAGTAATGCATGGAGCATGTAGCATAAAAAAAAACAAAAAAAAAAAAACAAAAAAAAATCATAGTCGTAAATAAATATCTTAATTATTAACCTACATAAATACATATGTATATATAGGCATATATATCTCTCACGGTCAGTTTTGGACTCACCATCGAATTAGAGAAAATAAGCTTTAGTTCGTAATTTGAAGCATGCAATGTTGAAATTAATACGTTTCAACGCTTTAAAAATTAAAATGTAAATAAAAAAGGCATGAGCCTATGGATGTTAAAACTTATATTTAAAAAACAAGTTCAATCAGTAGTTTTGGCGTGATGTTAGACACATTTAGCTGCAGTATCGATTCTAAAGTACCACTATTTATATATATGTATAATTATTATTTCATAATAATTTCTAATTACAGAATACCTGTTAGAATTTTACGATTAATATATAGATTATTTATTTTTGCTGTGTGGCTACGGCAGTAAATAATACAGCCACCCTCTCTTCCCGTGGGTACCGTAAGAAGCGACTAAGGGATAACACAGTTCCACCTTGGAACTTATAAAGCTGACCGATGGCGGGATAACCATCCAACTGCTGGCTTTGAAATACATAGGCCGAAGACGGGCAGCAGCGTCTTCGGTGCGACAAAGCTAGCCCTGCGATCACCAACTGGCCTGCCCAGCGTGGTGACTATGGGCAAAACACATGAGTTCGCGCTATTTTTGGCGCGGACTGGTGGAGGCCTATATCCAGCAGTGGACTGCTATAGGCTGAATTGATGATGATGATGTCATGATATAGATTATTTAAAGAAGGAAACAATATCAAACAAAAAGAAATCAAACGAGTTAAATTTTTACTGCTTGTGTATAATACATAAGCTTACAGTCAGTAAAATATACAAAACGTATTCTAATTTTTATTCCTTGCTAAAAGGGTTTTGATGTTCGTAATCCTAAACCAAGGGCAATTGAATTAACATTGGATGTTCGGCGTATCGTCGTATAAAAATAATGTTAGCTTATAAAAATGAAAGATACCATCATTAATACCGACTTCGTATATGATTTGTATCTTTCGTTGGTTTTTTATTTTCGTTTTTTTACAAACGAGCCGCGACGCTCGCGTGGTTTCTCTACGTAATCGTGTTTTATTTTGAGAGAGACTCTTATACAATATACATATTTGAAATTTACCGTTTAGCAACGTTGAAAATTTGTCTTTGATTTTATGCTAATCACTTATGATTTTAGGAGTACAAGTAAATTTATGAGGCCTGTAAACACGCAAGACTTTAAATGAGTATAGAATTAATTTTATAGTGCCTTTTTTGTATAAGAAAAATGCTAATATAACGTTTAAACTAAGGGTATAAAATTTTACCATTATACTCGAAATACTTGACGATAATGTTAAAAGAGACACAATAAAAGTTTTAAGGCTGAATTAAAAATTAGCAAGGATCCTCTCACGATATTGGCTGGGCGTGAAGTATCGACCGGATTTGCATATTTATTTTTGCCGGCTACACCTTTGAAGGCGGGTGAAATGCAGAGCCATCTTAAAATGAATTAAATTAAAAATTCAACGAGCAGAAAAAACCTTTACGTGATAGTCATTTATAATTTATATAACACTAGCTGTGCCCCGCGGCTTCGGTCGCGTTTATTTGAGGAAAAAACGTATAATATAATATAAATATATTTAAGCCATTATCTGTGCAACTCGGGCGATTTACAACGACGTGTGGGGCGACGCGGCGTCGTTTTATTTGATTTTACATTATCTCCTAAATTATGCGTCCAAATTAGATGCTTTGAAAACAAAGAATACCTTCATAAAATTGTCTTGTTGATGGAGTATTTCTCATTCGTTAGCATTCATATGCTTATCTAAAAAAAATGCAAAATATCACCTTATCGTTTTTTATGATCATTAATTCGTTGCAGTTGTGAAAACTTCTTTACGCACGCTTGACTTGGCGAGTAGTGAATGCGTGACGAGAGCGTTATGAAAAATGTGATCGGGGAAGGCGAATGGAAGTTGAGAGGGATATATATGTCGGAGAAACACTAGTCTTGTCGACATCGTCATTAGTGGTAGCAGGTCTAGTGGGCGTCATCATTGGGTTAAATGCCAGCACAAAACAAAGTATTCACTGTACTATAAAGTTTATTGAATATTTTTACACAACAAATAACTTATAACACTAATTAAACGATTAATTCGAGCAGCGGGTTCAAGGTACCGATCTGACTTCACTAAAGTATTAACCAACCACACCGTAACAACAACTATTTTATAATAATGATCCACCGCGATCAATCACCGTATATCTATCTATCTACCCTCACCACTGAACGTTAGATGGCGCCTCGACCCCGCTCGAGGCCTACCCTCTGCTCTGACATAATGTGCAATAATAAAGTCTTTTATAAAAATTACTTTTCAACTAAATTAAATTTAAACAATACAAAAATATAAGAAATTAAACAAATTATAATTATGATTTAACAAAGTATTTTCTAAGCTTATTGATATAGTCGTCATGTAACCAGCAATCAACTCCATTCTCACTACTTCCTCCGACATTTAAATAATAAATTAGTGAAGATGGAAAGAGAAAGAGTTGCGTTTCGTAAGCTTTGCTTCAGTCGTGTGGTCTAAAGCACACTCTTTTTTTTTTAATTCGAACCAATAGTTCCTAAGATTAGCGTGTTTAAACAGACAAACAAACAAACTCTTCAACTTTGTACTATTAGTTTAGATAAAAAATAACTAAATAACCTTGTAATTTTACAGTAACTTTAACAATAGAATTAAAAGAAGTTCAAATCTTAAATACAAAAGTTTTTAATAGTATATGATTTAGTGTACCTATAAAATGTATTAATCAAAAAGAGTTTTTGTAAAATGTTTTGACTGATTGAGACATGCAATGCTATTAAAAGAGCATCGCGTGGTTATAATATTGTATTGTAATCTAATTTCTGGTTTAATATATTTTTATATTATAAGTTCTTAGTCATTAATAAGTACATAATCGAATCTACTTAGTTTACTTAGGTCTTTTATTTAAAAAAAAAAAACGGTTTTATAAATAAATTTGCAATTGAAACAGAAATATGTTAAAGTAAGCTAACGAAATGATGTTATTACATGTAGAAATAAGGTATGTATACACCCAAAACGGAATTAATTAAGTTGATGTGTTTAAAACTGTGTACGCGGCCGTCATAAATTTCACAGCTAAAATCACGTTCTCGCTTTATGCAAGTATTTAAAAGTTGAAACAAGAATTTATAATAGCGTCCCACAACGTTAAATATTTTTTTTGTTCTCCTTTCTGAATGAAGTCGTGAATATAATAAAATTTGTAACAGTACGTGCCTAATAATAATTTTGTAAATAGTAATGTCGTTATCTGTCGTTCGTTATCTCTGTGGTACTTCATGATGATGATGATGAGGATAAAAGTAATGTCGGTACAAATTATTTTGCATATAATACTTGAAATGTAATAAGTAGGGTCAATTTATAGACTAGTCACCTAATAAGAAAGGATTTTAAGCTTCTAAGAGCACGTCATTATTCATAAGTAAATCTTCTAATATATAAAATTCTCGTGTCGCGGTGTTTCTAGTTAAACTCCTCCGAAACGGCTTGACCGATTCTCATGAAATTTTGTGTGCATATCGGGTAGGTCTGAGAATCGGCCAACATCTTTTTTTCGCTCCCCTAATTATAAGGGGGAGGGGGATTGAGAAGCTAGTCTATTTTATATAAAACTACTAGCTGATCCCGCAAACGTTGTTTTGCTATGTTTGTTTATAACCCCCTCAATCCACCCCCCTTATAACTTAGGGGTATAAAAAATAGATGTTGGCTGATTCTCAAACCTACCCGAAATACACACAAAATTTCATAAAAATCTATCCAGCCGTTTCGGAGGAGTATGTTAACTAACATTGTGTAATTTAAAAAAAGAGAATTTTATATATAAGATAACGTAGTAATGACCATTATTATGCTGAAAAAAAAAGATCGAGCATAATTATAATATTTATCACAGGCTACAACAATATTAAATACAGTATAATTATAATAGTATAATAAAAATCTTTCTTTTTGTTTGCCCTTTTGAAATACGTAGATAACACGCAGTAATAAAAGTTAAAGACTTGCAGAATTTATTACATAACTCTCTCTCTCTCTTTCTCTCTATTTTTTCTCTGTCTCTCCCTCTCCCTTTCTCTTTTCTTTTTCTCTTCTCTATTCAATAACATTTTTCAACATTCCACGTATAATTTAATTGGTAATTTAAAAAAGTGGTAATTTAGACATTTATATATATATATATATATATATATATATATATATATATATATATATATATATATATATATATATATATATATATACGTTTATTTTAACGTAATATGCAAGTAAGTCAGTATAAAAAAGCATCGGAATGAAATATTGAGAGATCCGAATTCAGATTATTACTTGTACTTTTACACGCATGTTAATCTTATTTAGTTACAAAAATAAAAATAAAAAATTGTACATAGAACACATTATAAAATATAATAACCTAATTCCATTACTAAAATATTACAATAGAAATATTTTAACCCAAAAGGGTGATAAATTTATCACATCCTACACTTCATTGTATTTTTCCGAATCAACTGAACTGGACTTCAATGAGTAGCTTTCGCTTTATTTATATCATTCGTCTCATTCATCAGCTCGCGCTTAGCCCTTGATGTTAACGAGAGCATCCACGCAAATCGAGTGCTATATTAGGGACTCATTTTTTTTCAACTATTCTTATTATAAATAATTCCCAATTCGATTTATCCATTCTTAGATATTTTTTTTTAAGTGAAACTTCTTTAGGCGCTTGAGGAGTAAAATTTTTACGGATCAAACGCGTTACGACGTCATGAGTCACGAATTTTTTAACGTCCATACCACGTTGAATACATCGGTTCTCGTCCGATCACCGAAGTTAAGCAACGCCGGACGTGGTCAGTACTTAGATGAGTGACGGCCTGGGAACACCGGTGACATTGGCTTTTTGTTTTGTTTTTTAATTAATTTTTTCACAATTAAAACCAAAGAAGTTTCACTTCTGACATGTGTACTTTGTACGCACGCAATTATATTTATTTATTGTAACTTCAACAGAGATATAAACTTTTAAGAAGTACAATTTCAATATAAATTATGTTTTATTTATTTATTTATACTTTATTGCACACTAACAATTAGAACATTAAAAAGAAGAAAGAAAAAAACGCTGAATAAAGTGCAAAGGCGGTCTTATCACTGACTGTGATTTCTTACAGACAACCCGTCATTTTGAGTCACACGTAATCATGGCGTCTGCAGCGTTACAGAAATAGCTGACGTTATAAAATGACAATTCGGGTACGTAAAATTCTCGAAGATAACTGTATTGTGTACAGTTTATAGTTGATTGAGAGATGACACGTGAGGGAAGGTTAATATGAACCCAATGAAAGACAATCTAAAATTAAATTTATTTGAAATAATTGTAATTACACATAGGCAGAAGTACGGACATCATAGGTGCAGTACGATTGTCACAGGCTTATTACAAAAACAGCAATTTCGCAAGTAATAACCGAAATTATAGAAAGTCGTTGGCAACATGTTGATGCGTGTGTGCGGTAATTCCTACATCCTTCCGGTCCAAAAGATGGAAAATAAGAAATTATCAGATATTAAAAATTAAAATAACAATATAGTAAAACAAATCCTTAAACAATTATTACGGCACTATATCTTAAACGAAATGTCTAAGAACCGAACGGGTCATAGTTATACGCTCGGTTTCTGCTGGTCTCTGCTCGTAACTACTGCCACCGGAACTGAGATTGTGGATGCACTCGTAAAGTATTTGTACACTTTCAGTTATTGTAAAGTCCATACTTTTGATCACGTTAGAGCTTAGAAATATATAAATAAATATTCAAATTATATCAATTAAAATTTTAAAGGCTTATAGTAAAATATTGTTGTTTTTTTTTTGGTTTTATAAAGAAATACCTATAATTTGTTTATTTATTTTATGTATTTTACTTTTTAGGGATGGTACATAACACAGACCAATTAAAAAAATATAAAAATTGATAATTTAAAAGCCAATTACGATCGATAGATCCTTTAAGTTAAAACTAAAATTTAAAACTAAGTAGAATAAACTAGTGCAAATAAAAATAAAAAACAGCAAATGAATCATTAAAATATAAAGGAAAAATAAAATTACCTTTTTTATATCAAACTAATTAATACCTACAAGTGACACCCTTATAATATAATTTAACAATACACACTATCAATTTAAGTAGCTTTTGAATGTTTTGATAAACGTTTTCACAAAAATAATGTTGGTTAGCCGAGTAGTGTAACATATTATGAAGTAATAGTATCGTGACTACGATGCTTTTACTCATATTATTTATTCAAACTTAGTGTAGAGACCACTTGCTGCATACAGAAGTAGTAAAATGTTTAGATAAATATATATTTGTTTTTATATACTATAATAAGCATTTGACTAGACAATACTGGGCACTCAATGCGTTACCTATAATTTATTGGTTGATAGTCACGGTTATTATTCCAATTTTGTGTAAATCTTATGTAAGTAATATTTATCAATCTTATATATAAAATTCTCGCGTCATAATGTAAGTTACAATACTCCTCAGAAATGGCTAGACCGATTTTTTATGAAATTTTATGTACATATCGGGTAGGTCTGAGAATCGGCCAACATCTATTTTTCATAACGCTAAGTTATAAGGCGGGGTGGGGTTAATAGCATATATGGCAAAAGAACTTTTGAAAGCTTTGTGATAATACTATATCATAAAACCTAATACATTATAATCGAATCATATCGTAATGTGCTACGAATGGAATAGAAAGACGATAAATTGAGGTTTGCAAGAGTAAAATGTTTGCAGCAATCAAAAGTAAAATTGGTAATTAACGAAGAATATTGCACAAATTAAAACTTCATCTTAAATTAGCAATATACTGCGAAGAAGTTAGTATTCCGGAAAGTAATAATATTCTAAGACGTAGGCGTATCCTATCTTAATATATATCAAGTAGTGTCATGAGTATTGTAGTGTATGATACTCGATGTTACTTATATTTAATTAAATGTACCATCTACAATTCTACATACAAATATAAGTACATATTTCTATGAGTATGTGATGTAACTTTAAAATATTCTTAGTTTTAAATATCATGTCTCTGTCGATATACTAACTTGCATAAGTTTAAGTGAAGTACTTTTAAGCTTAAAACACTTCCTTGTTATGTAAATTTCTGAGTTTGTATCTACGAAGTATAAGGAAGGAATAGTGTACTAAGTGGCCTTCGCCGGAACGTTCTTATTAACATTAAGGCGTGCACTCTGTGCAACGTACGGAAGCTCCGAGTATTTATGTATGCATATTTGAAAAATACAGTAAAATTTAACGTACGAAGAACTTAAACGTTGGAATTTTTTCACATAGTCGTGATTATTAGGCTTTTTTTGTAATTATATATTTTTTTAATTTTTAAACCAGTAACAATAATATAAATATATTGTTCTTGCTATATATATTGTATTCCTAATTATTATTATCGAAATTTGGAACTTAATATAGCATGTATAAATTCAATGTGAATTTATTTTAATATGTAACTTCTTATACGTTCAGATTACTAACAAGAATTGAAACTAAATTTCATTCACATTAAAGAAATTACTACGTTTTGATCTTTTACTTTGAGCGTCAATGAAGCGGAAAGCAATTACGAAACGCTTTTCGAATTATAATGTCGAGAAACCGTTTCTCTGAATATTTCATTAACCAGTTCTTTGTGTATGATGTGAATGATATATAATAATGTCTAATTTTACTCCCTTTTCCTATGAAGCGAGACAGAAAATAATATTCAACATTTCCACATGTTTACGTTGTAGCTTGTAGTTTTTTCCGTATTCGGGTGTTAAAAAGTTTCCTAAAAGGAGCCAAATTTGCTAGCCAATCTGGTAAAAATTATACTGGCGTATTTATTTGTCATTAATGAATCTTGTCTTAGTTGTATTTATACATTTAAATACAACATTAACAAGCACCTAAACATACTCAAACATATGAACGTACTGTTAGAAAAACTGGAAAATACTCGATGTTACTTGAATTATATTATATACTAGCTGTGCCCGTGACTTCGTCTGCGTGGAATCTAACAAAAAAGTTATTATTCAGTTCGCAGAAGTATAAAATAAATTTCTAAAATAATAGTAGCCTATGTTACTCGTTATTACATCAGCTATCTGCCAGTGAAAGGCCCGTCAAAATGGGCCCAGCCGTTTCAATGATTAGCCGGAACAAACAGACAGACAGACAGACAGACAAAAGTTGTAAAAAATGTTATTTTGTTACTTGTGCCGTTTATACATCCACATGCATTTGGTAAAAAGCGGTTACTTTAATATTACAAACTCCAATTTTTTTATTTGTATAGATGTGGTCCTAGCTTAGAATATTCTACTGTAGTTTTATTAAGATAACCGGCCATTTACAGTAAAAATTAGGAAGAGCTTTTAGCCAACCTATTAAAGGAATTTCTAACCTATGTCAATGACATAAATAATCTTATACAGTATTGCAACATTTACAAGTTTGCTGACTATACTTTTTAAGTGATTGTTCAAAGTTGTTGTCAAAGTTGCACAAACACTAATTCAAGATAATTTTAATAGATTGTCAATTTACCTATGATTCTGGTTTGGTTTTAAATGCTACGAAATAAAATTACTCCATACACACTTTGGTTACAATAAGATTGACGATAGCATTGTGGTAAAAGTATTTAGCTATACATGGCTACATATAAAAAAAATCGAATTAGTAAATTTACAAGACTAGAACAAGTAACGCATTTTGAACATCTGCGACTTATGATTTTTTTGTTTTATTGATTTTATAGGTGATGATTGACTTAAAGTTCAACTGCGGTGAAAACATAAACTTCATTTGTAATAAAATACGTTCGATATTAGCTGTGTGGCTACGGCAGTAAAGAATATAGCCTCTCCTTCTCTTCCCGTTGGTGTCGTAAGAGGCGACTAAGGGATAACACAGTTCTACTAGTAGTTTGGAACTTATAAAGCCGACCGATGACGGGATAACCATCCAACTGCTGGCTTTGAAATACACAGGCTGAAGACGTGCAGCAGCTTGCTCTTTGGTGCGACAAAGCCAGCCCTGTGGTCACCAACTTGCCTGCCCAGCGTGGTGACTATGGGCAACACACATGAGTTCACACCATTTTTGGCGCGAACTTATGGAGGTCCAGCAGTGGCCTGTGATAGGCTGTAGGGATGAGGATGATGATAAGTGACTATCGCCCAGGGATTAAAATGACAGACTAGAAAGTTATTTTTTTTTTATAATTATTGTTTTTTTCGAATTCATAAAAATAGATAATATGTATGTTTTAAAAAAGAAACAAGTACCTCGATGACCATTGAAATTCTGTAAAAAAAATTACTTACACAACACACGTTATCACTAAGATAATATAAAACAGTGAAAGTTGAAGTGAGTGAACAAGAAAGACGATTTTCAGATTCAGTTTTTTTTTTTTTTTTTTTAATTTATATCATCGAACTAGTCTGATAATTTACCTGAAAACTACATTCACAACGTCATCAACTTAGAATAAAAATTTAAATGGAAACGCCGTCCAAAAAATAATATTATTATATTTCAGAAAACTTTGTAACTTATCGCCGTAAATTTTAAAGTTATAAAATTTTCCTTAATGCTAAAACATTGCACTTTATAAGGCAAGTAATTAACAAACTGTCAGGATATATTCAACTTCTTAAACATTTTAATGTAGGAAACTTTTATTCTTAGTCTTAATAAAAGCATAAAATATATTTCCGAGCTAAACTAATGCATTAAAAAAATGAAAATATCCGTATATGCATGATTACAAACCCTAATTAAAATACTTCTTATTCGTTCGTCGTTTCGTTTTAAAACGGTTAAAATACATAAGAAAAAATTCTTCTTCACAAATACTAGACAGTCACTATTTCTAAAAGTTACAAGAAATGAGCCAATATTTATACTTAAAAATTATTGGCTTAAGATCATTGGCTGAAAATAAAAACTTTAAGTTTGTGATCATGAATAAAAAAAAATTGTTAGTTCAATAATTATACTACATATACCATCGCGACAAGAGAAAACCGTAAAGACTTTACGTAAGTTATTATACGCACACTTAGGAAAACAAATAGCTATAGATAAGTTCTGATTACAATCAGAGGTTAAATTCGTGACATGGCTAGTCAGTAACCATTGTGGTTATTGCTCAAAGCGGTGATTGTGTGTTAGGACAAGATGACGTCATTAATCTTTCCGTAATGGTCGCCCAAATGCGGACAGTCGTCCGACACGGAACATTTACTAAAGCCTCTCTTACCCTACTGCCTACTATCTGAATGTTTACTAGGAATGGCGATTCAGTGATTTTTACTCTCATATTTCAACAAGTTTTTTTTTCGAAAGAAATTCTCTTTTATATAGTACTCAGATTTTAAAGAAAATACGATGCAGTAGCGCTGTGGATTACCATCTATTATGTTATTCTCCTTTTCTGAACAAAAACAATTCATTTTACGGTTTTAATACAACATATTTATTACTAGCTGTCCCCGCGACTTCGTCCGAATTCAACAAAAAAGTTATCGTTCAGTTCGCAGAGTTATAAAAAATAAATAAATTTCTAAAATAAAATAGCCTAAGTTACTCTTTATTACATCAGCTATCTGCCAGTGAGGGTCCCGTTAAAATCGATCCAGCTGTTTCAGAGATTAGCCGGAACAAATAGACTGACAGATAGACAGACAAACAGACAAACAAAAATTGTAAAAAATGTCATTTTGGTATATGTACCGTGTCCATATGCATTTAGTAAGAAGCGGTTATTTTAATATTACAAACAGACATTCCAATTTTACTCATTTGTATAGATATAAATGTATAGATTAGGTAGTTTTGGATTACTCAATTGTAAATTGAAAATATAAAGGACATTCCTTATTAGGTTTATGTACACAATAATTACTTAACTATTCAAAAAACATGGAAAATTTAGCGTGTTTTCGCAAGAAAAGAGGCTTAATCCAGTAATTTTAGCTATCAAAGTACAATACAGAACAGCATATATGTTCGTTTTACATACAATGTAAAACGAATGAACCTATCGAACTTGTTTAGAATAATTTCCTAATATCAGTTATTAAATCTTTTCGTTTCAAAATAAAAGACAAAAATTTATTAAACATGTTTCTTTGTAAGAATTTACTATCTTATGTAACGATAAAATATTTTTTTAATCGCTCTATATGTATTATAACATAGCAACTAAACTCTAACTCCGATAATTTATATGCAGCGCACACTCGACTCTTCTTCTCAACATTCTATTTATCTTACTAGTTTTACAACTATATAACCAGAGCTTTAGCAACGGGGCGGAATTTATGTGATATTCATGACCGCTTACTAGATCGTCTTAAAGTCGTTTTAGTTATGCAATTTGAATGTCGAATAATCAATTCTGCTTCAATCACATTTGTGCTCAACATAAAATTTATAAACGCGTGATTATGTAGATATCTAGAAGCTGTCCCGACTGTGATACCTGTGTGTGTATCACACTCTCCAAGTGGCGTAGCGAGGGGGGACCAGGGGGCCATCATGCCCGGGAAGCTACTCACAAAGGGGCGACAAATGGTCCGCAAAACAAAAAATTACTGGACATGTTATTCGAATGTTTTCGAATGGGGGGAAATCTAAAAAGGTATTGTGCACCGGGCACGAGTTAAACTCGCTACGTCACTGACACTTTCACAGATAATGAAGTACAGTAAGGAACTAGAAGCTATAACCGCATTTCTTATTATGAATAAGAAAGCTGTAAGCAATTATCCTCTTTTCGTTCTTCCAACTCTCTCTCTCATTTCCTATCTCTCGCTCCTCATTCCGCATTATTTATCCCTTAATACCGTAGAATAGTAGCTCACCGTGACACGGTGCTCGTGACAAACGATCACAATTGTAGTTGTTACTAAGCATAGTGACTGCTTACATTAAATTTATAAGTATAAGTAAACCACTTAATTTGACCAATATTAATGCCTATTGAGAAAAATGTTATTTACATACAAATAGATGGTACGTATGTACATTCTGTATACAGATGAATGTATAAAATTATATTACCTATATTAATTGCAACCTACTTAAAAATTTAGTCGAACTTTTGTTTACACATTCGTGCAAATGATATACATATGAATATATATAATAAAAGTTATTAAATAATAAGTGCATAGTTATCTAAAAAACAGCTTATCCGTAGGTAAGCTTCAATTAACATTTGGTGTTTGTTTCATGTCAATCGATTCATAAATAAAAAAGTTGTGTTAATTTAAAGAACCACGTTGAACATGTCAATTGAAAATACCCAAAAGACGGTGTTTATAATCCGAAACAAACCAAAAGACATATTCAAAAAATGCTGTCCAAAGTCACTATTCCACGAAGTCGTGGGCGCATTTAGTATGGATATAAATATCTTTAACATATACACACGGTCGTCTGTTCCTAAGGTAAGCAATTTAATGCTCGTGTTATAGGTAACAGCCGACTGATATAGCTATATTTTTCTTTTTGATAAATATATGTGTAAATAAATATATACATATATTACACCTAGACTCAGGCAGGAATCAAACACACAGCCCTCAGGGCAGAGCGAAAACTGCGTCAACTGACTAGTCAATATGTCGTAAGGTTATAAGGATATACTTATATAGCGCTTATATTTCAAAATTAGGTTCATCAAACTTTGAGTATTGCAATGCGTGAATAACTAGAGAACTATCAAAGTTTATAACAATGTCTGGAATGTCATAAACAACTTCGCTTCACTTTAAAACAAACTTCATTACAAACCTGAAGCAATATATTTGTAGTAGCAGTATTGTATTAATTTTGAATGTATTAACTACTAGCGACACGCCCCGGCTTCGCACGGGTGCAATTCTGATACTAAATATACTACAGAATGTCTTTATTTATAGTGTGAAGCTAGCTTATGACATAGTTATTAACATAATAACAACAATATTCAAATATGCGTCGTTAGATTACACGTTGTTACAGAATGCATTGAAGAAATAAAGGTTCACTGCTCGTTCCCCATAGGTGATAGTGTGATAATATGTAGCCTATATGTTGACCCGACTTCTTAATAATATTCGTGGCAAATTTGAAGTAAATCCAATGCAGTACTTTTTGAGTTTATCCCGGACATACATAAAAAAATGTGTGCACAACCTTTAGTTAGGGTTTCAACTGCAGGATATCAACTATTACAAAAACACAATCTAATGGGTATGTATTTATTTGTGTATTTATTTATTTATTTATTTATTTATTTATTTATTTATATTATTATTATATTATTAGATTGTAGTATTCACTTTTTTTTGCCTTTTTGATGACTCTACTCTGTTTTGTTTTAAAATCTCTTCTACCCCAAGATTGTCTGGAAGAAATCGCTTACCTATCGATAAGACCGCCTTTGTGCATATTATTATTTTGTAAGTTTTTATTTTTTTAAGATACCTATGTACTTTAACTTGTATGCACAATAAAGTATATTTCTTCTTCTTCTTCTATTACATATATACCGCTGTTCGTCTATCAATTTCGTCCGTTTATGAAATTGTTATTGACTTACAAATCTAAGCAGGCTAGAACTTCTTACTTTATTGAAAAAACTCAAGCGTCGTGGGGACCTATTGGATTGTGAAGATTAGATGCTAAAAAGAAAAAAAGGATATCAAGTATGCCTGTATTTCAGTGGTGGGAGAACGCTTAGTCAATCACAAAGAAATAGGTACTCGAGCGCATCAGATATTAATAGTTTATGCGCCCTACGAGATAACAGAAAAATATTAAATTGCCGATTTGCGTGGTGCATATGACTGGACGAATGGCTAGAATTTTTTATTTTCAAAACGCCAGATTAAGGAATTTTCTTCACCACCATTTGTCAGATTTTGAGTCAGTATGAGAAGAACATCAAGATATAACGTCTGTATAGCTTAATAGACTTTATAGTGGGCTAAATGATGATAGAAATGCTTCACAAGGTGCAAGGCTATCCCATTATGTTGTTCTGACGCGCTCGAATCACTCCAAAAATCACCAACGTGCCCAACGACGTATCCCTACAACGCTCGATATCGATAGGGATTTATCCCTATTTACGTTTTTTACTTCCACTACCACTGTATAAATTTTAAGTTTTTTGTTCACTTTTCACTGTTATTTTGGTAACTGCAATTTTTTTGCATTCGACAAGATTCGAGAACATATTTCAATGCGTGAATATATAGCTAACTAGATATACGGGTTCTGATATTGAATTTTTGTATGAACAAAAAAATATTTTTTGTGACAGGTTTTTTATTCCAGAAAAGTACAATTGCGGAATAGTAACGTTTCCGACATTACATCCTCCCATGCCCCGAAGAAACGCAGCTGTAGTAGATACAAGCTGATTTTCTCTCAAAGTCTGCCCATTTCCCAACTCAGTTACCTCGTATAAACATATACGAACTTCAGTTCATAAACATATCATCATCATCATTACAGCCTATACAGTCCACTGCTGGACATAGGCCTCCACAAGTTTACGCCAAAAATAACGTGAACTCATGTGTTTTGCCCATAATCACCACGCTGGGCAGGCGGGTTGGTGACCGCAGTACTGGCTTTGTCGCACCGAAGACGCTGCTGCCCGTCTTCGGCCTGTGTATTTCAAAGCCAGTAGTTGGATGGTTATCCCGCCACCGGTCGGCTTTTTAAGTTCCAAGGTAGTAGCGGAACTGTGTTATCCCTTAGTCGCCTCTTACGACAACCACGGGTAGAGAGGGGGTGGCTATATTCTTTAGTACCGTAGCCACACAGTACATATAATAGATGCAAATAAACATATAACAGACGCAAATTAACAAACACAGCAGATTGATGGAGCATAGAGAGAAATTTCAGTGTGGTGTGTGACTAAATGTCATGAATAAATAATCACCTGACTCTCGACAATCTTCCAACACTTTCAAGATTATTTCCATAACCATCGGTGACTACGAGGCCGCTAAGTCAACGTACGACAGACACATCGTGAACACGAGTGAAACGCGTTATGTTCTATCAGACAGTCGACAGGTACTCGTAATTCTTAGAGCTAAAGCTGTTACAATAACTTTATATATATCTGCAATCGTATTGTAGTATGATTGCAAAAACTTTAAGTTTTACCATAGTCAAAAGTTCACTGGGCGGAATGAAATACAAATATTGTAAAAGGTTAAACTCCTTTAACTTTTATTAACTTTTTTAGTGTTGCGTTTATTGACACTCGATACTTTATATACTTTGTCATTAAATTATTTAATTTTTTTATATATCATAATCATATAACCCTCACTAATTTACTACATTGCTCAAATATTCCGCCAGGAGCTTCAAATAATCAACGCATGCTATGTGACAGTAAGTATAATATTTGAAATATGTATGTTTATCAGCGTGATAACTTTTATTGTTTTCTTTTGTATTTAAATATTTACGTAACCATCTAGGTGGCCTGACGAACTTTGCCATTTTTTCGTGAACATATTATCGATTTTTAACCGACTTCCAAAAAAGGTTCTCAATTTGTATATATATTTCTTTATGAATGTACCTCGGAACTTTTGACTGGGAGGTCTGATTTCGATAATTTTTATTTTTATTGAAAGTTGATGTATGTCATATAGTTCCATTTAAATTTGATTGCGATCTAAAAAGTAGTTTTGAGTTAAATCTATGCGTATTTATTTGTTATATTACATCGCATAACTTTTCACTGGGTATACCGATTTTGATTATTCTTATATTAATCTAAAGCTAATGCTTTTTTATGGTAAATTTGATTGAGATTTGATCACTACCTTTTGGAGTAATCTTTTATAACGCGTATTTTCTTGACTATTTTGTCGTCTACCTACGTTGTGTTACTTGTCGATGTAATTGAAGTCCGTTTTTTTTTTTCATTTGCAAACACAATTATTTATTTACCTTTTTACAAACTATGTGCTGACAAAACACAGATTTTTTTTTATTTATATAGAAAATTATATGCCCTACATGCTCACCGTATTCAATAACATATTTTTGGTTTTCAATAAATAAAGAATTAAAACCTCAGTATGTATTGATGAGTTCATTCGCATCTTAGAACGTATTGTAATTCTTAGTCTAAAGTTACCACCTAAAGATGAAAAGTGGTGCTTAAGTGTACCATGCAACTGAAAAATATATTAAATCTGAAATAAAATAGATTATCTACCCTTACTGTTAAATGCAATAAAAACTATCTTGCACGAAAAATTTATCTTAATGGAGGATTTCAAGAGGGGAAGAAGAAAATTAATAACGTGGTGTTGGAAAATACAGTAATATGAAGAAAAAATTTAATAATTTTAGAGTTAACAGAAAAGATACAATACAAATACAACATGTTTCAAGAACTACTTTACACGAAAAAAATGACGTTGAATATAAGAGAATAAAATGAATAGGAAATCAAACTAAATAACTTTTACAACCCAGAGTAGAGCTATTATCAAATCATAAAAGTCAAAAGCCATAAGAAAAGAAATAAAGAAATAGCCCTAATTAGTAACAAAATTGAAACACAAATGAGAAAAAATTATCAGAGATACATATTAAGGATTCTAGGATACATTCAAAGACCAGGATGCACTAAAAAGCAAGTAGACGATTATCAGAGAAACAAAACTGAATAACAAGAACAATCCCAAACACGAAATACGTCGCCCAAAAATGATGCCTATAGCTATACCACCTTCTTCGCATAACTGTAGGTATAAAAGGTAAAGTACGAAATGAAATGCGAAATGCCAGATATAGATGTAAAATATCGAAAGAAAGATTCAGGATCAGACAATATTAGTAATATGTTTCTCATGCTATATACAATAACCTATCTAATACTAATTCTTATATACTTGTTCAATGAAATACTAAATAGCGAAATTATACGGGACAAATGAACAGCGTTGACCATAAAACTTTTGCACCAAAAAGGAGATAAAAACAACATAAACAACTAAATACTAAACCTATCAGCCTATCGTCAAATATTTACAAAGTCCTCGTTATGATAATACCCGGCAGAATTGTTAAGAAGTGGAAAGGTGGAAGGTGAAAAGGAGGAAAGTGGAAGGATCTACATAGTATTTTTGTAAATTCTAATTAAAACTTGAACCTTAGTAATCGAACTCCATAAAATGTAAATTAAGATATTAATAAAATCTAATATAGCATATTTTTGACAATAAATCTTGTCTTTTAGTCTTGTATCTAACATGCGTATTAACGTGAAACAACAAAACTAACAACAATCTGTCGCTATATAAATAGACATCGAAATAATCGGTACAAGGACGATAACGTATCAACTATCAGTTGTATTCGGTGTGACTATCACGCTGGTTGTGTAATATGTATAATAGACAATATAAACAAGCTATATCAAATTAAAATTCATATACTATCCTCAGTAACCACAGTAAGTGTATTTTTCCTTGTATTATTTTGATAATCAATTAAAATTAACATATTTGTAATCATATTAAAATAAAAATCTAAATAATTATGAGTTGGCGCCAAAAAATGAATAAAGAAAGATCTCTAAATTACCTTAAATTTAAAGGAATAACCAGAAATCTAATTAACAATACAACGTGAAATCTCTTTCGATAAACGCGTGTGTTCTAAAGCACACTCGTTTTTTATTTTATATTTTTTTTTTGGCTATAACCTACTAGCGACCACATGCTTAATTTTTGATAACTTTAAAAATACCTCTACCTTACTTTAGCTTACTTTAGCTATTAACTATTATATAATCCTACTTTAACTTTTATTGGTCGTAAATATTTTAAAAAATAAGCTTTATATATCAACATAAATAGACCAAAATAATTTTTTCTTGAAGGGGAAAATATATTTAGAAGAATCTAATGACGGGTAAAAATTGTAAACTCAGAATTAAAATCTATGACTGAAAAATAAATAATTCCTATTTTTTTTGAAGGATGGGGTTTTTTCCAAATGTACATGGGACCAACTTATACCCACCTACAATTTAATAAAAAAAGAATTATCAAATTCAGACTAAAAATACGCGTGGACTTGAGATTGTTTTGTCGATTAAAAAGTACTGTACTATTGTCGACTAGATAATTCTTTATAATCATTTAATACTTAAAGGGTTTTTCAACATATTGAAATAAAATTTACAATTTTAGCTACCAAATATGTAGTCCAAGTATTAAACATATTTTCATTTTTTGTTTCTTAAAAGATGCTATTGAAATTATACAAAATGGACTTAAGTCCCCCTGCGGGTGCTGCTTTGATGATTTGCGAAATTCACAAAATACCAGTTGAGATGATTGATGTGGATCTTATAAAACAAGAAAACTTGAAACCTGAATACCAGGAGGTAAGTTAATGAGTTAAAAAAGGGTAATCAATGATTCGACAGTTATTCATCTAAGACATATTTACTGTACTTGAGAGAAAAACAGATTTTTAGTAATAAATTTACTGCACAGTGAAAAAATATTACTAAATTTATGGTTATATACGTATTACAAAAAATTCCATCACCATATCTTAGTTACACTACTCCGAAACGGCTGGACCGATTTTTATGAAATTTTGTGTGAATATCGAATAGGTCTGAGAATCGGCCAACATCTATTTTTCATACCCCTAAGCTATAAGGGGAGAGGGGATTAATAACATATTAGCCAAAACAACGTTTGCGGGGTCACCTAGTATCATTATAATATTTTTATATCAAACAGGTTTTTCATTCATTTTCACCTTTTTTGTATAAAATTTTTAATAATTAGTCCTACAATTATACAAGACAAGATAAGACAAAATAATTTTTATTATTAGTTATAGTAAGGTTGATTTTTTTTTCTTCAGAAAAACCCTTTACACACGATACCTTTGCTAGAAGACGATGATCTAATCATACATGACAGGTATTCATTCAATATCATACTGCTATTTGTTCTCAATACAAACGTCCGTATTGACAAACATTGATGTAATTCTACTTTACAGCCATGCGATTCTAACTTACTTAACAGATAAATACGGTAAGGACGAGTCACTTTACCCCAAGGATCTAAAGAAAAGAGCACAAGTTGACCAAAAACTATTTTTTGACACATTGCTTTTTCATCGTTTCCGCTCTATAACTGTAAGTACCTAAAATAATAAAAATACGTGATATAATAATTAAATAGATTATTTATACCTTTTCTATAAAAACGGAGTATGATACCTACATAATTACATACTTTAAATACGTTATATCTATACTATATGAAAGAGATATTTATTTTAATTATGTTATATTTTTAGTATTCTGCTATCTTTGAAGGCCTCAGGAAACCGACAGAAAAACAGTTAAAAGACTTGGACGAAGCATATAGCTTTTTAGATGCTTTTCTATCAAAAACGAAATTTATAGCGGGAGACAATATGACTATCGCCGATGTTTCGATTCTTGCTTCAGTCGCCGCAATACGGCATATCATCCCAATAGACGGCAACAAGTAAGTAACATTACAAAGATTTTATTGGTATTATTAATTCAATATATCTTCAATATCACATATTAGCTGTAAAATTATTTTTATATTAAATTTGTATAATTACTCTCGTATAATTACTTACAATAAGTGTTTAATTAAGTATAAGTTTTTTTCTTTAAACAATTTTATTAGGTATGCATTGAAATTCCCAGTAGAATAAAACTATGTTATATATATATATTATTATTATTCTCGAGCTAAGATATTTGCTTAACACTTCATATTTATTTATCTGATAAAACTCTTAACGTTACTTTAGTGACTCCTCTCTTGAAGACGATAATGGATAGAAAATTTTACCTGGCTGACCGTTTTTAAATAAAATGTTATTTATTTCAGATATCCCCATGTTCAGTCTTGGTTTACACATATGAGTAATCAATCTTTCTTCAAAAATTGTGCCGAACCGGGTTCAATTACATTAGGAGAAATTCTCAAAGCCCGTTTGGATCTTTAAATTTTAAAACACTGTAAAATATGATTGTAATAAAGTATATATAATTAAATAACGATATTTTTAATTTTTACGTATCGTATCATGTCATTTTATGTCATTTACATTCACTATAGATTCAATTACTTTTATTTTTTACGCTGACCAATCTCCTTCGTGTGTTCTGCACTCTACGTGACATTGGCGGAATCAACTGTGCAACTGTGAACAATTATTTTTATTTTATTTGTATAGGTCAGCAAAAAAGCATACATACTTTACATCACCTGATGGTAAGCTATTACCGTAGATTATAGACATCTGCAACACCAGAAGCATCGCAAGCGCATTGCCGACTCTTTCTCCATTTCCCCCCTCGAGCTCTGGTCACCTTACTCACCAACAGGTATGATCTTCTGTGTGATCGAGGTACTTCCCCAGTCGGGCTATTTTGAGCAGGAAATTTCCTGCTTTGCCCTACCTCAGTTAAACCGCCTCAGTTAAATCCACCTTCTAATTTGAATATTTTTACCTACAAAAAAAATATAATAATCTAAATTGAAACACGTGATATTAGTCCTAACACAAATTTGCATCTGATTTTTTTTACGTAACGAGATTTTTTTATAATAAAAACAATAGAAATATGATACGAAATAAACTACACTTTGCGCGTCGTGCAGAAATTGCAAATATTTTTTACAATTCATGTAGGTAATAGCTACAATGCACAACGATACGATGACTTTTTTGTTTTCATGCATGAAAGGAGAATAAATTAAATATAAATGTCGAGATTCAATAATAAAAATAATAAAACGAAAGAAAATATTTTTGTTCTGCACAAAATATAAATGAACACTATATGACCAGTGACACAGGTTTCTGGCGACCATGGCGCCTGAATGGCGCAGGAATATCGGGACTTTCAAAATAACAATCGCAGTAGTCCCGTAGTGTTCATAGTGACGGTAAAAGTTTAAAAACTTATGTAAAATAAATGAATAAGCAAATAAAGTTTAAGTATTAAGTCAAATGTATTAAAGACGGTGCCCGGACAGACTTCGTTCTGACAAAAGTTAGTAGTAATTTTTTTTAAATTTTATATATATTTATATTTTACGGATAAACTATATCTATATCCGTAAAATTATGCATGCCATTAGTATTGGCGGAAACCATTTCTTCAAAAATAAAGTCGTCAAGTCAATAAATAATGAATTTTAAATCCAGACATGTACACAAGACTTAGCGTCCCACTTTTTTTTACTTCTAGTCTAGTATTTTTAAACTAAGTCTAAATATCTAAGAAACACAGAATAACATTTGCATTATAAGGACTACCTATACGTGAACAATAATATTTTTAAAAGGATCATAAAAAGTAATACACCAACGCTTAATCCATTGATAAAGCTAATACATCGGAATAACAGTTATTGAATACATCGGAAACTGAGATGCCTGGAGCGAATTTGGAGAGGCCTATGTCCAGCAGTGAACTGCAATAGGCTGAACTGACCGACTGACTGACCGATATATCATGACACTTAATGTAATCATACAACATAGGATAAATAGGGTAGGATTTTGTAGGTCGACGAAAAAATAGTCAAGTAAAAACGCATTATTGGACATAGCTCGAAAAGTACTTGTCAGATCTGAATTAAATTTAAATATGAACAGATGACATGCACCACCTTTCGATTAAAACAAAATCATTGAATCGGTCCACCCAGTCAAAAGCTGTGAAGCTCGAGATCGAACCGAGAACGAACTGAGATCAGCACTGTAATGGATGTGGATCGGGCCTTACAGTTCAGCAAATTCTCTTGCAATTACTGCACAAACGGTGTGATGAACATGATGCATTACATTATTTACACACAATTACATACACACAATACATCATCATTATCATCATTATACACATAATAAAAATGAAACGGACTGTGTGTACATATATGAGAAAAAATATTATTGGTACCTTTATCAACGCAAATAGCACCCAAAACAATGATTATTAGAATTTTTGTCTGTCTATGCGTTTGCGCACGCTTATCTCAGAAACAGCTTATCATATTTAAATGTGGTTCTCACTAATATATTGTGGTAAGCTTTACTTAATATTTAGTGTTTGTTTCATGCCAATTGGTTCATAAATAAAAAAGTTTTGCTAATTCAAAAAATCATGTTGAAAATGTAAATACACAAAACGCGGACGAAGTCGTGGGCACAGTTAGTACTATAATATAATTAACACAAAGTTGCGACATGGTATTAGATAATTATGTTAAAATGAAAAGTAATTGCTTACTTCCAAAAAAAAACTGGACTTTGATCTTCTTCGTCATCTTGAAAATGCATATGAAGTACGTACATTTTACAATATAATAATATTAGTCTTATGCCTTTTTAGAATATCTATACATAGGTATAATATACTTAATATTATGAAGCTGAAGAGTTTTTTCGTTTGTTTGTTGAAGTTGCTAATCCCAGAAAGTACTAGTTCGAATTGAAAAATTATTTTCGTTTCGTAAAACTATTCCATATACCGAGGAAGGATATAGGCTATATAATATTTTAATACATTTTTCCTTAAATTAACGTCGGTAGAACCGCGGGGCAAAGATAGGAAAGTAGACGTGCTAAAGTTCAATCAGGTCTGTCTATCCTTTGTGGCCTGTTTATTATACAATAATCATGTAACAATATGTTTGGCCCGTTTTTTCTGTCATATGCAAACAATATATGATGATAGAGATGAACTCAGTCTTATAATAATATCATTAACGCGGAAGTAATTATAGATAATGCATCTTCATGTTCAGCTATAGTTACAAATGCACCTCATAGTGACTATAATGATAATTATGTTACTCTAGCGGCCGCTGGTTAAGTGCCACTGGACGCTTCCTGGCTCCAACCTTTCATCTGTCGCCATACAACACCGCACGTAGTATTGGACACGGAGTGGTGCGCTCAAGACGCTATCGGCCGTCTTCGTCCTTCCTCGTGTGGCGAATCGAAACGTATTTATATCATAGTCCAAGGTCTATAAGTAGTATCAAGTCTATATAACAGCTGCAGTGCATCAGCTATCGTTAGTGATACAACAGTGTCGACTGTCATCTTAAACTACAACTACACGAACTATTTTCATGGTTTGAAAAATTCTTTTTTTTTATTAATTGCTTTTAAATGTTTATCTAAAATGGGTACGTGATAATCTAAAACCTATCTTTATTAGAAATTATATTTACAAAATGTATTTTTTTTTTATTTAATGCATTTTGTAATTTAATTTTTTTGAGTTAACTCCTTAAGAATCAATTAAGATAAGGCCCACGGTATGAAAAAATATGTGCAGTAAAATTTACTGAACGAATGACCTCGTTACGTTTCTCGTAACGCCATCTATCGTGTAAAGTCTAAAGTTGTAACGACGTTTTCTAATAACGCCATCTCGTCGTAATGTATCATCAATAGATGGCGTTATTTATTTCGTTTATTTATCATTTAAATCCTTTTTCTTAGACTAATAAGCCTTTTTGTCGCTATTTAGATAATTTGTCAGTTGATCTGAAGAAGTAAACTCCAGTCGAGCGTCGGAGCTGTCATACACACTTTTTTTTGTATACAATTAGGCCGGCGAACAAACGTACGGCTCACCGGATGGTAAGCGATTACCGTAGCCTATAGACGCTTGCAACACAACAGCCAGCGCGTTGCCGACCTCATCTCCGATATCCGATCCGATTATAACACGATATTCGGATCCGAGATCCGAATATCGTGTTGTAAAATAAAATAAATTTTTATGTTTTTCAAGATGCCGTTGAAACTGTATAAAATGGACATAAGTCCTCCCGTGTGTGCTGCATTGATGATATGCGACATCCACAATGTTCCAGTGGAAAAAATAGATGTAAATTTTTTAAAATTGGAACAATTTAAGCCGGATTATGTGAAGGTAAGTTTATTTTAATTTGAGCTAGGAATTATAATTATAGTAACTTCCATTAAGAATATGTTGACAACATGACACATGTAGTCGTACTAGGATTCTCCTTTGTATTCTTTTCACACGTTTCTAAAGATGACAAAAATCTGAAGCACGTGAACTGATCAACGTGAACGTCTGAACGTGAACGTCTGAACGTGAACTCATCAAATAACTCCAGATGAGTTTAGAACATTTTTTAAATATTCTGACTAGATCTTACTCATACTCGTACTATCGAGAGAATACACAAATTAAAATAGTATAAATACATTATATATAATGCTAATGATATCGTCGAGTTAGTTGGGACCCGTTTTTCGTTATTCGTTGTTTTAGTATATACCTAACCATATTTTTTAGACCGTCAGTGATCATAATTTCGATTAATTATAAAGAAGTGAAATAAAACTACATAACTATAACTTTACCAACACTCAGCTAATTGTAGTAAATATATGATTATAAATATAATTCCTAATTATAAGAAAGGAGTAGTAAAATTGGAAATTTAAATAATGAGTACTCATCTTATTTCTAACTTTTAAGAGTTGTTGATAGAAGCAACTCTATCCCATCCTTATATATTTAATATTAAACCTTTAATTAGACGCGGTGGGTCTCTTCGACCCAAGTTGGTCTTTAGTGGTTGATATTTTTATTACTAATTACAATGGCGACTTGAAATTTCTGCTAGGTTTCTGGTTCTGTTCTGCTAGGTTCTGTTATCATGTACAGGTGTACATGATAACAATTGTTGTGTTGTATAGCATATAGCGTATATCATAATAGCGAATATATTCGCCAACCCGCAATGGAGCAGCGTGGTGGATTAAGCTCTGATCTGATGGGGAAAGAGGCCTATGCCTAGCAGTGGGATATTACAGGCTGAAACGTAAATCTTACAATTTGAATTAATATTTATAGCACATAACATATTTAGTTATCAAAATAATTTTATAATTATTATTTTTACTAAACTCACTTTTCCATATCTGATAAAATTGTGACAAGATATCAGTTATAATTTGTTGTTATTTTTTAACCGACTAGAACCGACAGGAGGAGGTTAATCAATTCGACAGTATATATATGTATGTATGTTCGAGGAACAACTTCGTCGTTTATGAACCGATTTTGATAATTCTTTTTTTTTGTTGGAAAGTAATATACTAAGTGTGGTACCATGTTAAGAAAACCAGGTTCTGATGATGGGATCCTAGAGAAATCGAGAGAAACCCTCGAAAATCCGCATAACTTTTTACTGGGTATACCAATTTTGATGATTTTTAATTTAATCGAAAGCCGATGTTTATCATGTGGTCACATTTAAATTTCATCGAGATCTGATCACAACTTTTGGAGTATTAGTCAGAATTGATAACATTTTAAATTAATTTTATCTTCATTATTATTTAAATCCCGAAAAAAGATTTTTGTCATTTGTAGAATTAAAATTAAAGGAAAATAAACGTTAAGTGGTTTCCTTTACAAATATCTCACGAAACAAACTTTTTTTGTTGTCAACAAACACCTACGTAATTTATATGGCTTGCAACTCACGCGGAGTAAAACGTTTTTATTTACTTACCTTTATTTCTTTTATATACATTATGGTAGTAGTATTGGGTACTTTTATATATATTGGTGTAGCAGCTTTAGCCAAAAAATATATCATAAATAATATTAATCTATTACCATCATCGCCAATAAATCATACGATAGCATAATTTAGTATGTTCTAATCACTCCAAATTTATTTCATATTTATACAAGAATGTGAACAAAAACTGTGTTTATATGTTTGTTTAATGAACTCGGAACTACGCAGAATATATTAATTTGTGTATTACGTCAATAGACCTGTTGACCTTGACCGAAAGGAAGTAGGTACTTCATATACAGACAAAGCGGTTTTTTTAATATTGTGGGTACGTAACTGGTTTCAAACCTTAGCCGATAGAATAAATATTTGTATTAATATAGATTAATGAATATAGATAGATTTATGTATAAAGATAAGTATACGTTTATAATTATTATATTAACAAGGCTAGTGACAAGGTCGAGGTAGAAGTGTTTTGTTTCGAAGTGTGCTTGAAGTTTGTGATTACGTTAGCAGAAATCGTTAAATGACTATAAATAACAAAAAAATCGGCATGGGAAAATCTATTTCGAAATAGATTCATATTTTTGATGCGAGTAGTAATTCGTATCTGACAGAAAATTATTTAGTTTTCTTTGATTAGAAATATCACTACGATTATTTTGTTATTGCAACACATTTTTTTATATACTAGTAGACCACAATTAATTTAAATTATAAGTTTGAACAACTATTAAGGTTCTGTTGTCAAAGAATATACTTCTACAATAATAAACAAAAGAGTAACTAAAAATGCGAAGAACATTAATAAAGCTACAGCCCAAGTCACAAAAGAATCAATCAGATTGTGGTTTAAAAAATTAGATGAATATTTAGACAGTATATAGCTAAAATATATTTGAATGATCCTAAAAGAATTTTCAATGGGGACGAAAGTGGTTTTGCTCTTTGTCCAAAGACAGGAAAAGTTTTAGGCCCAAGAGTATTCAAAAACTTATACCAAATAAAACCAAGTTACGAAAAAGAAAATATAACGGTATTATTAACATTTAATGCGTATAGAGATATGTATCCACATTGTGTTGTTTCCATACTTATTACTAATCCAGGCTGATCTCTTACATTTCTTCTGATTTTAGGGTAAAACTCACAGAACTATACCATACTACTAGATTACTATTTACCTACGACATAGGTACCTAATTTGTTTTTAAATTTTAGTCGAGTTCAGTTCAGCCTATTGCAGTCCTCATTTTTATCAGGGATATTTTTATTTTCTACTTCAAACTTGCCAACAGCACTAAGTGGACGCGAACAGGCGAAATGACCCTATGCGTGTGTGTCAAATACACGGTAGCGTGTGTAATGTTTTTTTTTTTTTGTTGATCTAATGTATTTTTTATGCGTATAGTGTGCGAAATTTCATACTCCTCTGTCCGCGCAATTTTTGTAAAAAGGGGTACAAAGTTTTTGCTTCACGTATTAATATATAGATTATATATATTATATTATATAGAATATATGTATGTATATGAACTTTGTATCCATGTTTTGTGTACTGATAGTACATAGTTTTTTTTAACATCTATACAAAAACACTAGAAATACAAATATATGTAAATATCTCACAATATATACTCGTATGCTTCGAATGCATACAAGATGTAAATGAGCTTTAAACTGATTCAAACTGTTTACAGTACAAACAAACCTATTCACAGATAGTAGATAAATTGACGTTACACGCGTAAACAGTAGAATATATTATATATATAACTAGCTGACCTGGCCAACTTCGTATCGCCTTATTTCTTTTCTTATATATAATAATGACATACATATATCAAAATAAAATATAGCCTATCTTTCAAGTTGGATCAAACTGCAAACGGTGTACAAATTTGTTTGAAATAGATTAAATAGTTTAGGAGTCCATCGCGGACAAACAACATGGTGCGTTATTTTTATATAATAAGATATGACAGTATATACAGGTGCCTAATATTTTGGTTCATTAACAGATAAAAAAATAAAAAATAAATCTTATTGCAGGATGAAATGTTGGCCAGATATTATATACAATCACATAAATTATTACACGATTATGCCAAAGCCAAAAAGGGTTATAATTTTAGGAGCCTATGTACCTATATATGTATGTATACTTGTTCATCTGTTCCCTCATACCACTAAAGGTACTTGTCATATTTAGGTATTATTGGAAGCGGCTTAATTGTCCTTTAGTTATAGGGTATATGTTGGTGCTACGTTTTATTGAATGTGGTGCCCTCTATAGAACATAAAGTAACCTACTATTTTTTTTTTTTTTTGTAATAGTAGGGATAGAGAGTTTTTCACTTTTTTTCTTGTTTCAACTTTACACTCTTTTTTAAGTTGACCGAGATGCGTTCGTGATTCAAACAGAATTATTAGAAACATTCAGTGTAAACAATCCAAACAGACTAATTAGAAACATTCAGTATGAACACTTTAAAAACGGAATAAAAATCCATCCGAGTCCTAAAAATTCTTTTTATTGCACGTTTCTGGTAGGATTAAAAAGAACACATGAACGCGAAAACTTTGATAGGAAATACATCTTTAACATGGCTAGCGCTACCCGCCAGCTGGTGCTACCAACCTATCCCTAGTTACAGGTTAATTTTGTCTGAGTAAGAGCGCATTTTTTCATTTTAAAACAGAACATGTATTTTCTTGATATTTGTGATTTTTTTTATTAAATTTAAAGAGTGTTAACATGTCTATGTTTCATTTGACTATGGAATAAAATATCCGTCCAAAGATCCGTCTGATAACAGGCCATGTCTATTTTCATGAAATTTCCATGACTTTTTCACAGAGACATAGCTGTTTCTCACTGATGACTCGTTGGATCTAATTTATTGAGATATAAGCTCAGGAATTGTTTTTGGTTTATTCGAATAAACCCAAAATTTCACAAAATCTCAAAGAAAAAAAATCGCACGGTGTTAAATCGCATGATCTTGCCGGCTAGTTTATATCATAATTTCTTGAGATAATTTGTTCTGGAAATCGTTGCTGTAATAAATTGATTGTTTTATGCGCGATGTGACAGGTGGCGCCGTCTTGCTAAAACCACATGTCGCCCAGATCCATGCCATTCAGTTGAACTAAAACTTTGTTGTCACGTTCCTGTAATGAATGCCTTTCACATTCACTGTATTTTCGGCCTCATCTTCAAAAAATCATATCCAAATTATGGCGCCTGACCAAAATCCACAAAAGACCGTTTCTCGTTGTTGGGTACATTTGTTTCTCATGGATTGCATTTTGATTTCTGAGCCCGAAATTCAAATGTCGAAAAAGGTGACTTTTTACGTTGACATTTAAAAACAGCTAATCAATGAAATAATCACACAAATAGAGGATATAGCGACTTCATCATTACAGCTTTTACAGTCCACTGCTGGACATAGGCCCCCACAAGTTTACGCCACAAATAACGTGAACTCATGTGTTTTGCCCAGAGTCACCACGCTGGGCAGGCGGGTCGGTGACCGCAGTACTGGCTTTGTCGCACCGAAGACGCTGCTGCCCGTCTTCGGCCTGTGCATTTCAAAGCCAGCAGTTGGATGGTTATCCCGCCATCACAAATGATGACATACAAAAAGAATACTCCCATATAAATATTAACAACCACTCTGGTGTAGCGGAGCGAGTAGTCGCTTAAAATACTAGCGCTTTGCGGGTTCGATTTTCACATGGATATTTGTATTTGTGCAAATTTTTCTTTCCGGTTTGGACCTAAGAACTGCCGTTAAGCCATCGATCTCAGTTGTTATCATAAATACGTCATAGAGATCGTTATTCGTAGAAGGGAACATATCCACCAACCCGCAGGGAAGCAGCGTGGTAGATTAAGCTCCAAGCCTTCTCCTACATGGAACTACTGAGTAAGAGAGGTGTATGCCTAACAGTGAATACAAATATTTATAATAATTTAAACAATATTAGTAATTGTACACAAATATCAAAGATAATGAACATTTTGATTTAATTCACTGTGTAATCATTTGCCACAATAACTACAATTATATTCGCATTAGCTCACAAATGAATTTGACCTCAAATATAATTGAGTAGACATAAGGACTTCACTGCTATTAAACTACTTGGACAACTTCACGGCACTCGGAGGCTATTATAAAACTAATTGATTTACATTACGTGCTATATATAAACTAGTGGTCGCCCAGTGTGTGAAATTCGACCATGGTTAATATAAATTTAAGTTTAAACATTATTAAGGTTCTGTTGTCAAAGATTATACTTCTGTAACAATATACAAAAGAATATATATATGCTCGTGTGTGTCAAATATATGGTAGTGTGCGTAATTTTGTTTTTGATTTGTATTTTTGGAGTTAACTCATGAAGAATCGATTTTCATATAAGGTATGAAAAAAAAATTGAACAGTAAAATCTACTGAACGAATGACCTCGTTACGTTTCTCATAACGCCGTCAATGATGAGATGGTGTTAGTTAATTCGTTTATTTACCATTTGATGTGATATTAATCTTTTTCTCAGACAAGCACTCCTCTATATAAAACTACAAGTGTGCCAAATTTCATACTCCTCCGTCCGCGCAATTTTCATTAAAAGAGGTTCAAAGTTTTTGTTTCACGTATTAATATATAGTAGATATAGATATAATGTAATTTGGACATGTATCAAATAAAGAGGCAACGATTCCGTTCCTTGTAGAAATAACAAACTTTAATATTGACATTAATCATTATCGGTATTGTAAATACTTTGTTATCATTTTAGTAAGGCTTACTTTATTTGTTATTTTTTTTTTTTTAATTTAAAAATATACACGGTCTCAAAATGCCCATACCTTTTGTTAATCTTGCATGCATTATTATAATACCACAAGCGATTTTTTCATTGCAACTATAAATCGATAGTCATGTGACTGCCTAGTAAAACTAGGACGTGGTCCGACGCTGACGGTTTTTTTTCCCTTAAAATTAGATACTGTTTGATGGAAAAGTATACATATCATTCTTTCGTAATTTCTGACCATATTATTATTTTTCTTATCTATGTCTATATTTAAACCTATTTGCTAGTTATTATATATGTACACTTATTTTCTAGTTACCATATATGTACTAGGTGTACATATATGTTCTACTTACAATATACACTTAACCTATGTTACTGTTAGTAAGGGTTTTTTCTAATATATTTATTTATCTATAGTAATTATTAATATTTATCTATTTATAATTTATTTATTTCTGTTATTTACTACCATGCATTTACATTGCATACTTACATAAATACACCTATATAATTATATATCTTACTTTATTTGTTACATCAATTATAGTGAAACATCTTTTAGGATCTATAACATCTGAATCTCATTATAACACAGGTCACGGTTCCATCTCGGTCCGCTGAAGATCCGATCTCGGCGTATAAGAGTCAATTCACACATAATGTCGATTACCCTTTCTTTATAGGATGTAGTATATAGATTATACGCTGAGCCCTAAGGAATTAACGGAAACATAGATATGCCACAAATAATATAAACCATACTTTTTTCTTTTGTTTTAGAAAAACCCTATTCATACAGTTCCTCTATTAGAAGACGATGATTTGAGCATACATGACAGGTAAGTTTTATTTTTTATTTTATTATTTACAAAATTTATTTAATCATGCAAATGTTACTTTCATTATTTTTTTTTCAAGTATTCGTTTTTTATAAATAATAATATTCGGTAATAATTACATATCCCGTAATAAATAGTGTAATTTGAATTTTTTATCTTTAACAATGTCTACTGCTTCTTTTTCATGCATTACGTAAGCATGATATTTAATTATATATACTTTATTGCACTAAAAATAATGTACAGAAAAATTATACAAAAAGTTGATGGCAAGGGTGGACTTATCTCTAGAAGAGATCTCTTCCAGTCAACCAATGTTCATGAGAGAGAGTGTCATATAGCGGGGAACACAGTGCAAGAATTCATAACGTAATAGCTAAAGAACTGTAATATATTACATACTTACAGGTATAAATACATACACTTACATAGATACATATAGATATAATACATATACATATACACATATATCATGCATATACATATACACACACACTACTTACATACATATATATATAATAACTATCCAACTTAAAAAAAAAACTGTTAACTAAAACAAACAAACAAACAAAATCTTTCACTCTATAATATTAAGAATCATAATATTATTTATACTATTGATTAAGATTAATTGTTATATGGAATAAAAATGAGAATTATAATGTTATCAGTTGAATACCATGATAAGTCACATACTTTTATTTGCAACGGTATGTATTACCGGTTGCGAAAACTGTTATTCTGTTAGTAATTTTTTTAACGACCACGATCCTCCATACCTTGACCAGCGTCGATTATTGGTACGTATTTTATAACGAGTAAATTGAAGCCGACCGATGGCGGGATAACCATCCAACTGCTGGCTTTGAAATACACAGGCCGAAGACGGGCAGCAGCGTCTTCGGTGCGACAAAGCCAGTACTGCGGTCACCAACCCGCCTGCCCAGCGTGGTGACTATGGGCAAAACACATGAGTTCACGTTATTTTTGGCGTAAACTTGTGGAGGCCTATGTCCAGCAGTGGACTGTATAGGCTGTAATGATGATGATGATGAAATTGAAGCGATTCAGTCACATGTCATGAAACGCTTCTCTTTCTGCTGCTTATCTATATGAGATATTCTGCGCTGTGTTATCTATATGAATGTAGCTAGTATCCTAAGGACTTAATAAACATAATAATTATGTATATCTATGAAATAATGGAATGTTAATGTTATACTTAAAACTAGCACATTACCTTGCGCGCGTTGCTACGCTTTATTTATTTATTTGGTCGTACCAATTCAGAAACGACGCCGACGTTGACGCCGCGTTGGCGCAACGCGTTGGCATCACAGCCATGGATTGTACCTGTTGCGCTGGCGGTTGCGGGTTCGATCCCCACTCATGACAAACATTTGTATTGGCCATACAGCTGTTTGCCGTGGTCTGGGTGTTTGTGCAGTCCTTATGGGTCTCCCCACCGTGTCTCGGAGAGCACGTTAAGCGTATAACTCAGAAACCTTTGCGGATCATGACATGATCAAATGCATAGTTTACGATTTTATAAACGACATACAGACAAACATTGCTTAAAATTTATCAATAAATACTCGTATTGCTAATCAAGAAGTAGTACTAACACAACCTTGTAAACGATATTTGTAGTAATGTATAATAATGTAATTTTTATTTGCAGTCACGTAATTCTAACGTACTTAACCGAGAAATATGGTAAAGACGAATCTTTATATCCTAAAGATTTGAAGAAAAGAGCTCAAGTTGATCAAAAATTATTTCTTGATACTCTGATTTTCTTCCGTATGCGTGCTATAACCGTAAGTAAAAATAATTTTAATACAAAAATTAATTGACAAAATTTAACTATAATTGTCTCATGTATATTGCAACTTTTTATTAAAAATTCCTAGATCTTACTTCTTGGTATGTACACATTATTTTTAGACTCCTGCTTTCTTCGAAGGAGCAAGAAAACCGACGGAGAAACAGCTAAAAGATTTAGAAGAGGCATATAAATTTTTGGAGGCGTTTCTATCAAAAACGAAGTTTGTGGCTGGCGACAATATGACCATAGCGGATATTTCGCTTCTCGCAACATTTAATGCAGTGCGTTATATTATTCCAATGGATTTCACAAAGTAAGTAATTTATTAATTAATAAAATGATTATATTTTGTATGGAATAGTCAATAAATGAGCTGGTAAATTTTCTAATGTCGAACGATCATTAGTATCTATAAGTACTTGCCGTATCAAACGAGTTACAAATACATCACTGGATAAAGGAAATGTCAGTTTTCGGATCTATTATTGAGCATTTGGAACGCAGTTTTGGTATGATTAGGTACACTGTATGTATATGCAATGTGTGAATACATCTAGGTACATACTTGTATAATCTCATTCGTTTATTTTTGTATCTTAGTAAGTATATTTGACACACATGAGTTCACGCATTTTTGGCGCCAACTTGTGGAGGCCTATGTTCAGCAGTAAACTGCAATAGGCTGGAATGATGAAGTTTATTTAAATTATTGTAATTTAATTTTTAAAATAAATAAAAATTAGCACATCTATATATTAATAGGTGAAGAAAAACTTTGTACCTATTTTTCAGAACATTGCGCGAACGGAGCATTGTGAATATTTGCACACTTATAGTTTTTATAAAGAAGGAGTGCAGAATGCTAATATATTTTTTTAATTAACCATAAAAAATATATTACACACCATGTATTTGACATATATATACTATTTTGTTTATTGTGAAAGAAATATATTCTTTGACAACAGAACCTTAATAGTGTCCAAACTTTTAATTTAATTTAATTATGTTTGACCACTAGTTATATTAATTCTAAATGTTACAATGTTACTTATTTCAGATACCCAAAAGTTCATGACTGGTTTTCTCATATGAAAAGTCAATCATTCTACAAAAAAATCATAGAACCGGTGACAGCTGAACTCGAAAAAATTGTAAAAGAAATTTTGGATCTTTAAATATTATGACATTTTTGTAATACAATAAATATTTTAAAAATATTATAACATTTATTTTGAAATTTTACAATATATACATATTTATAATTCACAACTTAAAAAAACAAAAGGAATTAAGCATCTTGGTTTATCAAATCTCTATTATTCTCTATTTAAATCCACTTAAAGATCAAATTGCATTTGTCTGTGACATTACTTCTAATTCATTGCAGTAAACAAACTACATTTTATGTTTCGTAAATACAAGCATCATGAGATCGTATTATAATGCAGAAGGCCGGTAAGTATACAAATACACAAAGGATGATATCCTGAATAAATCGTGAGTTGCGTACTGACCATGATATATGCCGGTACAAATTGGATTTATTTCACGCTTTTCCTCGCTATTGGTAGGGAACAGAAACTGTTATTGCGCGTATGAACGATGAGACATCACATATAAAATATTCTATACGGAATACATCATACATCCAAAGCTTTCGATCACGATTTCAATGCGATAAACCTGTCACAGGAGCTGGCATTCTATGTGATTTATATGAAACATAATCCGGATGAGCGTCCTATTGATTAAAACTGATATAATGATAATAAAAATATTAAAATAAACAAGGCATTGTTAGCATGCCCTGATGGCACCACAATGAAACCGAATCATTGATTGTAGATCATTAGAAATCAGTAATAATTTCTACATCGATTAAGTCCTCAATTCTAAAAGCTCTATGATAACAACTTTTAATGTCCAGTAGGTAAACGAAGTTTGTCAAAATATATACATATATATATATATATATATATATATATATATATATATATATATATTAATATATTTATTTATATTTATATTTATATTTATATACCTGATACCTGAACCTGATAAGTTGTTATTACAAATTTCTCTTATTCTTTAAAAATTCGGTATTAATGAAAAATCTTAACTTTGTAATAGCTCATTTAATATTTGAGGTTGGGATCTATAATATTTATTTATTGCCCATAAATATCTGCATTATTATCGAAATAAAAAAATGTGATGTTTAAAAACAAAACAACATAAATAAAAATCAATGAAGATTAATATAAATTGTAAGAAAAGGCTAGCTTATGATAATACATTATTTTTTGCTTCTTCACTTTATGTAAAAGGATTGAAGTAATAATAAAATTTGGAGTAGCCCGACTGGGGAAGTACCTCAATCTTACATAAGATAGCAGCCAAATCATAAAGCTGTCAAGTAGTATTGTTCCTTCCGTAAGTTCCTGAGAATGCGTTGAGTTAATAGCACTTATGATGCTTCTGATGAACAAACGCTCTATTCCACCTTATTGATATAATACTTAAAAAAACTATTATAATAATTAATTAAATATAAAAAATGTATTTACTGTTATATTAAATAAATAAATTTACTAAAATCGGCAGGTCACTGTTAGAGTAACACTTAGAGAATTAAAAAAGTCATATTTAATAACCTGTACTGATATGATCAAATAAGTACGATTGTTGTAGAAATATATAATTGTTCTTTTGTAATAAATAGATTTAAAGTTATTTAATATTACGGTTTTTTTTTTTTTTTTGTAAGTATATTCTAAATTGTTCTCATTAAAGATACATGAACTAAATTATACAAAGACATTGTATTTTCTAATGGATCAGGATTGAGTTTGTTTTACCACCATAACACTGAAGGCTGTATTTGTATCGATATTAAGTGAACTTTGAGTGACGACATAAATGCTGAGTAAAGATAATCTGTCAAGAGACTACATCTTATTTGTAATACCTAATATCAATATAATACAACTAAGCCTTATATTTGTTTCTAAGTTTGATTCTTTCTCACCGAATAGAAGTTGATGACAAATTAACGCTTGGTGTACTCTCAAAAGGAAATATAAGTCTCATAGGAATGTTAATCAAAAATTGAACCATTGAACGTAGAGGCAAAAATTTCCTAGAGCACTTTCTCTATAATGTCACAAAAATACAGTTTCAGAAATCAAGTAAAATTGTATAGCATAATACATAATGTCTTACAGATAGCAAAACCGATAGAGTAACGACCTTCCTTGCATTCAAATGCTATTTGTCAAACTTATGCTACAGCAAACGACTCATCCCTACATTGTTTTACGTATTATTTGAGTTTTACCGTTATATATCTATTTTGTTGTTTTTTTTCATTGGCTATAGCATTATTATGATTTCAACTCTTGTACCATCATCATAAAGTTTAATCTCTATTTAAAATATCTGAGCTACTCGAAGCATTGTCTTTGGGGACGTATATTTCAATAACTCTGCTGTGGTAGCGCGTATATAAATCGTTCTTTTAGACATTTGATAATAATTTACGTTAATATTTTGTATTTGTACAATTTGTACCGGTTTATTAAAGTGTAGTCGGGATATACCTATATAAATTTGCTTACAGTTGCAGACAGTTGATATATTATGTATGGCTCTAAATATCCATTTGGCTTAATTTTATATTCCGTAAAAAAAAAAAAAACAAAAATGAAGTTCGGTCGAAACCGTACGTTTATATAACAAAGCCGTGCTATATCCGATACTGAATAACTAATGATTGTCGGGCACGAGAAATAATAATTTTGATCTCATTTAATACGAAAGTAGTTTAGAGATTATAGCGTGCAGATATTGTAGCAATAAAATAGTAACCATATATATATTAACACTGTTAATTTTGTTATGTATATGAATTTAAGTGTGTCTATACTCTACAGCCACCAAAAAAAAAAATAGTAAAAGATAATTATAAAAAGTTCTTGATAAGCAATTATTACTTTAAAATAAGCCTTACTGGCTTTTTTAAATTGAGGTAGAGCATAGCAAAAAATTTCCTGCTCAAATTATGGAGTAGCCCGACAGGGGTAGTACCTTACAAAATATCACAGCTAAACAATACTGCTTTCAAGCAGTGTGTTCCTGTGGTGAGTAAGGTGACCAGAGCTCCTGATGTTTGAGGATAGGATCGGCAACGAGTTTGCGATGTTTTTGGTGTTGCAGACGTCTATAAGCTCACCTGATGGCAAACGATTACGTTGTGTTACGTGAGCCGTACGCTTGTTTGTCGACCTAGTAATATATAAAAAAAAGATTTGTTGTTAGTTCCTTCGTTGGTATGTATCGGATGAATTTTTGCCAACGCACGGTATAGTAGGAATAATACCAAATTAAATATTTGGGACTTTCAAATATAACGAAGTTATTATTTTGTTGCAACCCTATTAAATGTGTGTTAAATGAAAAAAATATTAAAAGGAAAATGCAGATTAAATTTAAATATAGAAGGCTAGACTTCTAGAGCCGACAGACAGAATTATTATGTTAGTTTTTTTACTAACTAAAAAATAAAGACGAATATTTTTCATATTCCGTAATCAAAATACATAAAGAAATTAAGCAGTCGTTATGTTTTTTGCAAAAATGTTCCAAAAAAGATTTTGTTACTTTGTATATTGGCGATTCTCTTTGTAAGTCATCATCATTACAACATATACAGTCCACTGCTGGACATAGGCCTCCACAAGTTTACGCCAAAAATAACGTGAACTCATGTGTTTTGCCCATAGTCACCACGCTGGGCAGGCGGGTTGGTGACCGCAGTACTGGCTTTGTCGCACCGGCACGCGGCTTTGACGCTGCTGCCCGTCTTCGGCCTGTATATTTCAAAGCCAGCAGTTGGATGGTTATCCCGCCACCGGTCGGCTTTTTAAGTTCCAAGGTGGTAGCGGAACCGTGTTATCCCTCAGTCGCCTCTTACGACACCCACGGGAAGAGAGGGGATGGCCATATTCTTTAGTACCGTAGCCACACAGTACAGTTCTCTTTGTAAGTACTTAAAAAAATATACCAAATATTTTATTTGAATTGCTTTTTTACAGAATGTGGTGTTCTTAGTTTTAATAACCATGGCTGCATAGACTTTGAAGAGAATAAATACTCTGATCCCAATGTGTCCTTTTTCTGTTTGGTGTGACATTTTTTTTTACCTTTAATCAATTTAAATATAAGGTGTACAAATAAAATCTTATATATAAAAATGAATCGTAAAATGTGTTCGTAAGCGTATAATTCAACAACGCCTGGACCAATTTTACTAATTCTTTTTTTAAAATGTTCATTGACGTCCAAGGATGGTTTTTACGGCGAGAAAAATTCGAATAATTTCTTTATAATTTTGTCCAACTTGGGAGATAGGGTAGTTTTTATCTTAATCGGACCTGGGAGGTGGCGCTGCTATCAATATGTAACTCCGAAACTACTCAACCAATTTTTATCAAATTTTGTCCGCATCTATAATTTTGTCCAACTTGGGAGATAGGGTAGTTTTTATCTCAATTAGACCCGGTATGTGGCGCTGCTATCGGTATGTAAGCTATCGAATTTGGTAGCTGTTTTCCGGGCAGGACAACGTCTGCCGGGTCCGCCAGTATTAAATATCAATACGCTGCTTAGAAAAATATAAATACTTTTCTTGGTGTCAATTCTTTGTTTGATAATAATAAAATCTAGAATTATTTCTACGGCCTGTAATTTTTTTTTAAATCTCTTACAGCTAAATGTAAATTCTTAGAACCTTTTAGATTATTCAAACGATATAGATCTGTGAACTTAGTGGCGTTGTCTTTCAGGCTACATACATAAATCACAGAATGTTAAATTATCATTGTGTAATTAAAGTACCTACGTCTTTTATTTTAAGTGTACCTACATTTGAGCTACTTGCAGATTTTTCTCCACAAAATATACATTCCGAATCGGGGATAGCTTTATAATAATTATAATTAATTAATGAAAAAAATATATAGATATTCCTTGTAAAATGACTATTTCAAATGCAGAGATCTACTTGAAGTTAGAATTTTTAATTTATACATTATTTTTAATAAAACCTAAAGCTAAATAATACTTCTTTACCCCCTTTTTAACCGACTTCCAAAAAAGGAGGAGGTTCTCAATTCGACTGTATTTTTTTTTTTTATGTATGTTACATCAGAACTTTTGACCGTGTGGACCGATTTCGACAAATTTTGTTTTAATCGAAAGGTGGTGTGTGCCAATTGGTCCCATTTAAATTTATTTGAGATCTAACAACTACTTTTCGAGTTATATCTAATAATGCGTTTTTACTTGACGCTTTTTTCGTCGACCTACGTTGTATTATACCGCATAACTTTCTACTGGATATACCGATTTGGATAATTCTTTTTTGTTAGAAAGGAGATATCTCTAGGAAGCTCCAGACTGCTTAGCCGCATTGATAAATCTGAGCTATCTCCTGTTACTTTTAATGGATTCACCATTCCATATAGCGAAAGCGTGAGAAATTTAGGTGTTATCTTTGACCAACATCTCTCTTGGGGTCCTCAAATATGTGAAATTAGTCGCAGACTGTTCGCTTCGGTTGGGTCTCTCCGCAGATTGCGTAATCTTCTGCCCATTCCTACTAAAATTGCTCTTGCACATAGTCTCCTATTACCAATTCTTGATTATGCTGATACTTGCTATCTTGACATTACGGAGGAGCAGCTTAATAAGCTTGAGCGCATTCAGAATGTATGTATAAGATTTATCTTTGGACTACGCAAATATGACCATATTTCGGAATTTCACAAAAAACTCAAGTGGCTCCCAATTCGCCTTCGCAGGAATGCTCATATCCTTACCCTACTTTACTCCATTTTATTTAATCCCTTTACCCCTTCCTATCTGAAAGAACGTTTCAAATTCCTTGGTGATTCTCACGAACGCTGTCTTCGTTCTGACAGTAATTTTCTTCTTGAAATTCCTTCTCATTCCTCTTCCTTTTATGACAAATCTTTTACAGTTCAAGCCTCTCGCTTATGGAATACCTTGCCCTTGAATATCAGACGTGTACAAACACCTGCACTTTTTAAAAAGACTGTTTGGAAGCATTTTCTTCAAACTCAACAATAAACAAGTAATTCATAATTATAATGTATACATATATGTATTTATATGTATGTATGTATGTATTTATGTATCTATTATAGTATGTAGTATGTATGTATGTATTTATGTATCTATTTATGTATGACTGTATGTATGTATGTATATGTTTAATTATTTGAATATTTATAATAAATTTGTTGTAACTTGTACACCTATGCTGACGCTAGACCATTTCCTTTGCCCTAAGGTTGCCTGGAAGAGATCGCTTTTTAGCGATAAGGCCGCCCTTTGTACCTAATGAATATATTGTCAATATTTTCTTTCTTTCTTTGATATGTATTATTTCTGTTTTTGGTGTACAAAAAGTGTATTATTATTATTATTATTATTATCTCTAGTTAAGTACCATGATAAGGAAACCAGGATCTGATGATAGGATCCCAGAGAAATCGAGGGAAACTCTCGAAAATCCGCAATAACTTTTTACTGGGTGTTTCGATTTTGATAATTTTTAATTTAATGAAAAGCTGATGTTCATCATATGGTCACATTTAAATTTTATCGAGATCTGATAACTACTTTTTGAGTAATCTTTGATAACGCGTAGTTACTTGACTATGTTTTCGTCGATCTACGTTATATTACTTGTCGATGTAATTGAAGTCGGTTTTTTTTTTTCGTTTGTCTGCAAACACAATTATTTATTCTCATTTTGCAATTAATATGTCTTATTCTTGTCTTGTTTGCCCATTCCCGTATTGTTCCCGTATTGTATGTATGTTGATATGTGTATATTTATGCATGTAAGTAAAGAGAATATCCCTTATTGATATATATATAGGATATAGCATATATCCACGGGCTTATGAACCCATGTCCTTTTTAACCGACTTCCAAAAAAGGAGGAGGTTCTCAATTCGACTGTATTTTTTTTTTTTTTTTTTTTTTTTTTTTTTTTTTTTTTTTTTTTTTTTATGTATGTTACATCAGAACTTTTGCCCGTGTGGACCGATTTCGACAAATTTTGTTTTAATCGAAAGGTGGTGTGTGCCAATTGGTCCCATTTAAATTTATTTGAGATCTAACAACTACTTTTCGAGTTATATCTAATAATGTGTTTTTACTTGACGCTTTTTTCGTCGACCTACGTTGTATTATACCGCATAACTTTCTACTGGATATATCGATTTTGATAATTCTTTCTTTGTTGGAAAGGGGATATCCCTAGTTTGGTACCGTGATAAGGAAACTAGGATCTGATGATGGGATCCCAGAGGAATCGAGGGAAACTCTCGAAAATCCGTAATAACTTTTTACTGGGTGTACCGATTTTGATAATTTTTAATTTAATCGAAAGCTGATGTTTATCATGTGGTCACATATAAATTTTATCGAGATCTGATTACTACTTTTTGAGTAATCTTTAATAACGCGTAGTTGCTTGACTATTTTTTCGTCGATCTACGTTGTATTACTTGTCGATGTAATTGAAGTCGGTTTTTTTTTCGTTTGCGAGCAAACACAATTATCTTATACTCATTAAATAAACTTTTCGTGACCTTAGATGAAATAAATCTTTATGTATTGACTGTTCACGGAATTCTTTTATCATACTAATATTGTAAGTAATATAGGAAGTTTATAAAGATGGACGAATGTACGTTTGTCAAACTGCAGGGATAATTAAAATGAAATTTGGTACGTAGATGGAATAGGATAGGTAGAATGCAACTGGATAATCATACCAGCACAATCCCTCCATTAGAAATTTAGCGGATTTTTTTATACAATTAAGTTGGGTGTTTTTTAAAAAAATACTTAATTCATAATTTCCCTAAGGAGGGTATGAATCCTGTGTTAGGGTCAGGAAAAAGACGCAATACATTAGCAATCGCCCAGACCACCACAGACATCTGTATGGCTTATCCAAATATTTGTCATATATATGAATATGACCAGTCACCGCTAGCATATCTGATACTTTATATATGCACCCATGAATCGGCAGTGAAGGAATTTAATAAGAAAATGTTTATTTGGTATCTTTTTGTACAGCATCTGTATCTTTTTTGTTGGAAAGGAGATATCTCTAGTTTAGTACCATGATAAGGAAACCATGATCTGATGATGGGATCCCAGAGTAATCGAGGGAAACTCTTGAAAATCCGCAATAACTTTTTACTGGGTGTACCGATTTTGATAATTTTTAATTTAATCGAAAGCTGATGTTTGTCATGTGGTCACATATAAATTTCATTGAGATCTGATAACTACTTTTTGAGTAATCCTTGATAACGCGTAGTTACTTGACTATTTTTTCGTCGATCTACGTTGTATTACTCGTCGATGTAATTGAAGTCGGTTTTTTTTTCGTTTGCGAGCAAACACAATTATTTATTCTAAAAACATGTAATTTTTATTTTTATTTTTTTTCTATTTCAAGGTAGACGTTACTCAACAACATCGCTGTTCAAGTCAGACTATGTTTTTAATGTCTCCAAAAGAGACGTGAGTCCACCGACCGGTTCTTAATCTAATGTATGGTACAATTTGTTTTTTTTTTGTATTATTATTACTTCCTTATAATACTATACTTATATCTAGCTTAATCATTATATATATTCAATTATTATAGTACTATTTCAAACAGACCTTTTTTTATTTCTTAATCTATTGGTTTGTTGCTATTACTTCCGTTTGTTACTTTCTTTATTGTTATAGTGTAACCAACCAATTTTTTGATTTTCTAATTCTTAAGGTTGATTGGTACAAAAGCTGTAAGGTTTTAAGTCTGCTTTTCGCGCAACGTGTGATGTTAAGTTGTGTAGTAAAGTTTAAATAAACAAATGAATTATATATCATAACGAATAATCATACCAATTAGATCGAGTTTTGTTTTTGACTGCATTTATACTAAATTGTCTTTTTAATCGTTAGACGAACAAGTTATCGCGTTTAATTATCAGTTTAATGAGCTGTGAACATCGGTAAACCAGGAAACGGTTATTAATTGTTCGTTTATAAACACAGGAAATGAAAGATTTAAGATGACAAGATACATCCGTATTTTTAATAGAAATATTAAATTGGTACTTTATGATGAACTAGTTGGGCCCCGCGGTTTATTCCGACTTAATGTGAGCCTTTCTTGGTAAATGGAATGTCTAATACAAAAATAACTTTTCAATTCGTACCGGTAGTTTCTGTGATTAAAGCTCTCAAACGAATGTGAAAAACAAATAAACAATCAAACAACTTTAACTTCAGCTTTATAATATACAAATAAATGACTCACGCTCAAAAAAAAGATATTTTTATTTTGTTTTTAGTCAATGAATTCTGAAACTATTGATTAATATCCATTTTATTTCAGAAAACTAAATTATCAGCAACGCCATCCGTAAAAGAGACGTAGTCACAAATTTTAATACGAATTAAACTGCAAGGGATGTGACAAGAAAAGTAGATAACTAAGTGTAATAATTAATACTACATCCCTTTTCGGCCTGTTGTCATAAATTAAGTGCAAAAAAAAAAAAACAAAAACGCGGATATAAATATTTTTTCTATGTTAAGGTTGTTTGACTATCTAATATTTTTTTTAAATAAAACTAAACAATAACAGAATTTAAAGAACTAATTTTATTAATCTATGTAACTCTCTATTAAACTCATTACATTATTTTGGGCATTTAAAATGTTTACATAAAGCGTACGAGAACTTTATTAAAAATATAAAAAAGCTAAATTTTTATATAAATCTTTCCTTGATTATTGCTATATGTAAACACATGAATATCACGTACCAAAATCCAACAAATCCTCATTTTACTCTAAACTAACAATATTATTTTCTAATATAACTGAACTTAACGTAATATTTAAAAAATATTAACAATGTTTTTAGACTTTTTTAGACTGTTTAAGCATAAAATTCTTATAGTTTTACTAGCTGACCTGGCGAACTTCGTATCACCTTATTTTTTTCTGAAATATAATAATAACATAATATATCAAAATAAAATATAGCCTATCTTTTAAGTTGGATCAAACTACACACGGTGTGCAAATTTGACTAAAATCGGTTAAGTGGTTTAGGAGTCCATTGAGGACAAACATTGTGACACGAGATTTATATATATTAAGATAAAATAACGTAAACCAAAATCAATATATATATATATATATGTTATAATACATTTAAAATCATACAGGTATTAAAAATAACAAATACGCTATTGTTGGACGATTTCGTAGTTAAAGCACAGGTGCTGTAATTAATATCAATTCATCAAAACACTAAAGTGTAACGTTACATTACAGAACCATAAATCATAGAAACATACGTTGTGTGTTATCATTTAGATAGTTGACAAATTTGAAATATTCGTGGTAATACGACAATGTTTTGTTGAACTTGAAGGCTGACGCCACTATCACGTCTGTCACACCAACCCTCGTCATATTACGATCCTCTTAAATGTCATTGAAGGCATTACTAAGTTTTCTCCTGTTCTTCCTATTTTAGGGACGTGTACGATTATGTGTATTCTATAAATAGTATGTATAAGTAGAAAAATAATAATTACGTAAATCATATAAAGTCCACAAACAAAAAAAAAAACAATAGTATATAATCAGTAGTACGGCAATGTAAATTTCGACATGCTACGTGATTGATGCTGCACGTTAGTTTCTGATTTGTGTAAACTGTCGTGATATCAAAAATATATATTTTTATTAAAATACAAAAAGATTATGATTCTTATTTTATTAAAAACTAGTGACCCGTCCCGGCTTCGCACGAGTGCGGTGCCGATACTGAATAAGTATAAAATAAATTGTATTTGCAATGTAAGCGCAAAAAAATGTGTATGTAAATGTATATTTACGACATCACATTAGAAACCTCTCAAACTATCAGTGTTCCTCTACTATATTATGCATGTATTATACATATAAACCTTCCTCCGGAATCATTCCATTTACTAAAAATAACCGCATCAAAATCCGTTGCGTAGTTTTAAAGATCTAAGCATACACCTCTTAATGTGAATTTTAGCAATACCGAATTCTGCACACTTACAAACATTCGCTCTTGTACGTCCTAAGGTTGGCTGGTAGAAAATGCTTTTAGCATTAAGCCCGCCTTTTGTACATTTATTTTATGTATTGTGCAATAAAGTATCAGTAAATAAATACAGACAGCGGGAACCAAATTTGATTTAAGGTATGTAATGATATAATGTGACAAAACTAATTATTAATTTACACTACGCTCCAAGTTTATTTACTAATCTAAATAAATTATTATTACACATTTTTATATAATATTTGCCTATATATACCTTGATAACCTTATATCTATGAATATTATACCTATATATACATATTACTATAATTTGACTTAGTCAAATATGTGTAACAAAGTGCGGCATATGGTCCTGTAGATACTCAGGGGCACATGTTGCCTACCTATCAAACTGAAACAAAGCCGACTAAGTCTTGTATTATGCAAACAAGCATCATGTAAGGCGTGGATTTATGAGGGAAGTTGGTTAGAGAATCGCATACCCATGGGAATGGTTTACTAGTACATATATTCATATTTGGGTTTAAGAATGACTGGGGACCTGTGGGAAAAGCGCGTGAGTGACGACAATTTATCGCTTTTATACTGAATGATAATTTATATTGTATTAAGCTAAAATCACAGTAATAATCACAGGGTTGGAAATATTTTAAATATTTTATTTGATTAGTAAAATTTGAGATAGCCTGGATATGGAATATTGAAACGAGTTCTTGTGTAGAATTCATTTCACGCTCGGCGATCAAGGAATACGTTGTATTTAGTATCGTAGTCGTCGTCGTAGTCGATTACCTGAATGTTTTAGGAAAACCGTTAGGTACAATAAATTATAGTATAGTTTAAAATATTCCTTTTTGACATACGGTGCCGAGTCACTGGCCAAGGGACTAGTCCACAAGTTTAAATTCACTCAACGTGCTTTGGTACGAGCTATGCTTAAGATAGAATCAGAAATGAGACTATCCGCAAGATAAAAAATGTAATCGACATAGCTTGTACAATAAGCAAGTTAAAGTGGCATTGGGCACCAGCCCAGGTGTGCCCACACCTGTGTCGCACGATCGTTGGGCGTTGCTGCTGACGTGTCCTGGAGTCGAGACAACGTGTTGTTAAGCACAGTGTGGGACATTCTCCGGCCTCCGGCCGGTTCTGCTGGACCGATGATCCAATGACAGATGATCGGAAGAGTTCTGCGACGAAAACTTCACTCATCATCACTTCAGCCTATGGCAGTCCACTGCTGGAAATAGGCCTCCATAACTTCGCGCCAAAAATGGCGTGAACTCATGTGTTTTGCCCATAGTCATCACGCGGGGCAGGCAGGTTGGTGACCGCAGGGCTGGCTTTATCGCATCGATGACGCTGCTGCCCGTCTTCAACCTGTGTATTTCAAAGCCAGCAGTTGGATGGTTATCCCGCCATCGGTCGGCTTTTTAAGTTCCAAGATGATAGTGGAACTGTGTTATGCCTTAGTGGTCTCTTACGACACTCACGAAAGGAGAAGGGGTAGCTATATTCTTTACTGCCGTAACCATACAGCAATATACTTAAATATTACTTTCACAGTATATCGCAATGTAAACCCTTGGAAAATATAAATAAACTCAGTTTATATGCGTTACATTTAATTCATCAGAAGAATGCAATGCACACAGAAATATTTCGTAAACAATGCTGTAGTCGTAAGGCACAATGACTTTATATTCCACCTTCCATTTATCTAGTTAAAAATGTATGGAGCTCGATAGAATGGCTTCGCTAGGAAATGGCGTAATACATTTCAGAGCTATCTACTTGATTTGAAATAAATGGCTTGTATTTCGCGGATAACATTAAAGTGTTATTTATTCTATATTTTAAGCAATTTAATCAATGAGGAGACGAGATATTGCATTGAGAATTCCGTAAAATATGTCAACCGCTGAAATTTACGCAAACAGTATGTAGTGGTTCTATTTTTAGTGGAGAGAACTGAAATTCGATATTGATTGATAATTGTATAATTTAATTCTGATATTTATACCTACAATAATATGAAACCTACAAGTACAATACATCGAATTAAAAACTTACAGGATTTTAGACCATGAAAATTACTAAAATCAAACTCTCAAAGACGTGTAACAATTTATTTTTGTACAATATGATATTAAAATTTTAAAACTCATCTCTCGAAAATGGGATATTTATTTATTCCTAATATAATTCATCCTAAAATAAAAACGAATATAAAGTCAGCTAGACTCATATGTCATAATTGTGTTTATTATTACGCGAAACCCAGGTATTGTATTTTTATCACTTCATATTCTGTTGTTACACTCTATTTTCTTTATTGAACTTATAATTACGCTTTAATTTCATAAATTTTAAATATCTTAAATATTATGAGAGATTACAATAATTATAACAACATAAAATGACTATATTTGTAGGCCAAGAGCCCGTGAGGGCCAGACCTTCGTTATTTTATAAAAGCTGAAAGATTCTCAGCGCATGCTCCCAACACACGTTGAAGTAATGGCCAAATATGAAGTTCAACTCATGGTTACTTTGGTAGGTACCAGATATCAAAAGCGTACAAAGCGGTACTAACTTATGTCATTACTTATGCGTATTTTTTAAATATTCTATTCGAAGTAATGTTAGATATCATGTTAATCAGAGCCACAAACTTTTGTAACTAGACTTACGTCATAGTATAAAACTGAACTTCATACGTGTCACTTCTTCTTCTTCACTTGGGTATTAGAAGATTTTTCTTCAGTAGCCGGTCAATTTTGATAGCTCTGTTCCCGACCTAGACAAACATTTAGGTTGGCCGTGGCTGCGAGTACGAAGTAATTTTATACGCCTTTGATACCTGGTATCTGCCAAAGTCTGGAGGCCTATGTCCAGCAGTGGACTGTGACAGGCTGAAATGATCATGATGATGATCTGCCAAAGTAACCATAACTTAAACTTCATATTTGGCCATTGCTCTATCGGTATTGGAAGCATGCTCTGAGAAATTTTCAGCTTTTATGAAATGACGAAAGTCTGGCCGTCTGGGCTCTTGGTCTACTAACAAATTAACTTTAATAAAGACAATTTATACATTTGTTACAAATGTACGTGTATAGTCAAAAAAGTGTCAATAAGGAAACATAAATACAACAACACTTAAACCTTTTAAGTGATGATAATTAATGGGACAATTCAATCTTTTCAAAACGAGCACCTTTAATTATTTTTATTCAGATTAATTGAGTTTCTAAAAGCCCGTATTTTGCCTGAGAACTTTATTTGCAAATAAAGCAGGTGACAATTTGATAAACGACTGTAATTTAACCAAATGCCGTTTGGAAGGGAATTCGTTGTCACTTTTACTGTGCTTTCGTAGAAATACTTCACGTAAATAGCCTATAACATAAAATTTTATTTCACGGGGGTTTAATTTGTGTTTGAAAATGTGTAAATTTATCTATGAAAAGACTAAGTATTTGTCACTTTCTTGTGCATATTATGTTTTTTAATTATTATCACAAGGAACAAATTTTATTATAAACTGAAACGCCCTCTTTCTATTTTCTTGTCAAAATACTAGATTCCATTTTCAAAACGTCTATTTCTAGCTTCAGGTAGAGAGTATGGCTATACAAACTTTTTAACTGATTCAAAAAAAAGGGAGAGGTTCTCAATTCAACTGTATTTTTTTAAGTATATTACCTCAAAACTTTTGACTGGGTGAAGCAATTTCGATGATTTTTTTGTATCGATAGATGGTGCTTGTCATGTGGTCCCATTTAAATTTAATTGAGCTCTAACAAGTACTTTTCGAGTTTCGAGTTATACCTCATACCTTTTTAATTGGTGTACCGCTTTTGGTGATTCTTATTTTAATCGAAAACTTGTCTTGTAAGCTCATTTTAATTTGATCGAGGTTTGATGACTTCTTTTTGAAAAATCTTTGATAAAGAGTATTTACTTGACTATTTTTTCGTCTACCTACGTTCTATTTACTTGTCAATTAAATTAAAGTCGGTTTCTTTTCGTTTGCGAGGAAACACAATTATATGTTCCATTTTACCTGATAAAACGAATTTTGTTGTAATTTATTTCAAATCTGACGCTTTATAAAAAAAGTTTAATTCTATAAGTGTCAATCAACAAAATATTACTAAGAACTTTATCGTTCTTCCCTTTTTTATACTTTAAATATAATAAAAGAATACTTGTAATTAAAACTTTATAGAGTTCCATATTCTAGTGTTAAAATGACACGGCGTAAGGGTACTTCAATGGCGTAAGGGTTCTGGGCCGAATCGTATTGTTATTATTTGATAATGTATTCTACCAAGTGACTCCATAATAATAAACACCTTATACTCGATGGCTTTTACTAGGATTAACTCGTGTCTCAGAGATCTGGAAACACAATACATAAGCACAAACGCCAAGACCGCGACAAAATCTTTACGGTCAGTACAAATGTTTGCCATGTGCGGGGATTGGACCCGCAACAGCCACAAACCAGTACTGTGTGTGAGATTGCGCTAACGCGTCGTCAAGAATATGGTCATAGAATTACGTTTATGACTTAATGACGAGCTCTAGAAACAAACAACAAATAATTATAGTGTTTATGGCAGTTACTTCCAACAATTACTTTACTCACCTTTTCAAAAAAAAAATAATGATAAGAAATATTATGTTTATCCTGTATCTGTCCTTTTTGCTAATAAATAGGTAATTTTGTTACACTATTAGCAATAGGGACAGTATTAAATTGTTAATATGTATATATATATATATATATATATATATATATATATATATATATATATATATATATATATATATATATATAATTTTGATATTCAACATTTATACAGGCAAAATATTTATTTGATTTATAAATGAACGAATATCTGACTTAAGATTAGATTTCTTAAGAGATTAGTTTTCTTCAAGAAAATATAAAAAGTAAACTAAATTCTTATTTTTTATATTTTCTTGAAGAAAACTAATCTATAAAATGATGTCATTTGAAATAAAAAAATAATAAAAGTATATTAGTATAACGGGACGTATACGGAGTACATAATTTTTTTTGTCATAATGTTCTTATTTCAGAGTGCGACATTACAAATAATAGGTCGAAGAAAAAGACTTTTCGTATTTTCTAGTAAAAAGTTGCAATAAATTCTTTTTAGTTGTATTGTTTGTAACTAGCTGGTTTTGATAACCTGAAAACGTGACATTTTAAAATTTTTGACTTAAAAGTAAACAATAGTTTCGCGCCAATTTTCACTTGTTTTCTGTCCACCAAAATGGGTGAATTCAACGAAGAAATTCGACATATTGTAAAGTTTTACTTTAAAAAAAGGGAAAAATACGACTCAAAAATGTTTGACGTTTATGGACCCAATACAATGTCAGTAAGAGTAGCACAAAATTTTTTTAAAAGTTACCCATCAAGAAATTTTGATGTCGAAGATTTAATTTCGCTCTGGTCACCTAGTTACGGATAAACGTGATAACACTGTTAAAAAGTGAAAGTAGATCGTCATTTGAATAGTTAAGATATAGCTGAAAATCTGAGAATTAACAATATAATAGTTTCGACCCCTTTGAAAAAGGCTGACTATGCAAAAAAAGTACGATATATGGGTGCCAGATAAACTCACTATAAGAAACCTGATGGACCGTGTACCTGTTGCAATTCTCTCTTAAGACGAAATGATATCGAACCATTTTTGAAGAGATTGATTTACTGGTGACGAAAAGTGAATCATCTACGATAAGAATGTACGAAAGAAGTCGTAGTCAAAGGTTGGTCAAGCTGCAAACACTATCCTAAAACCTGGGTTGACACGCAATATTTATCACCCGATGTTAAGTGTGGGGTGAGATTGGAAGAGTATCAATCGTTATGAGCTTTTACCGCCTAGCCATCGATTCGGATTTCCACTGTCAACGGCTAATTTCGAAACAAATCCTTTTGAGCCAATTTATCATTAAAAAAACCCTTACTTGTAACCCTTATTATAATAAAATAAAATGGTTAAATTTCTGGGAGAAGCCATGATCCAAATTATTAATAAACATTAAGTAGACAGTGACCTACAGATATTGTTTCTCTTTTTGTAAAGTATTGGAACAACGAAAAAGTATTTGAAATTCCTTGTATCACTTATGATTTTGTTTGCTATATTCTCCATTTATGTGGGAACAAAACAAATTTGTTAAACATACACCATATCATTGTTGCAAGAAAATTTACAAGTAAAAAATATAAATATCATCCAGTAATTGTCCTGTTTTGCGAGGCTTGTCAAAGGAAAGTTTTGTAATAATGAAAGTAGCGGGATGCTCGAAAACTTTTTCCCATTTTTACAAGAAGACAGATATAAGCAACAATTCAGATAACATTCAATTAGCTTTTTGCAAGCAACAAAGTTTTGAAATGTTCCGAAGGATTCCTTTCTTTGAGGACTTAAGGAAAAATTATTTTGTCGTATAAAGTAGGTTTTATTACAAATATTGTTATAAAATCTTTCGTAATAACAAAAAAAGCCAAAACAATGTCGACCAGGATACAAGCTGATTTAAAAAATGGCTACATCATTATAGTAATAACATTGTATGAAAAAGAACAAGATCCATATCACTCATGTTTTAACCATTACTTTCACATTGATAGGATCTTGTTAAAATCTTGTAAATTGCCTTATGGCAGGGTAAAGAACCAAATTGTTTCCGCACGGCACGGTGACAGGCTCCCAGCTGCCTACTGACAACGGTCGGACGGTGACACTATAATCTATTAGACCCGTCTTGGTCTAACCTTATATGAAAATTGTTATAACAAGATGGAACGATTGGGCATAAAAAGGTTAGATATATTTTAAATTATATGTCGCATTGGAGAACTTACAATTGATTACAAGTTAATATATTTTTAAATATTTCGTCGAAATAGCAACCACTCAAAACAAATCAATTTTGATTCAAAATTTAATTCCACTTTTTTTTAAACCTTAGGAGCAAAAGTCATCATTTAATTTTTCTGTCTTTATCCAAGGTGATTGTAGTATGGTGTTTGTTTATTTTGCAAAACAAATAATTGAATATTAGTCAATACTACCATAAACAAATTTATTTAAAACTATCGAATGGTTTTATCAACCGTGTTTCTATATAAATTTTAGAATGAAAGCTTAAAGTGCTGTGAAGAGTAAAATATTAATTATATTATGGTACGGATACGGTACTCATAGCTATCATCGACTCATCAAGTATACACAGCTATCATATGTATATAAAGGTAAGGAAAGAAGGGGGCTGTACTGTAAAGGATGGAGTAGTAATTGAAATTACACATAAAATATTACCAAGATGTATTTGAATAGAATGCCGTACAAAATAAACATTAAATTAAAAATTATTTTAAACTTAATTTCGGCTTCACCAGAAGTGGGGGGTAGTTCAACCACCGCAATATTTAGCTGTAGAATAAACTTTATGCAACACAAACGTCACAAACGTGTGTAGTATTTAGATTTGTGTATTATCTAGATTTATATCGACACATGCCTCGTGACCCCACTTTTCTTGTCATAAATATCAACTCAAAACGAGAATGTCCAATTGACGCCGTAATTTTGAAAATAAATAATAATAAACACCAAAAACTTAATGGTCTCAACTTAGGTAGGACAGCAAGGCAATTCCATGCTCAAAAAATGGTGCAGCCTGACTGGGGTAGTACCTTGACCTTACAGAAGATTACAGCTAAATAATACTGCTTTCAAGCAGCGTTGTGTTCCTGTTGGTAAGTAAGGTGACCAGAGCTCCTAGAGGGAATTGGGGATAGGGTCGGCAACGCGCTTGCGATGCTTCTGGTGTTGCAGATGTCTATAGGTTACGGTATTTGCTTACCATCAGGCGAGCCGTACGCTTGTTTGCCGACTTAGCTATATATAAAAAAGAATAGGAATGTCCTTTGTTGGTAGTCCAAAACAACGTGCAACAAATGCAAAAAAGCCCAGACTAAGACAAAACATATATATTCGACTAACCCGAGGACGCCATGTGAGTGCCCCGCCCCTCCTTTCTGCTCTGAGGTTTGTGAGTTCGATTTCCATCCCGAGTCTTAGTGTAATATATACATTTATTTATATCCGTATTATTTAAAAGTTTTTTCGAAAAAAATATATAGCTATCCCGGTCGGCTGCTACGTATAGCACAAACATTAAGGTGTGTACCTTAGGGAAAGAGAGAACCGTGGATGTACGTCAAAGATATAAAATAATAATAATAATATATATATGTCCTTTACAGTCATTATCGTAAGCAGGCATCGAAACCACTACCACAAGCACCAAACCATTTGCTATGACCAAATGACCCAAGCAATCTGCGTTATGTAAGTTATTACTACTACCAATAACCCAAGCAATCACCGTTTTGTAAGTTAAGTAAGTTATTACTACTATATTTTGAGTGGACATTTTTCATTCAAAATTTTAATACAATAGATCAAGTGACAGAGCGAAAAAGTGAAACAAGCACACATTGGAATTTATAATATTAGTCTGGATAAGTAATGGCTACAACGTTACTCTAAGGGCTTAGATGTGACCTTTTTTTGGCTTGATTCTCGTAGTTGTACGCGTCTTTTATGTAATGATGTGATAATAATATTTATCTTTACGACAGAAAAACTTCCCATTTCACTGAAATTCTAATGACCATCGAGGCCGTGAAAGAAAGTTAATAAGTATCTCTCTTCTGAGAATCTCTTACTGTTAATAGTAAATAATATATTAATATTGGAAATTCATTTTCTATATACATCTTTTATATAAAATTCTCGTGTCATGATGTTGGTTAAAATACTCCTCCGAAACGGGTGAACCGATTTTTATGAAATTTTGTGTGCATATCGGTTAGGTAAAATAGGCTAACATCAATTTTTCATACCCATAAGTTATAGGGGGGTGGGGATTAAGGGGGTTATAACATATATGGCAAAACAGCGTTTGCGGGGTCAGCTAGTATTATTATAAAGCTAACGTGTGCGAAACGTGTTCGCTCCGCGGGGAGTGAAAATGTACCAATTATTTTTATTTTTAATATACAAATATGTATTTGTATAAATGTTTATTTCCAGTCGGAGTGTCTGTCCTTGTGGGTGTCCCTATCGTTTTGGCCCCCATTATAGATACCTTACAGCGATTGTTACCTATAGTAGGGAATATATTTGGCACCCTGCAGTTGAACAGCGTGGTGGATTAATCTCCGATCCATCTGTTACATGGAGAAAAATGCCAATGCCCGAATGCCGAAAATACCAAATGTACGTATATTGTATTTCGATTAATGTTCCTCCTATAAATGCCAAAGAATTTTTAGAAAGATACAGACTAACTAAACACTAATTAATACGTATCAAAGTATATTATTTATGGATATGTATTTTACAGAACATTAATCCATTTTTATACCAAATATAGAGGTTTAAGACTAAGCGCTTCCCGTATTTTCCATTTTGTGAGAGTAAAGCACAGCCTCATCGGAGGCGTCTAAAATATAAAATATATGTAAGGGAATAGAGATATAGGTATATGATCAGTCAGCCCTACTCACGCCCTAATACTCACATCAATCAAGATGTCACTTAAGCTTTAAGAATCTAGATACACATTTCTAAAAATAATAGTAATAAATAAGCTATATTATTTATCTTGCATTGAAAATACTTTGACTTACAACATAGCTTCAGCCTGTAATATCTCACTACTGGGCATAGGCCTCTTTCCCCATGTAGGAGAAGGATCAGAGCTTAATCCACCACGCTGCTCCAATGCGGGTTGGCGAATATATTCCCTACCATGAGTAACGATCGCTATCAGCTGTACATGATAACAACCGGGACCGACGGCTGAACGTGCTCTCCGAGGCACGGTGGGGAGACCCACTAGGACTGCACAAACACCCATTCCAACATAGAGCATTCTGCAATTTTTGTATTAAATTTTTTGCTATATAGTCCATACTTAAGTATTTTAATAAAGAAGGACATTGTCGTCTGTTGTAAGTGTAATACTGTTTTGTCCATTTATCCATTCGATCTTCCCACCTTGACATCTTTCCGATTCATTAACAAAACTGATGGTATCACGTTGAATATAATAACATAATGCATTAGAAAAGTGCAGAACCAGAAAAAAGAATGAAGAAGCTACACAATCGGGGTTCCAGGATTGCTACAATCACACATGACAGGCCTAAAATATCACAAAATACAACTGACCATTGGAACTGTAGCTAAATTAGTAGCTGTCGTAGCTAATGTAGGTATACTTCGCCATGTAATTATGTCACAACTAACACAAACTGATAAATCAGATAACAAGCCTGTCGATTTAAGAAACGGTAATAGTTTGTGAAAGTGCTAGCGGAAATAATCATAAAAAAATCCCGCCCTCCGATTTAGGTAAGGGCGAAAACTGAATACGTACGATATTATTTTATGGAGCATAAACATATTGAATCTTGTTCATGTTAAATAACGGATTGAATCAGATAACGGCTATAAATTATATTTTAGGAACGATCCATGTATTCATGTGTTTATTACATTGGAAATACCGACTTTCAATTCTAACAAAAAGAACGTAACACGTTTACGTTCTACATGAAATAACGTAACATAATAATTATGAACGAGTATTGTAATATTCCTGGCAGTATTGAACAAACGAAATAACAATAGTGATGTTGTTAAAGTATAAGTCGAATTTATTAAATAAATAATGTTTGATTTGTGTAAGATCCGTACTATGTAAAATTTGTACTCCCACTATCAATTGTATATTTAAATTTGGTTCCTAATCTTTCCTCTCTTTCTCTTGTAACATTTTCACGTCTAGGTAAGCTTCTTTTATACTTATACACATCTAGGTATAGAAAAACACTGATTCTTTGTCTTATGTATAAGATACAATATCGACAGAATATTGGAAGACAGAACTAAATTAGCTCGTTCTATTGCTAGCTAAAAAGTTTTCTTCATACAAAAGAATCTAAGTGAACGTCGTAAGTCTCGAAGAACGTTCTTACACCACCGCACTACTCCATCGCGAGTTGACGAGTAATTTCTCTATTATAAGTAACAATCTGTTATATCGAGGCTTCGTACATGTTTTGTAGCAAATCTGTAACCTAATCAGCCACGGTTGTTTAAATAATGGTGTGTGCAATGTGCAAGCCAAATAAACCTTCACTACTTTAAATTCCAAATTAATTTTTCTCCTTATATATATAACCCTTTTAATTTTAAATATTTCTAGCGTCTGCTGGTGAATATTTTTTTTTCATTACTATCTATACTAACATTATAAAGAGGAAAAATTTCTAATTATGTTTGTAGGTATAATCTTCGGAAATATTGATCCGATCATGAAAATTCTTTCACTAACAGGAAGTTACACTATTCAGGAGTAATATAGGTGATTGTTTTTGAACAAAAAAATCAGTGAAAAATAATAGTATATGTTAATCAAGTCGGAGAAATACGAGCGAGATGAAAACTTTACTATATATTTGCATCACAAAAATAATTAACGCCCAACGAAGTGTTCACAGATCGGCTAGTTTTCAAATAAATATTAATATATCATCATTACATTACAGCCTATCACAGTCCACTGCTGGACATAGGCCTCCATAAGTTTACGCCAAAAATAGCGTGAACTCATGTGTTTTGCCCATAGTCACCACGCTGGGCAGGCGGGTTGGTGACCGCAGTGCTGGCTTTGTCGCACCGAAGACGCTGCTGCCCGTCTTCGGCCTGTTTATTTCAAAGCTAGCAGTTGGATGGTTATCCCGCCACCGGTCGGCTTTTTAAGTTCCAATGTGGTAGTGGAACTGTGTTATCCCTTAGTCGCCTCTTACGACACCCACGGGAAGAGAGGGGGTGGCTAAATTCTTTAGTACTGTAGCCACACAGTACAGTAATTACTATATACAAATCATTAAATAATGACTGTTAACATTTTTTTTAAAGGTAGGTACGTAATCAGGTGTTTACGCTAACTAGGAGTGAAGATTTGGCTCTTGTGGTTCTCGCCACAGTACCTCCAAATGTTTTGGAGAGTAGAAGTACTACTACTACTAGACTGTAAGAATAGACGCCCAAAAATATGAAGTTCCAATTATAACACGCTTTCACCAAGTTCTCTCTATTTACACAAATGATTTAAAGAAATATTCTTATAGATTTTAAATAAACTAGTGGTCGCCTAGTGGTCGACCATATTAATTTAAATTATAAATTTGAGCATTATTAAGGTTCTGTTATCAAGACTTCTATAATAATAAACAAAAGAGCATACATGCGCGTGTGTGTGTGTGTGTGTGTGTGTGTGTGTCAAATACATGCTAGTGTGTGTATTTTTTTCCTCATTGATTTAATGTTACTTTATGCGTAGTTTAAAAAAAATTAGCATTCTGCACTCCTCTATATAGGTAAAATATAAGTGAGTGAAATTTCAAACTTCTCCATTCGCGCAATTTTCGTAAAAAGAAGTACAGAGTTTTTGCTTCACGTATTAATAATATGTAGATAAGAAATCGTCCAATATAATTTATTTTCGTACACAAAACCGTCATCGTTATTAGGTAAACAAGCAAACAATGGGTACGTTCGGATGATATCAGGCGGATTTTCGGGAACTAAGAAGGGTATTGCAATTATTTTTTTTATGTTTGTTTAAAACTTTCGCAAAAAGTGTTAGTAGCCGTAAACCAAAAACTAAAAACTATAGGCCCTAATTTTAAAATAACCTTATCATATTTATTGTAGTTTTCAGTAATTAGAGATTTAAAAATGTTACATTTAGTATTTTATTTGTCTTTCCTTTACCTTACCTTACCTTGAAAACTTTTTTCACACTTCAATAGGTTGGTTAAACAAATTACTTTTTCTTATTAATTTTTAGGCATAAATTGGGAATCTTCAAAATTTTCGTTAGTTGGTTTCTCGTTTGTAATTTTGTAACTTCTAAATATTTTTAATTTTAATAATTTTGTTTTTCGACACGACGATATCAAGAAAGAGCAAAAATAAAAATTGTATATTTTAACTAAAAAGAATTTTTAACCAATATATCGGCTAACCATAACAATACCTAAAATAGAATCATTTTATTGTGTATTTTCGCGTTTTCAACCCCGTCTGTTGACAAAGGCTTACTTGGCCTATACAGGTATTTGTTGTGGTCTAGGCGCTTATGCTTACCGTTTCAGCTTGTAATATCCCACTGCTGGGCATAGGTTTCTTTCCCCATGTAGGAGAATGATCAGTACTTAATCTACCACGCTGCTCCAATGTGGGTTGGCGGATATATTCCCTACTATAAGTAAGGATCGCTATAAGTTGTACATTATAACAACCGGGACCGACGGCTTAACATGCTCTCCGAGGCAAAGTCCACGAGAATTGCAAAAACACCCAAATCACGGTAAACATCTGTATAGCCAATATATATCGTATTGTACATACGCGCTTATGCTTATGTTTTCAGTATTTACCTTTGACACAGCATTTCATCCAAATGAGTCCCGTGATTGTAGGGCATTTATTTATATTTTCAAATCTAAATATTACTTGGGTATTTACTGATCCGAAAACTAAAACACAGGAAATCTTCAAATAATCAAGTTTAAAATTTTTAATTTGTAAAATGACGGTTCGAAAGTTCTCCTGGGGCCTATTTGAATAATTGCTGTTGCTATTCGAAAGCTGCTTTTGATTTTGATTTTGATTTATTTTTTAAAAAATTTAATTTATTAAGTTTTAGTCCATACATTGATACGAGTCACGATACCAACTTCACTTTCAACCTTCTAATAAAAAATCAAGGCCTAATGGCCTTAGAAATAAGTCATGATCAGTATGACCAAATATTTTCATTATTTCTCGTCACAAAAGACTCTCGGTAACAAATGGTGCCACTGCTCCTCGGGTACCGAGTTTAAAAATCAATCACTTAAGTAGCTGGTACTGATTGAACGCGACCAAAAACATTAATTTAAGGTTAACTCACGAGCCAAAAATCTTGTAAAAATAATGTAAATCTTACAATAAATTGTGATTAAGTTCTAATAGCTATTGAGTTTATATACAGAAAAATTAGAAATATCATTAGTGATAAGTATAATTACATACGGCAAAGTAATACAATATAGGTAATATACGAAGTGCGGCACAGTAGGTAATTTTCTGCTTATGTGGCTCAAACTCAGCCTTACAGAATATGACAGCCAAATAATACTCAAGTAGTGTTTTGATCCTGTGATAAGTGAGGTAGGCAGATCTCATAGAGAGGGTTGGGTCGGCAACTAGCGCATGTACCAGAATCGGCAGTTGCGATACCTCTGGCGTTGCAGGCTACGGTAGCCGCTTACTATCAAATGGGCCGTATGTTTGTTTGCTATCTTAGTCTTATATTAATAAAGTTTACTTGTTGTTACTTGTGTTGGTGTTGTGTGTTGGTGTGATAGTGATCGTACACACTCACGTATATACTGTCTTGTTTTTTGTTTCGGCGTATCTCTATAAAATTAAAATTTTGTGCCCCCGTCTTCTCGTCGTCTCGCTTTATTATAAAATTAAAAACAATTATTATAAAATGTGTAAAAAAAAGATAAATACTACATTTATATGAAGTAAATAATATTTTTCTTACATATTATTTATATAATATATTAATAAACATAATTATGTTAGCGTTGCAATGCTATGATATTTGAGGACGAATGTTTTTGTTATTTGACCGGTTTTTGTTATATTATTAACATATTTATCCGATAAGTTCAACCATATTATTGTCCTATGTGTACATTTATCCGAACGCTATCATATCACGTACCACGTCTGAAGATTATCTAAAAGAAATCGCTCATCGAACGATAAGATCGTCTTAGTCTAAAAATGTCTATTTATTCAGTCAGAAAAATAAAACAACGACAGTAGAGTGGGTTATTTGGGGGACACATTTTTTGCTGTCAAAGCACGTATCGCTCGGGAAATACGTAATTGACTTTAATAAAACTCGATAGAGTAAAAGCTTATGTCGTAAATCAACATAAAGTCTGTCTTTATCTCGTAAAAGGAAAGGGTTCTTATAGGAAGCTCATGTAACTGTATCTCGATGAACAAATTCTTAAAAATGAAGTCAAGTACTGTATTTTTTTATAATTTAGTTTTAACCAGTTCGTATAGTGGTACTGTAGCATAACTTATATTGTAAATATTTTTGATGTATTTGGTTGATTAGCCTATGATATTCCGCTGCTGGGTACGGGTCTCTTTTTTTTTAATTCTAAAAAAAATGGAGGTTTTGTCACACAGTGACCACGTCACCTCCATCGTTCTTAACTAAATCAACAAATCTCTTCTTCAACAGTCTCTTTAAATATATTAGGACTAATTTATACACACTGCTAGCTTCTTCAGAAGTTGGAGAAGCCAAGATACTGTTGAATATCCCCACATTATTTAAATTATATTCTGGGTACTGCATAAAAAACAAACTTCTTTCAGTTTCGATTCGCACACATTCCATTAAAACATGATATGTATCCTCTACTCGGTCACATTCTGTGCACAATGGCGAATCAAATTTCTTCATTAGGAAGCCAATTCTATTAATGGAATGTGTCCGGATCACGGGTCTCTTTCTACTTATAGAAGAAGGGTCAGTCACTAATGCACCAAAGCGGTTGTCCTTATCAGATGTCCAAATCTCCAAATAACTTAAAACCATAATTTACTACAGTTCTTACTCTGGCGCATTATAAAATTTATTCTATAGGCTTAATGAAAGGGATAGCAATCACAAAAGAAGTCGCGGATACAACCAGTTATTCATAAAGATATAGAACGGTATAACGTACAGTTGTTTTATAAATTAATCAAAGTGGTATAATTTATTTAAAAATACGGTACAAGAAAATATTGTAGCAGCAATGTTTTACAAACTGTAATTATTCTGCAACAACTAGAAACGTGTTACACGATGATCATTAATCTCTCCAACCGGAGTATCGATCACGCCAGCACTTATAAATAGTGAACTGAATTAATTATTGTAATGGTAAATGTTATTCCCCTTTTACGTACAAATTAGTCCAAAAAACTATAACAAATTCTGTGTGTATCATACAGAGCATTGGATGAAAATTTAAATGGAAACTTTGAAAAATAATTTAATAGGTATACTAAAACAAAAGAAGCAGATATATAAATACATAATTTTAATACCCGATGCAGGTACTTACCGAAGCAGACGAGGGTAGGTAGGACACTTCTGCCTGTCCCGAGTGTGGTGAGCCTATAGATACGGTGCATCACATTCTCGAGGATTGTGGTGAAGACCTGTCGTTGCCGAGCGTGGTCTGCAGCATACTCGGCAGCGAGAGTCAGCGAGAAAAGCATGGTGCCAAAGGAAGCTGCGGAGCGACAGGGCGAGGACGACGACGCCCACGCTGACCTGCTCAGCAGGAGACGACCAGAGGGAAGGAGACGCTGATATGCGATCATTTAACCTTCGCAATAGAGTAAGAGAAGGGCACCATTCGTCCCGCTCAACACCGGGGTAATAGAGCGCTCACGGAGCTCTTGGGCCTTCTATAGATAAAGGCGACTCGCACGGGTGAGCAAACCGTCGGGACGTCACGGTAGCATGCAAAAACGGTCCCATGGCGCCCGTTATGTCGAGGGTACCGCTGGGCGTTAGTGGGTATTCTGGCTCGCTTAGTCCGAACCGGGAGGCCCACACTCACCGGTCTCGTCGGCAGGGTGCGCAAAGCATTTCCCAGCGTCAAAAAACACAAACAATTTTTTCTGTCGAATAGATAAGACCACAGCACAGCATCTTTGCTTAAAAAAGACATATATTGAATAAAAAAAAAAACACTATTTTTGTGTTCTTTTTTCGAAATAAAGCGTTTACTCTATTTAATATACCTTTAATCATGTATATATATTTTTAACTATTACTAAACAATAAGTTTTCACAAACATAATCGAATAGCATAAACATAACGTTACAATGAGCCAAATAACGACACAAAAAACATAAATTCGAACACATCAAATATCTCGAGCATTGTAATAAGGATATATAGACATTCGTAAAGATTTCCCTCCGTCGGGAAGTCATACAAATTTCCATCCTATATTCATGCCTCGTTCGCTTTATTGGTATTTTCTCTCGTAGTTTAGTTTATTACATTTTGAATAAGACCGTATGTGAAAATTGAAACTGATTCTCAAAGTAAATTCAATTACTTGCGGTTTTATGGTATGATTTGTTTCTTTTGTCATCGGGTTTATTTAAGTTGAGTTTTACAAGTACTTCATTAAAAATACTAAATCAATATGAAATAGGCCATCTTTACTTAAGAATGGTTTTTTATTGTGAAACTTATTTAATATATGTTTTTGTGAAGTTTATTAGTAACTTTTCAATGTTAGAGTCAGTAGCAAAAATTATTAACGAACAACAAGAATTTTGGTTTGTTAATATAATGTGAATAAATAAAATAACATGCTTAGATCAAATATTTTATATTATTTTCTATATATTTTAACGATCCAATTAAGTGGTACATTATAATTAATTCAATATTCGAGACGCTGCGGATTAACAGAGGTTGCACAATTAGTGGTTCAATCACAAGTTGTGGTTCATTTGCATGCTACTTGATTATGCTATGATTAATTTTTATGTCATGTGTCAATCATGCTACATGATTAATTTTTATGAATTTTATTGTCTTCAACTATTTTTTTAAACATTTTTGAATATCATATCAAAAATTGACCGCTCCAGCGGGATTCGAACCCGCGTCTCTGACTGACCGTGTCGGCGCTCTAGCCAATTAAGCTATGGAACTTTTTTTTTAATTCAAGAATGAATTTTTCATTTTCAACTTAATATTTTGGTATTAATTAACGTCCTCTAAATTCCTTGTTAATTTTTCAAACTTTCGAGATAAATTTAATGATAAATTTAATTATGTGTGATGTCTTAGTTATTTATAAAGCAGAATTATTGTATTTTTTATTTATTTAATCGAATATGAATTTTGTTGTATATAATTTTATTTGTATGTTGTGTGTCTGTTTTTTTTTCTCCAAAATGTAACACCTATAATTAAGGCAACACTTATACTTAATACTCTTGTAAAAAATATGTACTTTTTTAAATTTTTGTCAGTGTATGTTTTGTTGATGTGTAAACATATACATCATCTTTTTTAGACCACTTTGTCGCGCGTTAAAAAAAAGTAATAAATATATGTAAATGTAATTAAATTGAAAGAGCATAGAATAAGAGAATATTATTTTATTTATTTTATTTATTAAACTTTATTGCACACACAAAAAAAGATACATTTCAGAACGATTAGATACAAAATCGTAATAATTCTTTCTTGACAACCTGAACCTGACCGAGGCTGAAGACAAAGGAAAATGAAGGAGCCGCACAGCACCAGCGCTTATACAGCGCTGAGCCTAATCTGCACTGCGAACCCCACCAATGGTTGCTTACGCAGCCCTACGTCATACGAAATACGCTAATAGCGAAACGCCTAGCAATGAAGAATAGCAATTCGACGAAACGAAATAATTGTTAGGAGAATGAACGAAAAATAAAAATATACGTTACAAATTTTTTTTCGTTGCCTTGTGTCACCCGTTCAATAATACCAAAACAATTAAAAGAATAACGAATAAAAATTGTCAACTAGTTTGTTGGCCAATTTTTCAATTTTTTCCATATTTTATTACAGAATTCACCTTATTCTTTCAGTTGTGTAATACTCAGTGTACATTCAATAAACGTATTAACAGCACTCGAAGAATATTCAATTATTAACCAGATTCTTATTATTATGAAAATTCGGTATTCTTTTTAGGTCTATGTTTAAACAGAACGAGGAATACAAGAGTCCTTTTTTTAAAGTTAGCAAAATTTCGGAAACTTTAAACAATACAATGTTTGGCGAAAACAGTTTTCGACAACCGTTCTAGTGTAGTGGCGCATGTAAAAAAAAATAAACGACTACGGTTGATTACACAGTATGCCCAACTGGGGAAGTACCTCTACGGAATACTACTTGCATGCAGTTTTGTATCCCTTTGTGTGTTTGTGGTAATAACGTCTCTTGGCTCCTGCTCCTGGAAAATTGGGGGAAGGATCACCTGCGATGCTTGTGATGTCGTCGTGTGAGCTATATGTCAGTTGTTTGCCGACTCGTTGTATAAAAAAAGGATGCCGGTTCGATTCCCGCTCGGGGCAGATATTTGTCTCGTAACAAACATTTGTTGTATATCCCCGTGGTCTCCTCTCCGTGCATTAGAGAGCATGAAAGCTGTCAGTCCCTATTATCATCATAGAAATATGATAGCAATCTTTACTAGTTTTAGGAAATTAATCCGCCAACCCGCAGAGAAACATGGTGGATTCATCCAGCACTTCTCCTATATGGAGAAAGAAGTCAATCAATCAATCCTTAGTATATTTAGTCGACAAATATCGAAAGACCATTTGCTGAGTCATGTAAAACTATCTAGTTTAGATCTTAATCACGCGAAAAAGTGAAGTCTTTGAAGCTATTGCTATTGTAGTGGTTAAATATTGACTAATTTGACAATATTCACTACACAAAGTCAATTTTTAAAGGCAGTTTCAAGTTTCAAGCTGAATTTTCAAGCAGAATCATGTATTTTTAGTTTACTCTTTAAGAAGTCTAAAGCCCGTTTCAAGCCCCGTCAAAACAATATGTCAAGCGAAATGGTGTAAAGCAACTGACACTAACGTTTAGTAGTATTATATGGAATCCGCGTGCCGGGGTTGCTACACTCACTTTTTTGTTACATAATTGAATATTTCATTTTTACATACAAATAATAGTTTTCTTTATTGAAAATAATAATAGTGTTCTTTTACATAGGTATAACATCTTTAATCTTCTGGTAAGCGCTAACCTGTTTAAGAGAACTTCAAATATTGGAAATGATACGAGTTATATTTCTATTTCTCATGAATAATATATTCTATCACTTAAAAAAATATTAAAGCAACAAAAAGTTTGCTTGTTTGCTTAAAATTTTTACAAGTTTTTATCCAATTAGGAGTTTTATGAAGAAGGGTGCTATGTCTTTTTAACTCTTGATTTTTACGTAATATAAATTTTCAAGAATAATATATATTCTGTAATCATAACTTAAATAAACTGAATGAAACAATGGCGTAACTTATAACTTTTTACAGTTCATAAAGTAAACTAAACGCACTGAGTTACCGCACTTATACATATAACTTTTTCGCTTTTTAAATCGGGAGACTTTAATGTAATTTATTCGTATACCCATCCCAAGAGATATCGCAACAGTACACAGAAGTTATGGGCCTATAGTTTACCCTTTGAAAGCGTATCAAGTCGAAGTAGATTTACTAGATTTAACTTTATGTGAAGGCGTACCGATGGGAAACTAACAGGCTCTTCTTATCGAGCTGATCTCTCGCATTGAGAATATACGGCACGGTAAGAGGATATAAAAAATCTTCTATACGTGGAAAAATATTCTTGTTGTTAAAGAGCTAGACTCGTCACTATCCGGTCTATTGTGATTTATACAATACTGATAAGTCTGTAAGTTACTGAAGTATCTTTTCATTTAAGCACTTTTGTTATTTTTTGTATTGTACATTTTTATTACAAAATACAGTGTTTTCAACAACTTATTCGTTTTTATTCTAATCTTAAACGACATTTTAAAAAAAAACTAATAGCAATGTATTGAACATTAGTGCTTCCGTGCGATAGTAGAAAGTTATGACTATTAAAGAGCTGCGGGCAGACTTTGCGAAATTGAATAAAGATACGCAGTAAGATTTAAATAGTTCAGCCATTACACTCGTGAACTAGACGTTCATACTCTCCAACACTTCTCATGCAAATGTGCCCACAATTTACCGCCACAACTCTGCTCATGACTACGCTTATATCTCCCCGTTTCCAAATAAAAAGTTTATGAGTTTTAATTGGTAGTTATTTTGTTATCGTAATAAAATTGTTTTATTAAGGCCCAGTTGCATTTTTCGTCTATATTTCATAAAATTAACATAAATTTCTCGTTGTCTCTTCTTTACCTATGCCATAATGTGTAGGTTCTATATTATAGTTCTTTGTACTCTTAATATCAACCCATTCCATTTTTTTATCGTTAATGGTTAGTTATTTACAAAGTGCATAAGTAAATTAGCGAAATACATAATCATTAAACTGTAACAAAACCATGTTATATTAATGTTAGGTTTGCTTAAATATGATGTTGCTTTGATTAATATTCGTATAAAATATAACTTAACTAAGATGAATAGAGAGATGACGAGACTACAAGGAGGCTGCGCGGCTGGCTAAGGTAGGACTCGACCTCATAATCAGCCGCATAAAGAGTTTGGGGCTTCTGTTGCTTGCAGATCCGGGACCCTCCAATTAAAGCGGCTGAGGGCTCCCGCAAGGGTTTGGTCGTTATTGCACCCCCAAGTGCTGAAGCCAACAAACGATCTAGGACTACCCGGGCGTCCTGGATATCACCAGTAAATGGGTTCCCCTGCGACACAAAAAAAAAGACAAAAAGAGAGATACCTGCTATGTAACCTTTAACTCAGTTTTATTCAAAATAATTCTTACAATACTAATTTGTATGTTAGACCTAATAAATAAAATTAACCAAAAGTAGCACAATATATTTAGAAAGTAAAACAATATAAAATAATTTAAGATATAATAAGATATAATAATATTTTTACCCAAAAATAAAATTAGCACATATCGTAGACCAAGAATTAGTAGATCGCGGTAATAAATAACAGTGTTACATGAAATGGTTTTAATGACTCTAGAGTGCTTCGACAGTTACGTTTTTACTCATATAACCTACCTAATAATTATGAGAGCAACTTAATTCACCTTAATCACCTCGCAGCATTTGTTAAAACAAAAATGTTATTTCTTTCATAATGCAGTTGAAAAATATTTACAAAAAAGTTACTTACACTAATAATGATACTTACGGCAACAAGCTGATTAAACATTTCAACAAAAACATCGTCGTAATCGTCAGGCTTCGGAACAGAATTAAAAAATTATAAAATATATACAGCAAGTAAAAGAAACTAAAAATTTATTGAGTCACAGTAACCTTTCAATTTTCGCTTACATTTTAAAACAAACAAACTGTAAAACAAATGTGTCTAAAATTCATGTCAGTCGTGCTAATGTTAATAAACGCTTTTCTTCTTGGTACTTTACTTTTCGATGACACGACACGACATGACCTGAATATGTATGTAGTAAAATTAAGATTATTTTTAAACTGTTAATAATATCTAATAAAGTAGGTATTTCGGAAGATTAATGTAATATGATCACTTGGTCCTTTGATTATAATAAAAAAAGTGTTTGTCAGCTCCGACGCACGACTACAGTTTATTCCTTCAGATCAACTGTCTAAATATGCACAAAAAGGCTTACTAGTTTAAGAAAAAGATTAATATCATATCAAATGGTAAATAAATGAATCAAATAGCGCCATCTATCGATGATACTCTACGACGAGATGGTATAATAAACGTCACGTCCAAGGCGTAACGCCTTTAGACTTTACGCGATAAATGGCGTTACGGTAAACGTAACGAGGTCTTGTTTTTTTTTTTAAATATATAGACTAGCGTTTGACTGCGATCTCACCTGATGGCAAGTGAAGATGAAGCCTAAGGTGGTGCGCGCTTGCCTAGAAGATGGCAATGGTCTTTCGCTAAGTAGATTTTACTTCTCATTTTTTTTTCATAGCGGATGAAAATCGATGAAAATCGACTCATAAGGAGTAAGCTCCAATAAATAGATAATTCACATTTTTCATATTTATACCTATAATATAAAAAAATATTATTTTAAATTTGTTAAAATGTAATTATTTTAAAGTTTGTAATTGTACTAATACTAGATTATAAGAAACAGTTTTACTAACACTATATCACCTACTCCCGAAATAATAATTAATTTTTATTATTCCGTCCCTAGATTTTATTCGAAAAGTAATGTAAATTCATAATCGAAGGCATAAGATGTACAAATATAAAACGCAAGGGAAATTCGTAAACCCATTTACAATGTAATTAACGACTTGAAATTGTATTCAGAATACAAATTGAATTTTGCTAAAAATGATTTCATTCATTCAACTTCTTCATTTAGCCGTAATTGAAATATACTGTCCGTATACATGGTGTGTATTTTTCTTTTAAGTCTCCTATATCAAATCCGATAAAAAAGTTTTTTTTTTCATATTGATTCAGTAACAGTTCTCCCTAATAAATCCTTAAACATTGTAAATGAAACATATATTGCTAAGACTAAATTTGCTTGTCAACAATATGCTAAAAAATCGGCTCATGTATACAAAAAGATAAACAATTTGTTAAAAATATATTCTTTAAATTCTTACAAACTTAAAAAATCACTAACTGAATGGCTTACTAAACAAAATTATGAAGAGACTGAGGCGTTATTAGAAGTAATTACCTAGAAATATACTAAATACAACACACACACATACACACGCACACACACACACACACACACACACACACACACACACGCACGCACATGCACACGCGCACGCACACGCACACGTACACCCACACGCACACACACACACACACGCACACACACACACACGCACGCACGCACACACACACACACGCACGCACGCACACACACACACACACTCATACACACACAGAAACATGCATAAATAAACTCTTTTTTTTTGTCTTTTGTGATTGAATTATGATAATGTTAAGTTTTTATTTTATAAGTATATGAACATGGAAGAGCGGGACATCCTGACACAGGTAAAACACTTACTTAAAAGGATGTCCCAACAACGGTATCATGTATATAAACGTTTTTGACGTGACAACGTCTTATAAATTGGTTTGCCGGGTGACACTTCAAGAAACTGCGTTACGCTCCGCTCACGTTATGCGCTCACAATGAGAGCGAGTGAGAGGCACGCGTCGTCGTTAGCCCGCCTAAGAGCGAGAGAGACAGACATAAAAAGTGAATGAAATTCAGTGCGAGATTCTTTGTATAAATTAATGTTTTAAATATAATTCTTTGTATAAATAAATGTTTTAAATTGTTACTATTATTTCATCCTTCTTCCTACTATACGAATGAATATTCACATTAAAATTATTTTAACACTCAAAGTCGTTGTCACGTAAAACTTTCGCCCGTATACCGACTTTACAGGCAACCAATTTTTTTCTAAATTTTTTTTTTTTCTAATATTTTTAAAATTTTCTAAAATGCCATATTGTCATACCCTCTTAAACGAAGTTGCATTCGGAAGAAAATTGTTTTAAACAAGTAGTAGTCTACTTCGCCCAAGTGTATTTAAGTTACAGTAAGATATTTTTACTTAATAAAATCAAGAATTAGTTAAATATAGAAAATATATAGGTACATATAATAAGTCCTTATATAACAATGACACCTAGTATTATGTCATTAAGTTTTTCTTGCGTTGTACCTTCTTATGTTTATAACATTCAAACTTAGGACTGCGTTAATTTCAGATATTAATTAGTCAGTAGTGTAAGCTTAGCCGCCGCGTTGCGCCGTGACGCCGACGTTCGTTTTTTTTTTTGTTTTTTTATTGGAACCACAAACAAGTTTACAATAGACATTAACTACATTAAATGTAAGTATTACAATTTAAGTTATTGCAAACTCAACACTAATGGTCACATTGAACATAATTAAATTGCAAATGGTGAACCTGTCTTACAATTCATTGTTTCTATAATTGAATTTGATAAGTCTTAATCAAAATATAATATATAATACATATGTACTCACATATAGATATAGACTATAAAATATATATACATATACATAATATATATATATATATACACCCACATACCTAAACATATAAAATACACTAATATAGTAGTTTTAAATATTCTTAAATATAGGTATATTATTACTGTAAGTGACTTGTGCGTTAAGGTTGTCCATTCAAAATATTAATAATCTGGCTCGTATATGCGTCATTACAATTGGCAAAAATGTCTAATGTATAAAATTTACTATTATATGTATCAAACATTCGATTTAACGGGGAACGGATACCTGCATTCGTACGAGATCGCGTCACTGCAAAAAATTGATAACGGCGGGATGGTCGCAAATGAGCGCGAGAAGGCACAGAATATCTAATTTTGCTTACAATGTCCATGCAATCATACTTATTATTACAAAGATCGTAAAGCAACATAGCTTCTAGTTGCAGTCGTCTAGATTTCAAGTCGAGCAGTTTGTAGTTCCTTAAAAGCGACTCATAAGGTATACGTTTACGACAATATTTGTAATTCATGTGACGTAAGAATTTTTTCTGTACCTTCTCTAAACTTTTCTCATATTTAATGTATAAAGGATTCCAGATAGTAACGGCATATTCAAGTTGTGGCCTTATTAAGGACTTAAAAAGGTACACGAGTGTGGATGGTTTTCCAAATTCAGTGGAGGACCGCATGACAAAGTTATACACAAGTTATACATTTGAAAGTCTTTACTAATAATGTTATCTATGTGAGCGTCAAAGTGCAGCTCGTTGTCTAACGTTACACCTAGGTCTCTTATATTTTGTACTTTAACAATATCTGTGTCACAGAGGGAATACGTAAAACTGCTTATCGTTTTTCTCTTAGTAAAGCTTATGCTTTTGCATTTATTGAGGCTAAGCTCCAATTTATTTTCATAGCAGTAGGTGGTGAATCTATCCAAATCTTCCTGAAGCAACTCGTGGTCTTGGTAAATGTTTATTTTTCGATATATTTTTAAATCATCAGCGTAAAGAAGAAATTTACTATTAGGGAAGCATTTGTTAATATCGTTTATGAAAATGACAAACAGTAACGGACCCAAGATAGATCCCTGAGGGACGCCTGAGCTCACACTTGATGTAGATGATTCATAACCACCAACCACCACCCTCTGTGTTCTATTAGAGATGTAAGATTTAAGCCACCTCCAAAGATTTCCTCTTATACCATTATAAGCAATTTTTTCCAGCAGTATACGATGGTCCACTCGATCAAACGCCTTGCGGAAATCAGTGTAGACACTATCGATTTGGGTGTTTGCATCAAGTCCATCAAATAAATCAGTTGTATAGGTCAACAGATTTGTTATAGTCGAGCGTCTTTTTACGAAACCGTGCTGCTGCTGTAGGATATTATTGTGTATGAAAGGATATATAGCATTGTGGACTAGTCTCTCAAAGACCTTAGAGAGAACCGGTAGAATGGATATAGGCCTATAGTTCTCTATATCACTTTTTGAACCACTCTTATATACAGGGACAATCCTAGCGCTTTTCCATATTTTTGGGAAAATACCATCAGATACACATTTATTATAAAGATAGTGAAGAGGCTGATCAATCACTGTTGCAGTTTCCCTAAAGAAAATGGGAGGTATATTGTCAACTCCAGCACCCTTAGAGACATCAAGAGATTCTAATGACCTACGAATTTCTGTTTTAGATAAATTTATATCGTTAATAATAAAATTAGATGTATTTTCTGATAAACTAAAGTCACTAATGTCTAGACTATTGGGTACACAGGAAGGCTGATAGACTGAAAGAAAGAATTTGCTAAATAAATTACGTGCATCATCGAGGTTACCGGCTTTTGATGTTTTATAATGCAAATTAATAGGAATATCTGTTGATCGTTTCCGATGATTTACATAGCTCCAAAAGTATTTTATGTTACCCTTTATACTAGTTTCTAATGAACCCATATATGTCTTGTAGCAGTTTTTAGACGCAATCTTAAATTCTTTCCTATCAACGGAGAAAATATTATAGTTTGAGTCATTATTAAATTTTTTCATCTTTATCCACGCTTTATTCTTTTTCTTAAACAACTGTATTAATTTGGAAGTGAACCAAACTGGGTAACCATTACTTTTAATATTTTTTAATGGTGCGTTTTCCTGTATTATTATATATAATTTGTCGTAAAAACATGAAACAGCCTCTTCAATTTCTCTATTTTCAAAAAGATCACTCCAATTTATCATTGATAATTCCTGTTTAATTTTATCATAATTAGCCTTTTTAAAACAATATTTATAAAATGACCTACGCTGGCGCAATGGTGTTCGTTGGCGCAATAGTTACACCCATGGATTGCACCGGTTATGCTGGCGGTTGCGGGTTCGATTCCCGCACATGACAAACATTTGTATTTGCCAAACAGGTGTTTGCCGTGGTCTGGGTGTTTGTACAGTCCTTGTGGGTCTCCCCACCGTGCCTCGGAGAGCACGTTAAGCCGTCGGTCCCGGTTGTTATCATGTACACCTGATAGCGATCGTTACTCATAGTAGGGAATATATCCGCAAACCAGCATTGGAGTAGCGTGGTGGATTAAGCTCTGATTCTCCTCCTATATGGAGAAAGAGGCCTATGCCCAGTAATGGGATAGTACGGGCTGAAGCATGGTAAGCTTAGCATCATATTTATGACAAATATGTTATTTAAAAGTATTTAATAGATATAATTATGTACATATTGTGGGTGGGTATGTAATACATATATAATCCTATAAAGAGTCTAATTGGGTACGGCGTATTTTTATGCCTACATTCTAAATATACAATAAAAATAAATATTTAGTATTTTTTTTCAGAATTTCGTCATATAGAGCATTCTTTCTTAGTAGTTTTACATATGAGTAAAACGTACGTTACGTAACGTATATAACCGAGGTAGGGCACAGCTAACTGAGGTAGGGCACAGCAGGAATTTCCTGCTCAAAATATGGAGCAGCCCGACTGGGGTAGTACCTTGACCTTACAGAAGATCACAGCAAAATAATACTGTTTTTAAGCAGTATTGTGTTCCTGTTGGTGAGTAAGGTGACCAGAGCTCCTGGGGGGATTGGGATATGGGTCGGCAACGCCCTTGCGATGCTTCTGGTGTTGCAGGCGTCTATAAGCTACGGTAATCGCTTACCATCGGGTGAGCCGTACGCTTGTTTGCCGACCTAGTGACAAAAAAAAAAAAAACAAAAAAACTTAATGATGTAAAGTTAATGGTGTTTGTTATAGTTGAGAATTCGTTTTGTTATTATATATATTTACATGCCCTCAACAAGATCTATTTTCTGTTAAAAGCATTAATTTCGATACTAAAAACACAGACAAATTTATTTGCTCGTATCTTTTTGAACGAGAATCAATACAAGAAAACTATCGCCATTGTTGTTTTTCTCATATTGATAGTAAAAATCGCCAATAACATTCTTATATATTATTTTTGATTCAGCCAACTGTCAAAAATATTTACGTCTCGTATGCTTTTGCTTATTCCATTGTGAAAGTATTCCGATTCGGAAGTTACACAAATTTCCGACCTATATTCATGCCTCGTTCGCTTTACTGGCATGTTCTATAATCTTATATTTTATTTTGTTATATCATGCATATTGTATTAAATAAATTTCGTTTTTTATCACGTATATAAATTTACACAGTGAAATTTTACGTGGTAACGTAATATAATTGTATTACACTGTCTTTGCTATTTATATTTCAATACTAGATGCGACTCATAGTTTAAAATTAGTTTTAATGTTAGTTGTGAAAAGTACCGCTCTGCTCAATGGATGTTTATTGCTATGTTTTATAGTTACATTTTTTAATAAACAGATCTTTAAAAAAAGGGAATGCAAACAAAAAGGCCGCTCCGTCTGATGTTAAGTGGTTACTGCCACCAATGTATGTCGCGTTACAACTACGTATTATGAGTTGCAAACTCGTAAAAAAATCAAAATAAAATTATTTGTAATTATATTTATAAAGTGTTAAAAGCATAATAACAAATAATTTTTACAACAATGTTGGCAAGGGCGAACTTATAAAAAAATAAAATAACCTCTGATTAAAATCTGAGATCAATATATTCAAAGAAACTTCTTTTAAATCTAAGTATAAAATTAAGATATGGCTTTTTAATCTCCTTAGTCGTTCACTCTTGACAGAGTGGTCGTGGTTGACGACGATTCATTGGCTAAAGCAGCCCCCGCTATACTCTCCACTTAATGAGGTTTTCAGCGTCTCGAGAACTCTGGACTATGGAGGTCTGTGTCGCAGCTTTGATGAAGTCTGTCCAACGCGCAGGTGATCGACCGCGTGACCGCTTGCCCTCTACCTGCCCTTCGGCTTTTTAATACATTAGCCAAATATGCGATATTAATAATATATTTAATATGTGCTGCATACTGCGATCAGCTTATTTATTCCAGCTTAATCTAAATAAACAATTTTTTAAAGTTATAGGATATTAGAAGAAGTAACAAAAAATAATAACCGTTCCAGACGAAAGACATATTAATATATAAAATTGCCAACAAAATTCAATGAACAATAATTCATTCAGTTCGTTTCACTATTCCAAGCGGATGAAGTCACTTGGTTCTTCAATTTTACAATAAATACATACTTATATAATCGTCAACAAAAATTGATTAGCTCGTTGGCGCAGTTTGTAGTGGCCTTGCTTTCTGTTCCGCCGGTTGCAGATTCGATACCCGACTGAGTCTGGGAGTATTTTTATATATTTACTAGGTGACCTGGCGAACTTCGTATCACCTTATTTTTTTCTGAAATATGATAATAACATAATATATCAAAATAAAATATAGCCTATCTTTTAAGTTGGATCAAACTGCACACGGTGTGCAAATTTGACTAAAATCGGTTAAGTAGTTTAGGAGTCCATTGAGGACAAACATTGTGACACGAGATTTATATATATTAAGATATATGTACTATTTCTATGTAAATTTTTTAAGTCCTACATCCAAATTTATTTATTTTTGTTTGTAAATAAAGTAGAAATATTAAAAAAGATAAAAGTATTTCTATAATTTTTGTATCGATAACTGCTGAAAGATAATTGAATTCGTTTCAATTAGCACCCTATAGTGTTGAATTATAACAAAATCTTAAAATAATAAATGATAAATGTTTATGTATGTAGCATATTTACTTGCATATTTATTGCTTTATTATGTTTCAATTTATAAATAATAGCTGTTTCAATAATGACACTATCAGAAAATAATTATTTATCAAATAAAGAATTTTTGTATTAAAACAAGAAAAAAAAAGGAAAAATGTAAAGCAAAATTTTCATGGGGTTTTCATAATATCCACCAACTCGCAGTGGGGTGACAAATCGGATGTAGCTCCAATACTTCTACGAAATAGTGAATAGGTCTGAAAAATCCATTGCTGAGTCGCTACTCACTGCTAACTATTTGAGTTAATTATCATAACTCCTTCGAACCTAAACTAATAAAAAAGTCTGTGTGTCAGCTCCGACGCACGACTGGAGTTAACTCCTCCAAATTGACTGCCTATTTAGGCACAAAAAAGGATGACTACTCTAAGAAAAGATTAATACCATATCAAATGGCAAAAAATGGCTCAATTAACGCCAGCTAGCAGAAATCGTCGACATTTAACGCCATCTATCGGAACGGAATAGGTCTCCGATAGATGGCGTTATTCATCGGCGGTATCAAGGTCATTCGGTCAGTGATTTTACTCCTCTTATTTTTTTTACCAGGGGCCTGATATGAAAATCGATTCATAAAGAGTAAACTCCAATAAACTCAAAAAACTACTAAACGCGTCACACTTATAATCAACCAGCTAGAATAATTTTCTTTATTCTGTTTTTTTTTTTGTTATTAGTAGATAGTTAGTTAATGACCTGTAAGTATAAAAATTACCTCGAAAACAAAAGTGGCTACCAACGGTACGAAGAATCCCATACTAATAAATCAAACACCTATAGATTACGTAGAGAGCTATATTTACCTCGGAAAACTAATATCATTTAAAAACACAAGACACCTAAATTAAATAGACAGGAGGATCAACATGACCTGGAAAAAATATTGAAGTTACAAAGAAATATTACAGTCTAAACTTTCAATTAACTTGCCCAAACCTGGATCTTTAACAAAAGTACCTTGTTTAACCGACTTCAAAAAAGGAGGAGGTTACTCAATTCGACCGTATATATATATTTATTTAACATTTTTTTATACGTACAAGATTATACACAATATTTTGTCATGGAGACTCACGTATAATGGGTGTGCTTATCCCTGTGAGAGATTTCTTCCAGCACACCCAAAAAGGAACGATTACAGACAGAAATTAAAGTAGGTAGACAGACGTACAAAAGAAAATATTAAATAATTGATATATATATACACACATACGCGAGCACACACACACATACGTATATATATATACACACATACACACACACACATACAGACACATATGGATATGCACACGCGCAAACATATACTCACACAGTCCATATACATATCATACAAAAAAATATATATATAGCTGACACACAAAAGAATAATATTCAAATATAAATATATTATACCCACATAGTTAAAATTATGATAAGGAAAGATAATGCTCTTTTAATTTTTTCTTAAATGTATATATAGACGTGCAAGAGCGAATTGATGACGGCAATGAATTCCACAGCCTAGCTGCGTGGACAGTATAGGAATTAGTATAGAAACTAGAAGAGTGTGAAGGAATACGCAACAGTAGTTGTACGTTGGATCGACACGAGGAACCAGGAGGATGTAAAAATTCAAAACGCTCGCGAAGGTAATTAGGTGACAAGGGATTAAATAAAATTTTATAAAGGAGACAAAGAATATGAGTATTCCTGCGAAGCCTAATGGGAAGCCATTTGAGCTCACTTCGAAACTTAGAGACGTGGTCAAACTTACGAAGTCCAAAAATAAAACGAATGCATGAGTTCTGTAGTCTCTCTAGTTTATTGAGTTGTTCTTCAGTAGCATCTAGATAACAAGCATCAGCATAGTCAAGGAGAGGAAGTAAAAGTGATTGAACAAAAATAGTTTTAGTTTTAATGGGAAGAAAGTATTGGAGATTTTTTAGTGAATGAAATGAATAATGTACTTTTTTAGAGATTTCACTGATATGTTTGGACCAAGACAAGTCGCGGCTAAAATGAAGACCTAGATTTTTGCCGTGTCGACATAATTAATAGGTACGCCATTATACGTCACGGTAGGAATATTATAAGTAGATAGGCAAGAGTGCATATAACGGCTACCAACAATCAGTGCCTGTGATTTTTCGGGGTTGACGACAAGACTAAAACACTCAGCCCAGTAGCTAATACGATTAAGGTCTTCATTAATATGAGCAATAGCAGCCGTTACATCCGCAACACTAAATTGTCGATACAGTTGTAGATCATCAGCATAGAGGTGAAAACCAGCTACACGCAGAGGAAGAAACATTTAAAGATTTCTAATGTATGTTCAGAGATAACTTCTTCGTTTATGAACCGATTTGGATAATTCTTTTTTTGTTGGAAAGGAGATATTCATAGTTTGGTACCATGATAAGGAAACCAGGATCTGATGATGGGATCCCAGAGAAATCGAGGGAAACTTTCAAAAATCGTAAGGGTGACTAGTAAATTTAATCATGTTTTCATTAAGTACTATAAAGCACTACTATTTAAGTAAATACTACAACAACCTGGCTACAATAACAAATACAAACAACACACACACACACACACACACACACACAGACACAAGAAACAAGTAATAAATATTATTAGATATGTCAAAACAATAACAGAATAATAACAGTATTCAACCTACTAGTCAATGAAACAAATTATGAATGAAAACTGAATACAACTTACGAGTAGATACTAGAGTAGTTATTGTTTTACTTGGCACCGACTTCAAAATTATAAAATATTTATTTAATCATTTCTAAATAACTAAATCAAAATACGAATTACTTTGTACTAAGTAAATTTATTTTTCACTTTTTAGTTTCCTTTTTGAAGTCGGTTTTTTTTTGTTAAAAATTATTTTTCGAAAATACGTACCTGCCAACGGGCTATGGAGAGGAGCATCCTTGGCATCAAGACCATCGACAAAGTCAACAGTAAAAAAATCAGACTCAAAACCAAAGTGACAGACGCATTAGAACACGCGCAGCGCTTGAAGTGGAAATGGGCAGGACACATCGCCCGTTCTTCTGAAGAAAGATAGCCTAAACGAGTAACAAAATGGACAGGCCCGGGAGGCAAAAGACAAAGAGGCAGACCAAAAGCCCTCTGGATAGAAGACATAATTCAATTAGCAGAAAGGGACTGGATGAAAACAGCTAACGACAGGCAAAAATGGGGACAATTGGAGGAGGCCTATACCCGAAAGGGGCCATGACAGATTAATCTCAGATACCTAATTGATACATAGTTTTCTATACATAGTTTCTACATATATACATATATGAAGTCATGGATATAAAAAAAGGCTTATATAATAATAATAATAATAAGTATAAAAATTAACGAGAATCAAAGCAATTCAATAATACTTATATCGTGAGATCTTCTGATCAAATCCTTTCATGAATGTCATCCGTCTCAATTATCAGATGAATAAGCTTCAAGGGGATTTTATAAAATGACTTAGCGATTAATGGTTTCAACGTATTGAAAAACACAAAAATGTCAATTAACGTCTGACTTATTGAATGCTTGTATTATTTATTGACTGTTTTTCAATCAACAATTCGACATACGCTTAAATATTTTCTTTTTTTAATATATATAAATGATCTGCCATTTTATGTTAAATATATTTGTGATATAGTGCTATTTGCAGATGACACTTCTCTAATATTTAAAGTTGATAGGAAAAAAGTAAATTATGATGACGTGAACACTTCTTTGTCGCGAATTCAAGATTGGTTTAAAATAATCAACTTGGTTTTGAACGCCAAAAAAACCAAGTGCGTTGTGTTTTCGTTACCTAATGTTAAGCATCCAAATTATAACTATATAATACATAACGAGTGGCTTATTGTCTACTGATACTACTGATTTCTTAGGGATACATTTGGACTCAAAACTTCAGTGGAATTCCCATTTGTTATCCTTGAATGGTAGACTCAGCTCAGCAGCATTCGCAGTTAGAAAAGTACGACAACTAACCGACATTGCAACTGCACGTTTAATATATTTTAGCTAGTAGTTAGTTCCGTAGTGTTATTAAAACATAAGTCTCACGGCCTATTACTGTTAGGTAATGCTGCAGATATTGAGACTATATTTATCTTGCAAAAAAGGGCTATTCGCGGCATTTACGATCTTGGAGCTCGAGTCTCCCTACGGGATGTTTTCCAAAAGGTAGATATATTAACAATTGCGTCGCAGTATATTTATAACAATGTTATGTATATTCACCAAAATATTCATTGTTTTGAAATAAATAGTAATAATTGCATTGTAAACACGAGAAGGAATAACAAAATTGTAACTCCAAGTTTCCGACTGCGCAAAATAAACGTTTCCTTTCTGGGTCATGGTATTTGCATGTATAATAAAATCCCACAAACGATTTTGGAATTGTCTCAACATAAATTTAAAGTTTTTATTAAAAAAAATAATAGATAAAGCTTATTACTCGGTGCAGGATTACATATTTGATAAAGATGTATGGACTTAGTGACGCTATATTTTATGCAACATGTTACTAATTTTGTACTAAAACACAGTTTATATCTTATTTTTCAAAAGAGTAACTGCAGAGTTTCTTGCCGATTCTTCCCTGTAGAATCTCCATTAATCTGATCTGATGATAATTATTAATCTGAAGGTGTTACTTAAAATTTTGTATTTAACTTTAATACACCAGAATTGGTGATACTACTCTAAAATATTATAATAAAATCGGAACAAAAGTAAATTGCACGCATACAAATTCATGATTAAAAGCTAGTATCTATAATATAAAAATGAGTCGCTGAATGTGTTGCTAAGCGCAAAACTCGAGAACGGTTGGACCGATTTCGCTAATTCTTTTTTTTAAATATTCCTTGAAGTACGAGGATGGTTCTTACGGAGAGAAAAATTCAAAAAAAATTTAAAATTTCCTGAAAAAGTCTAAATACAACACATTTTCTATACTCCCATACAAAAGATTTGTGATAATACTTAAAAGTCAGTTTGAATTTTAATACCATACGATAAAGCTTGTGTTAGGCGATACGAAGTTCGCCGGGTCAGCTAGTAATTCAATAAAAGTAAACATTTTTGTATGAGGTTAGTTCAAAGCTACATATACAAAAGGTATAGATCTCCCAGCTTAAAATTATTGAGGGCACATAACTGTTAATATATCGTTAAACAGCCCTCGAGACAGTAACGGCCACGACATTGCATAAAATATCCATTACAGATAAACAGTAGCTCTTTACGATGTCCAATACATTGTTTGGGGTATTGAAAACAAATTCAAGTCAACCTCTAGAGATTGAATTCTTTAGAAAATAGTATTTATATATTTGGAAGTTTTTTATTTAGAAATTATATTATAACATTCAGAGTCAGTCCAAAAGGCGGTACAATCCTGTACAGTGTAGCAAGTTTTCCACAAGGTTCTCAAAGCGATTCTTTTGCAGCTTGGGTGGCTTTTTGTACAACAAAATCAATAGATTTCTGCCTATATACAACCTCACTAAAAATAGGTGTAAACGGAAATTAACTGACTGGTTACAGAAATTGAACTATGATGACACGGAAGCGATTCTTTCTGCCCTAACTTAGAGTACTTCTAACATACTAGCACCCATGCCCACACAACACACACACACACACACACACACGCACACACGCGCACACACACACATACACACACACTACCTAACCCATATCGTACCACGAATAGCATAAAATATACTAACCTTAGATATATAAAGTTACTATCTCATATAATATTGTTTACAACAAAATTGTTAATGCCCGTATGATGATATTTGAAATGTACTTTTTTAAGGGGTGGAGACCTGGTGTCCTGAAACACAGGCCTCGAGCCTAGCGTAGGCACCAGTCTCCCACAATATTAGTGCTCATGTTATTATGTACCTATCTAATGTCCTGTTAGCAATATTGTGGTGAAAAAATAAATAAATATTATTATTATTATTTAACCCATTTTTTTTTACAGAGTAAAATAATCTACACATTAATACGCAAGTAAAAACGTAAAGGAAAAACTTTGCACCCCAGTTTAAGAAAATTGCGCGGACGATGGAGTATGAAATTTCGCACACTTACCGTTTATATAGATAAGGAGTGCAGATTGCTAATATTTTTTTAATCGTGCATTAAAAGTACAATAAATCAACAAAAAAAATAGTACACAGACTACACATGTATTTGACACACACACGCATATATATATATATATATATATATATATATATATATATACTCTTTTGTTTATTATTATAGAAGTATTATATATTATATTAAGTCTTTGACGACATTCATTAAATAAGGTAATTTCGGTCAAATTTCGACCACTAGGCAACCACTAGTTACTATAACTTTGTATCCCAAAATAATTTGACATGACAGATATTTTAATTTGAACATTTTTATGAATGTCGCTTTTTATGGAAAAATCAATTTCTTCAATTCAATATGTCTTTCTTTGAAATATTAACTTCGATTTACTGCATTTCGTGACTGTTCTATAAGTGTTACATTATCAAAATCGTGAGACAAAAATAATAGTAATTAAACTAGTAATGTGCTCCATATTTACGTTGACAGGTATATTTATTTCAATTCATTTCAACATTATTGCTTTATGCTTTTCTGGGTAAGAACTTATAATAGGCCGTAATTGTGGTTTCATACTAAGGTAGGGCTCAGCAGGAATTTCCTGCTCAAAATATGGAGCAGCCCCACTGGGGTAGTACCTCGATCTTATAGAAGATCACAGCTAAATAATACTGTCTTCAAGCAGTATTGTGTTCCTGTTGGTGAGTAAGGCGACCAGAGCTCCTGGGGGTGATTGGGGATTGGGTCGGCAACGCACTTGCGATGCTTCTGGTGTTGCAGACGTCTATAAGCTACGGTAATCTCTTACCATCAGGTGAGCCGTACGCTTGTTTGCCGACTTAGTAATACAAAAAAAAAATCGTTCTAAGTAACCTAAATATTTATCTGAATAAATCATAGTTTCTAATTGAATAATAAAGCTTTGCTTTGATCCTGTAAATTACTATATTATTAATTTATTTTGTATTTTCGGAGATTATCGAATGCTGTTCTAAAATATTTCTTTAGCTTTTTAAATAATTTTTAAGAGATAATTATCAAAATTGTTTTTAAACTATCCTTCCTAGGGGTATTTATAGGTTTAATATGAAAACAAGTTTGTTTTTTTTTTTTTCTTGTGATTTTCCTTTTATTTTATTTTTTCGCGATTGTTAATTTAAATTTTAAACGGATGGATGGTCGAAATTGGCCGTTTTGATTATATTTCATTCTAGTTTGTTTTATAATTTTTTCTGTGCTGTGTACCATCCCTTATAAGTAAATAAATAAATAAAAATTATAAAAATATTAAAAAAAATACAAGAAGAGTAAATGAAAATGATCTACCCGTCTGTAAATTACAACTAAATACACATTTTGAGTTTCCTTGATACTCTAATCAGTATCTGACTGAATAATAGTTCATATTGTCCTAGTTCGTAGCATGAACTCAAATTATGCCCAGTTTCGTTAAATTAATTTAGTAGTTTGAGGGGTGGTTTGCGGCGAAAATAAAGATAATACGGATAAAAATTAAATTGAAACGCTATTTTGGCTTCAATAACGATAATACAGTGTTACGTCTATAAATAAAATTCAAATTACAGAGTCCTATTTTACACTTTTATTATAAGCATTTATTTAATATTGGTAATGATAATATTTATTTTAAAAAATACAATTCATATTTATTTAATTAATTTATGGCTTAACAATAAGTTTATTACTTGTTTATATAATTTATGTATATTTATATATATATATATATATATATATATATATATATATATATATATATATATATATATATATGGTGTCACGGTGTTGTCCGGGCTAATCTCCGAAACTACTTGACCGATTAATAAGCCTATTAATTGTACGCTATTTATATAAAAGTATAATAGTAATGACGCCGCGTTGGAGCAACGGTTACAGCCATGGATTGTACTTGTTGCGCTGGCGGTTGCGGGTTCGATCCCCGCACATGACATACATTTGTATTGGCCATACAGGTGTTTGCCGTGGTCTGGGTGTTTGTGCAGTCCTTGTGGGTCTCCCCACCGTCTCTCGGAGAGCACGTTAAGGCGTCGGTCCCGGTTGTTATCATGTACACCTGATAGCGATCGTTACTCATAGGAGGGAATATATCCGCCAACCCGCATTGGAGCAGCGTGGTGGATTAAACTCTGATCCTTCTCCTACATGGGGAAAGAGGCCTATGCCCAGTAGTGGGATATTACAGGCTGAAGCGTACTTATTATAAACATTTCTTTCATTAAAACAATGATATAGATATAGGTTTTTTACATGCCCGACTTTTCGTATTTCGCAATCATGGTTACGGGAGAACCCAATAAACCGCGATAAAATTCGAAAAAGATGTTTCATTATAATTTTTTTTTTTTCAAGGTAAAGTAGAATGTAAAACGTTAGTCAAAATAACAGAGAACTATTTGTTTTTACATCATATTAATGTGTTTGAACAAATGTCATAAAAATGGCTTTAAAAAGGCAACAACTTTTAAAATTTATATTGTTGATAGTATAATTGACACGATGGAGGTGTATATTCTGACCTTCATCGGTTTAATTGTCGTGGCAGGTGCTAGCAGAACAGGTAAAAAAAAATTATACTATATAATGCTTTTAATATAGAATATTAAGAATTTTAAGCTTTTATTATTTTTAATTATTTGAGGATTTAAAAAAAAAGTATGTGTTAGCATAAATTATAATGTATTTATAATACGCATTAGTCTATAATGGTCGTTTTTTTTTTTTTTGTGAGCGAACTAGACTATAATTTGTTTGAGTTTAAGCACATTTTAGCTAGAATACTTTCCAATCCCAATTTTTAAATAAGCAAATAGCTTATTTTATTTTTTTGCCTCGGGTTTGTACTTAATTCTGATTTCATTATACTCTACTTTAATTTATACTAGGTAGATACTCTGAATAGAGACCTCATAAAAAAAAATAATTGTCGATAAGAATAAACATGTCGTTTTCATTTTTCCTGGATTCCAATTATTCTTTAGGTTTATTATTATTCAAAATAACTAATTTATACCTATAATTAAGTCCAAATGCGTCTCAACGCTTAAAATCAAAATTTAAACTATTTATTTAAGGGATGGTCAGAAAGTGATAGGTTGTTATCTATTGCCATTAGGTGCTCCTGTTATCATTAGTTATTTTATGAAAGTGAAAAGTAATTAAAAGAGAGTGCTTTTTGTACTTGTTCAAGTTACATATCTTTTAGTAAATAGGACACAAGCATTGTAAAGATTCTTACGGTAAGCTGCTAGGTGTTTTTTTTTACTTTTACCTCATAATTGAAATTATGCAGATCAAGTGTATATAAAATATTAATAAATTTAATATTAATTATATTGTAATAATATGTTACAGGTGTATCAGCAAAAAAAATATCTAAACCAGAAAATAAAGTCGAATCTTACAGCTCTGCTGTAGCTGAAACGAGACACAACCCAGACTACAATCATAATGACAACTGTAAACCACAAGAGCCAAGTAAAGTATATAATTTTTATACATTTCAATGAAACAATGTCTTTTTCTTTCAACGTGTTGTTTTAATGTAAGTGTTCAACGGATATAGATACAGTTCAGGAACATCTCAATCAAATACCAAGGTTCTAGGCTCTAAAATATTAAACATGTCACTCCTACTTACGTAAGATATTATGTAAAAAAGAAAATTTATAATTTACTAGCTGACCTGGCGAACTTCGTATCACCGTATTTTTTTCTGAAATATAATAATAACATAATATATCAAAATAAAATATAGCCTATCTTTTAAGTTGGATCGAACTGCACATGGTGTGCGAATTTTATTATAATCGGTTAAGTGGTTTAGGAGTCCATTGAGGACAAACATGTGACACGAGATTTATATATATTAAGATTTAACAGCCTTAACCGACATATAACTTGAAAAATTAAAAGAAATTAATTAAAATTTAAAGATAAAGTATTTATTTTAAATATAATGAAATTAAACTAAATTCTGGCATTGCCAAATATGCTAATATCTAAATCGATATTAAAAATAATCGTATAATAGTATACGCGACCACACAGAGGAGCAACGTAGTGGATTAGGCTCTAACCCTTCCGACATGGAGAAAAAGCAGAAAAAGCAGTGGGTTGTTACATGCTGAACCGTCCTATCATATTCAGATTTAATAATAGTAAACTACGAGTAAGTGTGTTAGAAACAGATCCAAAAATATTATACATCGACAACCCAGCAGTACAGCAACACAGCGAATCAAAGGTCGTATACCCTCTTTAACACGATAAGCAGCTTTCCCAGTTATATCCCGTTTGAAAGATTTTTTTTTAATTTTGTCATTGTCTATAACAATATAACCAATAAGTTTTAAAATCTTAACTTTGTTTAGAATGCGCGGAGAATGAAATTGAGGTACCCTGCTATAATAGCGTGTGTGAGCACAGGAACTGTTCGGATATTGGAAAACCAGTACAATGTGTAAGATTGGATCCAAAAACGTGTTTTAAAGGTTGCATTTGTAAGGAAAGTTATCTAAGAGATGACAAAACTGGAAAATGTATTCCTGTAAATCAGTGTCCAAGTAAGTCATTTTATTTTATTTCACGATTATCATAGACTAAGTGTAAGTTTATAATTAACAACACATAAACAATCCGGAAGAAATAATTACAAATACGTTTACGAATAGAACATTAGTGTTGAATAAAAACATTATTTATCACAAACTGATATTTCAATGATCTTAAAAAACAAAAGCAAAGGTAAAAAAAGGTAAATTACATATTAAAAAAATTAGACGACCAAAATATTGCCTGCTTATTAATATAGAATTATCATACAAGCCTAACAACTTAAATATCACTTTTAAATATCAAATTGGAAGCATAAGTTATGTAGGAAAGATTAATTATTAAGATCGTTTTAAATAGTCAACATAATCAGAGTACCGTAATGGAAAATGCAATAATATAATTTAAAAAAAAATCTCTTCAGATACCGTCTGCTAAGTACCTCAAGGTAAAACCCCGCTAGTAAATTAGGAATCCACCGAAGTCGGAAATTTATGCTTTATAGATACTAGCGGATTCGGGGAATTACTATTACGTATTTCCAATCATTTTAAAGTAATTTATTCGCTAACAAAAAGTTATAGCTCTGTAAGAAACTATACTAAGAATTTTTATAAACAAAGACATTCATACGTATATCGGACTCAACAGACGTTGTCCTGGCCGGAAAAAAAATGCCATTTATTGGATCCAATAGTGAATCTCAACTGTTACTAAAATCGGCTTTAGAAGTAAAACCTAGGCTGCGTGCAGTATCATGATATAAAACGTTATATTTATCCTTATAAATGTGTGACGAATTCTACTGACAAGGTCGAAATAAAACTGCTAGTTTGTGGCGCTCATCATAAGTGACCAGTTCATAGTAAAATTGTACTCATATATAATGTTTAAAATATTAGTATTATTATTGTTAAGTGTAAACATAAGTGCAAATGAATTAGATTTTACCCCTGGTAAGCTATTTAAATGTTGTACTATATTCAAAGTTAATGTGTTGTTTACGAAAACTTAAAAAGTGTTTAAAATTTAAGTTGATAATTTTTTATCATCAAGTAAACAAAAATAGGTGTATTGTAAACTATTTTTCTTACTTAAATGTATGTTATGTTTTAGATATAAAATGCGGACCCAACGAAATTTTTGACGAATGCCAACCAACATGCCCTATACAGAGTTGTGATGTTGATGAAACAGTTATTAGGTGTGCGAAAAATCCCGAACCGGGAGACCCAGCTTGCAAGCCTGGTTGCCGATGTATTGATAACTATAAAAAGAATAAGTCCGGAATATGTATCCCGAAAGAAAAATGCCGTAAGTACTTCACTCATGCTATTGTAATAATAAGTTTCGTTATATTTAGCTACTGAACTGATTATTAGTTTTGGAGCATTTACATACATACCTATTAAAAATATTTTGATTATTTTATATATGATTTATATATTTTGAGATTCCAGTAATAGTGTATACAACTGTGTGGAATTCGTAACCTCTTGCTTTTAAAGTTGGTAAAAATATAGAAAAATCTTTCCTGTTTTTCTTCAATGTGGATATTATTTTACCCATAGCTGACAAAGTGAATTGTGGGCCAAATGAAATAATTTCAAACTGTGTTAATGGTGGATGCGGAAGATGGAACTGTTCTCAACCTGGTGAAATTTGCATCAATTTAAGAGAGGATGCTTGTAGAAAAGGATGTCATTGTAAAGACTCATACCTACGAGCTGACAACGGAACGTGTATACCTGCAAATAAATGCCCTTGTGGGTATTTCACTTTATTTATATTCGCTCTATTTTTCTTTTTCAATGAGTTTCTACATTTTTCGTCGGGGGTTCGGACAAATACTCCTAGATACCATGTACTGATACGAAGATTTGTCACGTGCGGGTATTCCGCTAGTGTATCAGCTACTTACTTTGCTACTACGCAAACTGGTATTTAATATCATAAATATTTTGCAGGAAAAGGATAGTAAAAAAATTTGTTTACACTAATCATTCTTACAATAACGATGCGACATTCGACAATTCTTGTTGCTTTAACAATCCTTTTTGTAAATAAATTTACTTCCTTTAAATAATATTCCTTCTTCCCCACCACTGTAAAAGAGCACTGATTGGTTGTCAACATTGCATTCTCCTCGGCCTGGCCATCTTACCTCTTGGAGAGCTGCTATTCCGATATTATATCGATACAGCTCTTTATTAACTTGGTAGATAGCCCCGAGTCTATACAAGGAACGCACAATGGTTTCGGTTTCGTAACTTGGTCTTTTTTGCGTGGGAGGGGCGTTAACCCGCCGCACAACCCCCATATTGCTGGAGGACCACACCCGTCAGAAGACAGCGAGTCCATCGGACTTAGCCGGAAGCGTAGCTAAGCTGTACTACCGACTTTTTCCTCCGTCCGTCACCCGGAGGACGCTTACGCTAGCGCATTACACCGTGAGGGCCGATGCGGCGCGTCACTGCGTTTAATGGGCAAGGAGATGATCATCGTGATGCAACTTCTTCATGCCGTGGTGTAGGGATTAGCCAGTCAACATGATGGATTTAAAGTTGACTGCCCAGGGTGCGCCGAACGATCAGTAATGTATCGGCTGAATAATATTCCTGATGTGTGTAAAGGTTGGCGGCGAGCTGAGCGACGAGTTTCCTGTTATTACCGGTCTAAAACAGGGCGACGCCCTGTCACCAGTGCTCTTCAATATTGTCTTAGAGCATGTAATTAGAGGATTGATGACACTCGATCTGGGGCTTGACCTGAATGGAAGGCATATGGTGATAGGCTACGCTGACGATTTGGCCCTGTTGGGGGAGCACATTAACGATGTTGCTTTAGCCGCTATGACACTCGAAGAGCAGGCAAAAAAGGTTGGTCTCTTGATCAACCATGACAAGACCGAGTACTTCCACATGAAGCGATATAGGAATATTCGCGAAGCAAGACAAGACCTCCATGTTGGAAGTACCATATACAAGGGAGTGTCGAAATTTAAGTATCTTGGCTGCACTGTAACCGATACGAATACACGTGACGAAGAAATACAGATCCGTATACAAAATACCTTGAGGTGCAGTGCAGCCCTGCACAAGGTCTTGGTGTCCAAGCTTCTTAGTAGGAAGACGAAGATCACAATTTACAAAACCATCACTCGCCCAATCCTAATGTACGGTTGTGAGGCTTGGACACTTACGCTCAGAGAGGAGAACAGGCTTCTGGTTACGGAAAGGAAAATTTACCGTAAGATCCTAGGAGCATCTAAAGGGCAAGATGGCAGCTGGCGAATAAAAACAAATGCTGAAATTGCAAACCTGGTGTCAGAGCCAAACATCATTGGAGTTACCAAATCCCATCGGTTGCGGTGGCTCGGTCATGTCGAACGCATGGGGGAGGATCGAGCAGTTAAGAGAGCGTATCTGGGTCGACCAACTGGACGTAGACCGGTGGGTCGCCCCAGGTACCGCTGGAGGGACATGGTTGAAGCAGACTTGAGTGAGATCCAAGGCAATAATTGGCGGGAAATCGCGCAAGATCGTGCAAAGTGGAGAAATCTTGTTTCGGAGGCCAAGACTCACTTCGGGTCACTGAGCCAGTTGAGTTAGTTAGTTAAATAATATTCCTGATCAAAATTTATGATATAACACCACAAATCCCTTTTAATACCGAATAAAATTTCAAAGCTTAAGTTCAATTAATTTATAATCATCTATTTCTCAATTAATCCGATATTAAAATTCCCTGTTGTGTATAAGCTCTGTCTATATGATGAAAAAAATTATCAATTAGAAATTTATTCCCTGAAAAAACAGAATTACTGAAGATAGCTTGATTTTTAATAAAACGAGATTTGGCTAGTATATGATACAGTTTCATAAAATTTAACATTTAAATGCTATCGCTATTAAATCCTTAAATATTTTAAGAAAACTTTTAATTCCAAAAAAATATATATTACAATATTAAAGTTTATATCAGATTCATTATTATTTATCAAATTATTAATCCCAATGTCTCTTATCATATAATAAACTAGCGGTGCTCCCGACTTCGTCCGCGTGGAATAGTGATTTTACATGTTCAACGCTAGTCTTTAAATTGGCATAACTGCTTTATTTATGAACCGATTGACATTCAATAATAAAATCAATATATAAGTAAAAACCAGAGCTAAGCCTTTTCTCACTAGTATTATTGATTATTTTTGGTTCTTCGAATTGCAGGAAACGTTCAGGAATATTATCAAAATCAGTGTTATTTGTCATGGTTGCTGTAGCCGTAGATTCTCGATTTCTGAAACGATTTTGTCTTTACTATTTTCTTCTAATATTTATTCCTTAGGAAAACTATGATAGTACCGTTCAAGTTTCAAATGCTTATTCTGTAAAAAAATCAGGTAAATTTAATATTATTTATAAATATATATTTAAAAAATTCTCACTTAAAATAATTAATCAAAGTAATAACGTTAAAATAATTTCCTGATAGGTTACAAAATCTTCATAAAAAATAAATACATAAATACCTTAATTATATAAATTTAAAAATTACATAAATATTGATACTTATTTAGGTTTCGTCTGGCTGTAACTCGTTAAACATTTGTAGATCTATTTATTATTGTTTCGTTGCTTATCGTTTTGTTCCTTTATTCTGCATAGTGACTGGTCTTACTATCAATATAATACTTTCTACCCTCACTTTTTTGCTTTTTGTGACGATATCATGTAATGTGTTGAAGTTGAACTATTGTGTATTACCAACACGCTTGGCTAGAAATAATGTAATACTTATACCTATTTAAAAAGGTATTCTTTCTTATGTGTTTCTCATATAAGTGAATTGAGTGAATTCTTGTGAGAATAATTGTGTTTGCAGGCAAACGAAGAAAAACCGACTTCAATTATATCGACAAGTAATACAACGTAGGTAGACGAAAAAATAGTCAAGTAAATACGCATTATCAAAGATTACTTCCAAAGTTCTAATCAGATCTCGATGAAATTTAAATGTGACTACATGATAAACATCGGCTTTCGATTAAATTCATTCATGTATGTTCGGGATAACTCCGTCGGTTATGAACCGATTTTGATAATTCTTTTTTGTTGGAAAGGAGATATTCCTAGTTTGGTACCATGATAAGGAAACCAGGATCTGATGATGGAATCCCAGAGAAATCGACGGAAACTCTCAAAAATCCGCATAACTTTTTACTGGGTTTACCGATTTTAATTATTTTTAATTTAATCGAAAGCCGATGTTTATCATGTGGTCACATTTAAATTTCATCGAGATCTGGTTACAACTTTTGGAGTAATCTTTGATAATGCGTATTCACTTGACTATTTTTTCGTCTACCTACGTTGTATTACTTGTCAATAAAATTGAAGTCGGTTTTTCTTCGTTTGCCTGCAAATACTATTATAGCTAATCAGCTCTAGTTTATAAAATTATATATTTAATAATCGTACTCATATAATTTTAATGTATACGATATTATACGTAAAATACCTTCTCATTGTTTTAAAAATAATTTACTACATGTATGGTTTATTTTTTTCATATGATCAGCACCAATATCACCTATTAGCTGCGGACCTAATGAGGTGTTCAACGCGTGCGCTAATGGCGGTTGTGGTAGATGGGAGTGCTCGCAGGGAGGCCCGCTCTGCGTCGACTTAGTGGAAGGCGGGTGTATCCCAGGATGTCGCTGTGTCGAACCATTACTGCGAGCTCACGACGGCACTTGTGTACCTGCCGATCAGTGTCCTCGTAAGACACAACATCAATACATTTTGTTGTTTCAGTTCAATTATAGATTTAATTAATTACCCTTAAAAACGTCTGTCCACAGTCACTTGCTACGGTCAGAATGAAGTAATTGGGTGTCGTACTCTTTGTCCAGAAACATGTGACAGTATTGGTAAAAACTGTACAATTGTCGAACCAGCAGTGTGCGTTCCTGCGTGTCGCTGTGAGCCTGGCTTCTATAGAAATGAAAATGGAGATTGTGTTTCCAAAGAACAATGCTGTAAGTATTTTAAGTGAATACTAAGATTGTATGTCGTAAGTTTTACCTACACACAAGTCGCATATAAGCTTTAACAGCAAAAGATAGAATAGGCCATTACGAACTGTTTCTGCTCAGTTAAATAAGTTACAAAGGTAATTAATTACAATCCCGGAAACTAATTTATGGGGTTGGGGGGAAAGAGGGGGGTTGGGGGGGAGGAGGAGGGTGGGTTTTTACCCCCCCCGGAATACTATTTTCGTGTAAACCCCGTTGTTACAGAGATATCGTGGTTAATGTTTTAAGGTTAAATTATGCGGTTAAGGGAGAAAAGGGGGGTCGGGAGGGGTAGGAAGGGTGGGTTTCTATCCCCCCTGACAACTATTATCGTGTAAACCCCATGGTTATGGAGATATCCATGGTTAAAGTTTTGAGGTTAGAAGAAGAATTTCGAAAGTTAGAGGAACGCTTGGCTCCGGCGCTGCGGGAAGTGCGGCGGGCGAGGGCTGCCCTCCCTCCGCGCCTCCGCGGCACAAAAAAAACACTCTAGGGGTAGGACAGACCAAGACCACGTGGACAGTGGGGTGCTCCGATTCGGTTTTGGGTATTTTTCGAATTTCTAAACCTATATTCTAGCACGCAATGTTAAACTATCTCAAAGTATTTTTAATCTATTTCTATCTCTGACTTATTTATGGATATAAATTTAAAAGTACTTTAAGAAAAGAAAATTACAATTATTTGAGATATTAATAATAAATAAAAATTGCTTAGATTATTAAATCTTAAAAATGATTTTTATATAATTTATAGTACCCGGTTGACCGAGCTAAGCTCGGTATTTTTAGTAAATCGTGTTTTTTGGAAATCATAAAGTATAAATACGAATTACATATTGATAAAATATGAATAATATTTTTCGATTTTACCGACATAATAATAAAAAATAAGAACAGTCTATTTAAATAAAAAATAGCGAGTGCAATTAGAAAAAGAAAAAGAAAAAATAATTGATCAGGGACATGTGGATTTGAACCATGATCTTCTCGGTTGATCCCGAGCGGCCGATTTCCCACCGAGCTATTTCAACTACATTGACTTATGCGAAATTTACCTTCGTATTCTAACGATATTTTTTTCAATTCCTAAAAACAGGGATAAAACGACATTTCCTGAAAATGAATCCTAGCTAGATAGATTTATCTCCCCCGAAACCCCCTAAATACTAAATTTTATGAAAATCGTTGGAGCCGTTTCCGAGATTCAGATTCTATATATATATATATACAAGAATTGCTCGTTTAATAGTATAAGATTATGCATTTAATAATCTGTCTCAGAACTCAGTTTATGTTGTCTATGTCGTTAAACGTCAGTTCGTATCGTATTTTTAATAATTGTTATTGTGTTTTAAATTATCATTTTATTTCATCATTAGTTCGAAAAATAACGTGTGAAAGTCCCAAAACGGAGCATGAGTGCACGTCCCGCAGCACAACTACGCGTTATTTTGTTTAAAAGTGGCGTTATTTTGTTTAAAAGTGTCTATTCGTCAGTCGTTAAAGGTCAGTTCGTATCGTATTTTCATCTTACAGTAAAAATCGTTTTTACGTAAATTTCTTGGAAAATAACGCGTGATAGTCGCAGAACGGAGCATGAGTAAACTTACCGCAGCACCAGAATTAAGGTGGATTCAAAAATAACAAAAATTTAACCTTAACCTTATCTCTGTAACAACGGGGTTTACACGAAAATAGTATGCCGGAGGGGTGAAAATCCACCCTCCTCCCCTCCTCCCCAACCCCCTCTTTCCCCCCAACCCCATAAATTAGTTTCCGGGATTGTACATCATAGTCGAAACGGGCCCTAAATATAACTATAGGTATAGTAGTCAACACTGACGACGCGTTGGCGTAACGGTCACAGCACTGGCTTGTGACCGTTGCAGTGGCGGTTTCGGGTTCGATTCCCGCACATGATAAACATTTGTATTGGTCATACAGATGTTTGCCGTGGTGCAAGTGCTTGTGCAGTCCTTGTGGGTCACCCACCTTGCCTCGAAGAGCACGTTAAGCCGTCGGTCCCGGTTGTTATTACGTACACCTGACAGCGATCGTTACTCATAGTAGGAATATATCTGCCAACCTGCATTAAAGCAGCGTGGTGAATTAAGCTCTGATCCTTCTCCTACATGAGGAAAGAGGCCTATGCCCAGAAGTGGGATATTTCAGGCTGAAGCGTTATATCGTTAGTACTATACATTTTTTTAAAATAAAAATAAAATAATTCGGGTATAAAATAACTAACTAATCCGTAAATAAGTAATGTAATAATAGAACATTCTGTGTCACTTTGACACCTCAAACAGATCTAACAAAACTCTTCACTAATCTTTCAGTTTGTTGTAGTTATAGAGTATGCTAAAAAAATGTACGCAATGTACCTTTTTTTCTAGGACATGAAAGGCACTTTTTTATGTTATTCCTTGAATATTTTAAAGATTTGTTTATTATTTAAGCTTATAAGTGTGGACCTAATGAAATATACGATAGTTGTCTTCCAACTTGTCCTACGCAAAGATGTGACTTCGACGAAACGGTAGCTCTGTGTCAACCGAACCCACAACCAGGAGACGTATCTTGCGAACCCGGATGTCGTTGCATCGACAATTATAAAAGAAATGCGTCTAATATTTGCATTCCAAAGGAAGAATGTCGTATGTATCCTACCATTTTTGTACATCTGAAATTATTATAAATGTTATTAAAAAGTTTATAAGCAGAACACAAAATGTTGCCTGAAATTGACGATCCAAATTATTTTCCATGTGACCAGCGCCAATATCACCATATAATTGTAGACCTGATGAAATTTACAATGAGTGCGCTAATGGAGGTTGTGGCAGATGGGAGTGTTGGCAGCAAGGTGAGATTTGTATTGACCTGCTCAAAGGCGAGTGTGTCCCAGGATGTCGCTGTGCCGCACCATTAGTGCGAGCTGAAGATGGATCATGTGTACCTGCTGATCAATGCCCTCGTAAGTTTATCAACATTATCCTCATGAGTATACCTTTTTACATACCCTTAATTACATATGTATGTTTATACATAATAAGTACATATCAGTTATATTAGACAATATAATTACTGTCCTATAAGTTTTTTACTCTCCAGAATTTTTGTGTCGCTGGTAACATAATTTCTCACCACCGTGCGTTAACTGATACTTTCTTAGAGATAAGTTCGCCGTTACCAACTTTTTTTAGTTACAAACTGTAACTAGATTTTAAAATAGAATAAAGAATATAATAAAATATTTTCTTACAGCTGTGTGCAATGGTCAAAACGAAGTAGTCGGATGTCACACTCTCTGCCCTGAAACATGTGAAAGCATTGGCAAAAACTGTACTATTATTGAACATGAAATGTGTAAAAGCGTATGTCGTTGTAAGCCTGGATTCTATAGAAACAAAATTGGAGATTGTATAAGTAAAGAACAATGTTGTGAGTATATTTTTTTCATATTTTTAGCTTCATGAAAGTTGTAAGTATTAAGGGTTTGTTAAAAAAAATTTCAGTGATGTGCACTGGTCCACATGAATACTTTAGTTGCGGGTCTGCCTGTGATAACGTTTGTGAAGACTTGACTCAAAATCAAACGCATTGTCTTATTCAAAACATAGTTTGCAACTCCAAGTGCTACTGCGAAAACAATTACGCTCGAAACAATGATAACATCTGCATACCTATTGAAGACTGTCCCGGTAAGTTAAATGCTTGCAATTATTTCACTACCTTATTTTTAAATGTCCTTGATGGGTCTGCTTCTTATAACGTTTTCCAAAAGAACGTGAAGAATAAAAATGTAAACAAATTATTACAAAATAAATTATTTTTTACGACTGCAAAACAATGGAAAAGAGTTTCTCAGTTTTCTCAGTTAATTTTACTGTTTGATCAAAAATAATACAAATTGAATAATTTGTTACTATTTTTAAAGTTTTTTGTTACTATTTTAATAGGTGTGTGTGTGTCTTTACTTTTCTTTTTCTTTAACACTGCCGATATATTTAAAAGACGTTGCCGACCGATAGGGTCGAAACAACCTCCCAGGAGCTCTGGTCACCTTAACCACCACAGGAACAGAACGCTTGAAAGCTATATTATTTTGCTGTGATCTTCTGTAAGGTCGAGATACTTCCTGTGTCGGGCTGCTCCAGATTTTGAGCAAGGTATTTTCTACTGTGCCCTACCTCAGTTGATCTATAATAAACAAAGCTAGTCATTGGTTTTATGAAAGTTGTCTTCAATAAATGTAAAAACGTCAATACAATCGCATCAGACAGTACTTTAATTTAATTGCTTTGTGTATATTATCTTTAAATGTGTACGTATATTAAAATTCGTTACAAAAAAAATTATATTAAGAAATTCTAAACATTTTTTTAAATATCATTAACACAATAATAAAATCGTACAAATTAAAAAATTATATGTTTAACTAGCTGACTCGGCAAACGTTGTCTTGCCGCGAAACGCTATTTAAAAATAGGGGGTGGTGGTAGAAGGGTGAAAATTTAGGGTTGTATGTATTTTTCAACGCCATATCATATCATAATAAAATAAAAAATAAATAATTTATCTAAAATTAAAAAAAAATTAGGAGTGGACTTATCTTAACATTTAGGGGGATGAAAAATAGACGTTGTTCGATTCTCAGACCTACCCAATATGCACACAAAATTTCATGAGAATCGGTCAAGCCGTTTCGGAGGAGTTTAACTACAAACACCGCGACACTAGAATTTTATATATTAGATAATCACGTACCTACACTGTATAGTTTGTAAAACGAGTAGTGTTTACTGTTTGTACATTATTTTACAGTACATATTATAGTTTTTTATTTTATCAAAAGTAGGTGCTATAAAGTTCAACAAAAGTATTTCATTAAAAGCCTTCTATTAAACGCCTTCCTATTTAAAAGAGCGCTTTGAGCTACTATCAAACTGTCACGACCGGTCTCTCCGAACGGATAATAATCTTATTCTTAAAATTTCTTCTCATGCTTCTTCTTTTTATACCAACTCTTTTTTGGTACAAGCTGTTCGGTTGTGGAATGCTTTACCCGTAAATATAAGGCGGGCACAATCACTAGACACTTTTAAAAGTTACTTAAAGAAACACTATTTAAACTTATGAGTCACATTATAAGTTTATAAATTAATTTACTACAAATATATGTAAACAAAGTGCGTGACACTTCATTTAAGTTATTAGTTTATTTTGTAATTGTTCTTTGATGGATATTTGATCTGCGAATTGGTTGCTATGGAGCTGTTTTTTCATATTAAAACGATTGTGAGAATTATATTGTAACTGTAAATATTTAAATAATAGTTATTATAAAGAACTGGTAAAGCAATAGCTTTAAATGTTGTTTCTCTTTTCAGGTTAGTTTGTAAATAATTTAATAATAAATAATATTTTGTAAATTAGTTTATATGGTAAAATAAAAAACTTCTCTTTTCAGAGCAACACAATTATTTGTTTTACTGTTCATAATATACAAAAATAAAATAAAATAAAACATTATAAAACAACATTTCTACAGCTTGTTACCAGAAAAGATGGAAAAATTAAAATTCGAATTCATAGTCAAAGCCAGTGAAGATACGAAAACAAATATTATTTGTGTAACTAGAATCACGGATTTAGATGGCCGGAATTTTGTGATCCCAGATAAGTTACAACCTGTAAAATTACATGATGGAATAGTACATACTCAAATATTTCAGAAAGTAAAGTCCACATTACAAAAACGGCATGAGAAACGACAGGTATGGATATCCATGAATCCGGAGATGAAAGCGGCTTATTGTGATGAAGATGGAAATAAACAATTTATGGGATACATACTGGAGGAACAAACAATACCACAAACTACAACAGGGTTTTCAGAAGAATCTCTAGCAAAAATCATAGAAAACTTCGCTGAAATGAAGAAAGATTTAGTAAAACCCTTTAATATGGGGAAAGTGGTAGAAAAATTTGTAATAGAAAAATTTAATAGCAAGATTACCAATGTGTCGCAGTGGATGACTACCTTTGAATCGGAATGTACCCGTATAGGAATAGAAGAAGATATCAAAAAAATTGAAATTTTTAGGTTATTTTTAGAAGATTCTTGTTTAGACTGGTATAGTTCCATGCTTATAAAGCATACAATAAATTCAGAATGGGCAATGTGGAAAAAGAAATTTTGTGAAACATATGCGGATAAAGGTTGGTCGCCGATCAGGTATGCAATGCTATTTAAATACAGAGAAGGCTCATTACTGGAGTATGCATTAAAGAAAGAGAGACTACTATTAGAAATAAATAAGTCCATAAATAAACTCACTATAATTGATCTGATTGCCACCGGATTACCGAACTTTATTGCAGATATGATTGATAGGAATAGTTTAAAGGAAACTGAAGACTTATTTAATAACTTAAGAAGCTTAGAGCATATGGTACAAAAAAAAGTATTTCATAAAAAAATAGAAACTTCGAAAAATAAAACTATAGAGAAAAATGTGAAGCCCTTGGTTAGCCCATGTAAAATTTGTGAAAAAGAGAATAAAGGTATACGTTACCATCCTGAATCCCTATGTTGGTTCAAAAATAAAAATAACGATAATCCAAAACAAGCTCAAATAAGGAGTGTTAACAATTCTGAATTAGAGGTAGAATTAAATGAAATCGATCAAAAAAACTAATAGTGCCGCCATTAATAAAAATTAAATTACTAATTAATGACACTGTAGAAACATTAGGAATATATGATTCAGGATCTAATGTGTCTTTAATTAATTCAAGGTTATTATCTTTGAAAAAAATAAATACTTATGATAAAAATGCAGGTTTAAAAACTATTAATGGCGTAAAAAAATCAATAGGAATGGTAAATCTAAAAATTAAAATTTTTGAAATAGAAAAACATGTTAATGTTTTTGTTATAGATGAAAACAACTTCGACTATGATTTTCTTGTTGGGTTAGACTGTATACAACAATATCATTTAACTCAAAATGAGAATTTATGTATAACTCAAAATGCTATCAGCAATAATAATAAAGACTACATAAAAGATAAAGAAAAGCAACCTAATAGCACTAAAGAAATTCCTGGCAGTTCAGGTAGTGCTATAGAGAATAAAGAAGGTAAATCTTATGAAAAAAAAGGTGTAAATATTACAAAAAAATATGAAAAAGAAACTATAAATAATGAGTATAAAATAAACTTTAATGAAAATATAATAGTCGATAATTTTGATATTTCATTAAATAATTTAGACAATAAAAAAAAATATGAAATTGATAAATTGATACGCAAATATAATTCAGTATTTGCTAAAGACAAATATGATATAGGTACTGTAAAAGGCTATGAAGCCCATATTGATTTGTTAATAGATAAATACTGTAGTAAAAGACCGTATAGATGTTCTGTTGAGGATATGAAAGAAATTGAACATCAAATATCAAAACTGCTAAAACATAATTTAATTGAGGAGTCATATAGCCCTTTTGCCGCTCCGGTAACACTAGCATTTAAAAAAGAAGAAGGAAGGAGATCGAGGCTTTGTATAGATTTTCGCGAATTAAATAAAATTATAGTTCCCCAATCGCAACCATTTCCGCTAATCGAGGATCTAATGGTTAAAACAAGGAAATGTAAATTTTTTTCAACATTCGATATAAACTCAGCGTTCTGGTCAATACCTCTTAAAATTGAAGATAGACATAAAACTGCATTTGTTACTCAAGAGGCACACTTCCAATGGACTTGCTTACCTTTTGGTTTAAAAACTGCTCCCGCTATTTTTCAAAGAATATTAAGTAGCATTATAAGAAAATATAATCTGTCAAATTTTACTGTTAATTACATTGATGATATTTTAGTATTTTCTGAAACATTCGAAAAACACATTGAGCACATATCTTTGTTATTGGAAGCAATTTTAAAAGAAGGTTTTAAATTAAAATTCACGAAATGTAATTTTGCACAGGACTCTGTAAAATATCTAGGACACATAATAAAAAACAATACTGTCACTCCATTAAAAGATAATTTGATTGCTATAAAAGAATTTCCAACTCCAAAAACACAAAAAAACGTACGACAATTTTTAGGAAAAATTAATTTCTATGGAAAATATGTGCCAAATGTTTCAATTATACTGGACCCTTTACATAATTTATTAAGAAAAGGAGAAAAATTTGTTTGGTCAGATAAATGCCAAGAATCTTTTGATACTATAAAAAGATTACTTTGCTCAAAACCTATTCTAGCCATCTTTGATCCAGATTTGCCAATACATATATATACAGATGCTAGCATACAAGGTGTAGGTGCGATTTTAAAACAAATTCAACCCAATGGTGATGAAAAACCTTGTGCATTCTTTTCAAAAAAATTAAATGACTCCCAAAAAAAGAAAAAAGCAATATATCTTGAGTGCTTAGCAATAAAAGAGGCAGTAAAATACTGGCAGCACTGGCTAATGGGAAAAACATTCACGGTTTATTCAGATCACAAACCTTTAGAAAAAATGAATATTAAAGCCAGAACGGACGAAGAACTAGGAGATTTAACATATTATTTGTCGCAGTTCGATTTTAAAATAATATATTCTCCAGGCAAATATAATATAGAGGCAGATACTCTAAGCAGAAACCCAGTGTTAGAATCGTATGAAAATAAAGATAGTAGTTTAAAAATAGTAAATTTTGTAAAATTAGAAGACATACGAAATGATCAAGATGAAAATGAAAAAATAAAACAAAATATAAATAAACTTATTTTAAAAAATAATATATATTATAAAAAGATAGGAAAAAATGAAAAGATTGTATTAACTGAGGAATTTAGTAAAAATATTATAAAACATGTACATCACTACTACTGTCACATAGGCAGACAACAAATGGAAAACAAGATTAAACCATTTTATCACGCCAAAAATTTATTGGACAATATAAAAAAAGTTTGCGAAAATTGTGATGTCTGTATAAAAAATAAATCTAGAGGAAAATACAAGTTTGGATTAATGTCTCACTTAGGTCCCGCTACTTATCCGTTTGAAATAGTGTCTATAGATACCATAGGGGGATTTGGTGGTACTCGTTCAACCAAAAAATATTTACATCTTCTAGTAGATCACTTCACTCGTTACGCCTATATTTTGACATCCAAAACCCAAAGTGCGAATGATTTTATAAAACTGGTCCAAAAAGTAACAAAAGATTATAAAATTGACATGATTTTATCAGATCAATATCCAGGCATAAATTCAAAAGATTTTAAAAAGTTTTTAGAAAAAGAAAATATACCTATAGTTTTCACTGCAGTAAATGCACCATTTTCAAACGGATTAAATGAAAGGTTAAACCAAACGTTGGTTAATAAAATTCGTTGCAAGATTAATGAAAGGAAGGGCAAAATTGCTTGGACAACTATTGCTCACGAATGCACAGAAAAATATAACGAAACTGAACATGGTGTAACAAGGTTCTCTCCAAAATATTTATTGGAGGGAAAAAAATTTGACGTTCTACCAGATGAACTGAAGAAAAATACAACACATAATTGTCTTTTGCAAGACCGAAAAATTGCCTTAGAAAATAGTATAAAATCACACAATTATAATAAAAAAAGATTTGATAAAAACAGAAAACATCATGAACTAAAAGTAGGAGATTATGTATACGTTGAAAACGGAAACCAATTAAACCGAAAAAAACTTGATGAATTGAGAATAGGACCTTATGAAATTGTAGACAAAATATCCAATTCAATTTATAAAGTAGACACGGGTCACAAAAAGGCAGAATCAAACCTCTTCCATATTACAAAACTTATTCCAGTAGTAAAGTATGACACTAAAACTTTGTAATTTAGAAAAAAAAAAGGGGGGGGGAGATGTAAACAAAGTGCGTGACACTTCATTTAAGTTATTAGTTTATTTTGTAATTGTTCTTTGATGGATATTTGATCTGCGAATTGGTTGCTATGGAGCTGTTTTTTCATATTAAAACGATTGTGAGAATTATATTGTAACTGTAAATATTTAAATAATAGTTATTATAAAGAACTGGTAAAGCAATAGCTTTAAATGTTGTTTCTCTTTTCAGGTTAGTTTGTAAATAATTTAATAATAAATAATATTTTGTAAATTAGTTTATATGGTAAAATAAAAAACTTCTCTTTTCAGAGCAACACAATTATTTGTTTTACTGTTCATAATATACAAAAATAAAATAAAATAAAACATTATATATATATTACTGACAATGACTTTAGCCGGTCCTTCCTCTCTTCTGTCATATGTATATTCGTATTTTTATATTTTTTATATATTATGTTTATACATATTTGATATATATGTGTGTATGTATGTATATATATACTAGCTGACCCCGCAAACGTTGTTTTGCCATATATGTTATTAACACCTTTAATTCCCCCCCCCCCCCCTTATAACTTAGGGGTACGAAAAAAGATGTTGGCCGATTCTCAGACCTATCCGATATGCCCACAAAATTTTATTAAAATCGGTCGAGCCGCTTCGGAGGAGTTCAATGTTTAACACCATGACACGAGAATTTTATATATTCGAAATATATGTGTGTGTAATGTGTATATGTATGTTTATTTACGTATTATATGTATATATTATGTATGTACACCTCCATGCTGTCTAATTCTTTTAACATGTCCGTTTCATGCTAGAGGTTGTCTGGAAGAGATCGCTCTTTTAGCGATAAGACCGCCTTTTGTACATGTCTATATTTTCTTTTCGGTGTAAAAAATTTTTCTCTGATAGTGTTCAATAAAGAGTATTTGTATTGTATTGTATTGTAAAAGAATTTTTATAATACATCATAATGTAAAACTTGAATATTACAGTAGCTTAAATTTTATTAAATCTCAACACCGTTAAAGTTTTTGCCAAATTAAGTAAATATACAATCAATGATATAAGTTTTGTTAGTATATTTTTATTACCTAAATAATATACAACGACAAGAAGAAGATATTTGAAAATCTTTCGCTTTAAAAGAAGCTTATAAATGCCTGTTAAATAAAATTAAAATTGATAATTTTCAATGTGCTATGATGTAATACTAGAATATGGGTCAAGGACAAGGTATATAAAAATAATAACGATGCGTGAATTGTGAAACCCAATTTAAATAATGTAATGATGTACATATACGTAGGTTGGTGAAAACCTACGCATCATATACATAACACATAATTACACCTAAATTAATTCATAATTCCGAAAATGACACGTTAAGCAATATGACAAGAGCAAATGGAATATAATCTTGCTTTTTTAAAACTACAAGGGTGACTAACAAGCATACGGCCAACATAATGGCAGATAGATTGACCATAAATAAATAACATAAAAAAGCATGGAGAAAATTTTAAAAAATTATACGTTAGTAATAAATGTTAATTTATTTTGAAAACATTTTATTAAAAATTATACATATTTACAATCCACAACTTAAGAACTAAATATTTACAGATAGTTTTGGTACAAATCATGTCCGCGTGGAATTGTGCTAAGAATGCTGGCAGCATTTCCGCGTTGTTAATAGGTTTCGTATATTATTTACGTATATATACACAAAACTGACTCATTTGTCATCTATCTATCCACCAGATAATGAAAATGGAATCAAAAAGTTTACGGAGGGTAATGATGTTTTCAATGGAAAATTCCTTAAAGTAAGTGACATTCCTTTATAATATAAATCTTTTTTATATATATATATTTTACTGAAAAAAAAATGTAAATAGCGGTTTCAAAATGTATATTTTGAATTTAAATCACTTTTCGAAATTATTCAAACTCAAATTTTCTTTCAGCTTTTGTTCTGAGTAATATTATAACGGTAATTACTTGTTGAGAAATGGTTGAAGATCCGAGCTTTTGAATGTCGTTACTTCTTAATTATTAGTATATAATAAATTATTAAAATGGTACTCCTAATTTTAGGTTGCGAGTGAAATGCATGCTGGATCTAGCGCAATATATTCACCATTCAGCTTATTATTTTTACTGGCACAATTAGCATTGTATGCCACAGGTACATCGAAACAACAACTTTTAAATGTATTAAATTTACAAAGTGATAAGTTGGTACGTAATAAGGCTTAAAATTACAACAATAAATAATAAAAGAAACATTTAAATTGATTTATACATGTACTTTTTATATATTTTCAGATTCGTTCCACAATACCATTTTATTTAGATGAGTTTAACTCTCAAAGAAATGTAGCGCTCAATTTAGCTGAAAGAGTTTACGCTAACATTCAGTACAACCTTAGCAAGAAATTTTTAAAAGATACTAATAATATTTTTAAGGCCGAGGCACAAAATTTGAATTTTAGTAAATCAACACAAGCAGCAAAAATCATAAACGACTGGGTATGTAAAGAAAAAGAGAATAATGGAAAAAATAGACAAACATTTATTAACAACGATTATTGTCTATAAGTACTTACGTAAATTCTAAAACTAAAATTAAAGCTCTTTGAGTCTTCTACTTTCTTAACCGATTTCCAAAAAAGGAGGAAGTTCTCAATTCGGCTGTATTTTTTTTTATATATGTTACATCAGAACTTTTGACCGTGTGGACCGATTTCGACAAATTTTCTTTTAATCGAAAGGTGGTGTGTGCCAATTGGTCCCATTTAAATTTATTTGAGATCTAACAACTACTTTTCGAGTTATATCTAATAATGCGTTTTTACTTGACGCTTTTTTCGTCGACCTACGTTGTATTATACCGCATAACTTTCTACTGGATGTACCGATTTTAATAATTCTTTTTTTGTCGGAAAGGAGATATCCCAAGTTTAGTACTATGATAAGGAAACTAGGATCTGATGATGGGATTTCAAAGAAATCGAGGGAAACTGTTGAAAATCCGCAATAACTTTTTACTGGGTGTATCGATTTTAATAATTTTTAATTTTATTGAGATCTGATAACTACTTTTTGAGTAATCTTTGATAACGCGTAGTTACTTGACTATTTTTTCGTCGATCCACGTTGTTATTACTCGTCGATGTAATTGAAGTCGGTTTTTTTTCGTTTGCGAGCAAACACAATTATTTTTATACAAAAATTAAAACGTGTTTTCATTTACAGGTAGCATTGAAAACTCACGACTTGATTCAAGATCTGGTATCATCTGATACGCTCAGTAATAATACGCGCTTAGTTCTAGTGAATGCTATTTATTTTAAGGTAAGATAAATATAAAAACAAAAAATACACTACAATTAAATGTAAACTAGCCATGATGAACATAACATTGATGAAAATGTGAATACATAATTTCAAAAGATATTTTATTATTCTTTCTATAGGGTAATTGGATATATCCCTTTAAAGAGGAAAACACAAAACAACGAGATTTCTTTGTAAATAAAGACAAAACAGTAAAAGTAAACATGATGAATCAAATCGGATCATTTTACTACGCTGAAATAAACAAACCCAACATTCAGGTAATGTAAGTTTGTTTACGCAGTTTAACTTCGTTACGTTTCCACTTGTCATAATTAATTATTGCAGGTTTTACAATTGCCGTACGAAAACAGAAACTTGACGTATTTAGTATGTTTACCAAAATCTAAAGACGGTATCAACGAATTAATAAACGCAGTACGAGACTCATCGTTATCCACTTTAAAAACTGCTATTGGTAGTTTAAAGTCTAGAAGTGTGAATGTTTCTATACCAAGCATGGAAATTACTACCATAACAAATTTAGGAGATGTTCTACCCAAGGTGAAAGTTATTTTAATTTTATAATTAATTAAAAAATTGGAATCATAATATCTTAACATATTTAAGTATGCTTTAAGCTCGGACAAACCGACTCATTATAATTATCAATAAAAATATTTTTATATTTTATAGTTATTTTATTATTTTATAGTTAAACGTGACAGAAATATTTAATCCACGAACTGCTAACTTAGGTGCAATATTAGAAAAACCAGAACAGCTTTTTGTGTCGTCAGCTATTCAGAAAGCTACAATAACTGTGAATGAAAGAGGAACAAAAGCAGCTGCAGCTAATGGTATTCCTTTTTGGTTTAAACTTTAATTTATTTTAGTCAAATCAATTCTTTTAACCTCGATGTACTACTAAATTTTATTAAAATTAATGATTATATATTTTGTCTGAAGTTAATTTTGTGAAAAAATATGATTTTGCTTTATTAATAAATAAACTTCCTAATCCTCATCATCATTACAGCCTATTGCAGTCCACTGCTGGACATAGGCCTCCACAAGTTCGCGCCAAAAATGCGCGAACTTATGTGTTTTGCCCATAGTCACCACGCTGGGCAGTCGGGTTGGTGACCGCAGGGCTGGCTTTCTCGCACCGAAGACGCTGCTGCCCGTCTTCGGCCTGTGTGTTTGAAAGTCAGCAGTTGGATGGTTATCCCGGCATCGGTCGGCTTCTTAAGTTCCAAGGTGGTAGTGGAACCTTGTTATCTCTTAGTCGCCTCTTACGACACCCCCGAAGAGAGGGGGTGGCTTTATTCTTTGGTGCCGTAGCCACACAGCACACTTCCTAATATTCTCACTAAAAGGACTCACGTAAGCAATATTTTAATTTCAGCTGTTATAGTTGGTGTAACTTCGGCTCAACAGCCAGTAGAAATAACGAAATTTGTAGCGGATCATACATTTGTGTACTTTATTCTATACAAAGAAACACCAATTTTCTGTGGAATATACAGAGGCCCGCAATAAATTCCAATTTTTTTTCTATTATATTTTATATATATATATTGTTTAAGTTTATTATATATATATATATATATATATATATATATATATATATATATATATATATATATATATATATATATATATATTATTTTATTTTTATTTCAGTTATAAACATCCGTGCCCTAACAGCTCCATTGCCAACGGAAGTAATTAAGTTCAATGCAAACCACCCGTTTGGTTATTTCATATTGTATCATGATACTCCTATCTTTTGTGGAATATATAGAGGATAATTTTATTACGATTTGGGGTCGTATAATAGGAACAACAAAATTGTAACAAAATAAATATAAATATTATTTAGGAAACCAAGATTATTTTTATTTAGTATAGTTCGTTAAGTCATGTTTGTAAAAACTTAGATTTTGTATTCAAACTAATTGTACAGAGTATATACATACATACTCTGTCCATTCAATTTATTTCAATATATATATATTTTTATGTTCTTTGTCTACTAAGCGTTTCATATACATTGTGTATTAACGTGTATTAATATGAATAAACCAGTGTAAAAACAGCACTCGTGGAGTAAAGTTATTTCGCACCTTAACTCCTCCTATATTATTGTATGTGTACAAACAGTTCCGTACAATAATTTTTTGGTCCTTCGAGAAATTGATAATTTCAGTAAAGTTTAATTTTGTGTGATAACAGTCACATCTGTGCAAACAGCACATTTTTATTGAACTTTAAACACATCACGTGGTAAACAGTCACTCCCTTGCGACACGTGGCTCGGTGTTCAGTGAACAGAATATTAACCTGGACCTTTTTTAGTGCTAGTAAAGTGAGACATTTAAACTGTGATCAAGAGTACTTTTGGTGTGACCCCTTCGCACGCCCAGAGGACATCAGGGACGTGACCGTAAGGCGCTACCTAACAACAACTCAAGTAAGATCTTTCCTTTTTTTTCTGATAACATGGATACGCTACTCCAGCGTCAGGCTGAAATTCTCGACGCCGTTAAGCAAATAGAGCGTAATTTCAAGAAAGATCCTAGTAGCCGCAAAACGCGTCAATATTTAGACGCCAAGCTCGATTCCATCGACAAACTGTGTTCGGAATTTAATTCCAATGACAACAAGCTAGAGGCTTTTAGGGACGACTCGCCATACTTCGCGGAGGAACAGTACGACCGAGCGAAAGAATATTACGCCAAGGTTCGCTTTATGATAGCGTCACATCAGGCCGTTCCATCTCTGCAGCACAAGCCGGTCATATGTAGCCAGGACGCCGAACTGAAGGCCATACCATCAGTCAGCACTGGGGGCGACGCAACCGGTCGCGCCGGGACGCCCAGCCCGCTGCGCGCGCCGGCGCCGCGCGACGCTCACCAACAGTTCGCTCCCGCACCCGTGTTGCAGTCAGAACTTGAAGAATTATTGTCACAACAACGAACAAATTTTAGAGCCTTGTCGAGACAAATACAAGCTGTAAATTTAAATACTATTATAGATAAGTGGGAGCTGGAAGAGGAGCTTCGTAATCTGCAGACGCGTTGGGATACCGTCGATAAATTGCACCTTAAAATCGATCATATAAGTCAGGGTTCCAACACGCAATATGAAAATGAATTTAGTTATAATGAAACAATATACAAAAATATGAGAAGGTCAATTTATCAAAAATTGTCAGCCACTTCCCATCTTCAACAATCCACCCCTAAAATAGATATTCCGGTTTTTACAGGCAAATATATTCAGTGGCCTACTTTCTTTGATTTATTTAACGAAACAATTCACAACAATAACTTTTTAACTAAGTGTCAAAAAATGCAACATTTAAAGGGCAAGTTGAAGGGGGAAGCGGAGAGGCTAATACAGCATCTTAATATTTCTGCTGATAATTATGATACTGCGTGGGATCTGTTAACCCGTAGGTACAATAACACCCAACTGTTATTTACAAAAAATTTAGAGACCTTTTTGAATCAACCTACAGTTCAAAAGCAAACAGCTTACGAAATTAAGCGTCTCTATGACACTAGCATGGAATGCATTCATGCTATACAAAATTTAGGGGTCAACATTTCTTCATGGGATCCGATATTAGTTCATTTAATATGTAAAAAATTAGATCCTGTTTCCTATAATGATTATAAAGAAGCCCGTAAGTCACCACGTGACTTGCCTTTGCTTAGCGAGCTTATGAACTTTTTAGAGGGAAAATTTACAGCCCTCGAAGAGATTAGCAAAAAAGATTTAACTTATGTTTATAAATCTAATTTGAATAAAAATCAATCATCTGCAAATGAATCGAGTAATATTAATCAATTTCGTTCATCAAATCGCAATGGAAAATTCCAGACCAATACAACACGTATTTGGAATTGTCCATTTTGTAAGCAAAAACATAATTTGTTTAAATGTAATAAATTTGCGCAATTAGGACCGGATGCGAAACTGAAAACGGTAAAGAAATTGGATATCTGCGCAAATTGTTTGTTCAGTCATGATGGCAACGCATGCAATTCTAATAAATTGTGTAAAATATGTTACGGTAAACATAATTCCATTTTACACGATTCATTTGCGTCATATTCCGCGCCCCTCTCTCTTACCGCTGCCGCTAGTAACTTGATGCATGCGTCCCCGAGTGCCCCCGCGCCGAACAAATTGCTGACACCCGTTGCAGACGGACATCATAACGTTAACTATGTTTCCAAGGACGACGAAGAAATTCTTCTTACGACATTATTAGTAAAAGTTAAGGCAGCGGATGGTTCATACATTACCCTGAGGGCTCTACTCGACCAGGGCTCTCAAATCTCGCTTATCTCTGAAAATGCTGCGCAGTGGCTAGGCCTACCGAGATCTCGTTACAATGCATCTATTTCTGGTATAGGTTATGGTTCAAAACAAAGTAAAGGAGTACTTAATCTCTCTTGTCAGTCTATATACGACGATTATGTTTTTGAAACACAAGCCTTAGTCATAAATCATGTCATAAATAACTTACCCAACGTCTCCTTTGCTAAGCAAACCTGGGAACATCTCCAGCATATACAGTTGGCTGACCCGCATTACAACATATCAAAACCCATAGATTTATTATTAGATGCTAGTGTTTATTCCGATATAATAATGAGTGGGTTAGTTAAGGGCCCCGGCAAAGCACCCATTGCCCAACAAACAAGATTGGGTTGGATATTATCAGGAAATGTGAAAACATTCAATTGTAGTGTAGTTATTAATAATTTATCAGAGATATCGAATTATTGGGAATTTGAGGAAATAAACGAGTGTGTCGCTGACATGAAGGAAAGTGAAAAATATTGCGAACAGCTTTATAAAAATACCACTAAACGCTTAGAGAGCGGTAGGTACGAAGTAGCGCTTCCTATGAAGCCAAATTTTGAACAAAACTTAGGTAAATCAAAAAACAAGGCCATCGCACAATTCATTAATTTAGAAAAGAAATTAGCTAGTAATGAGCAATTTTCTCAAAGTTATAAACAATTTATGAATGAGTATTTGAGCCTCGGTCATATGAAACCTGTCGATAACAGTCAACAAGGACTGTCATGTTACCTTCCCCACCACGGAGTTATAAAAGCTGACTCAACTACCACTAAATTACGAACAGTTTTTAACGCTTCATCAAAAACGTCATCAGGTAACAGCCTAAACGACTTAATGGAGCGGGGACCAAATTTACAAAAGGATCTGCATAGCCTTATTTTAATTTGGCGTCAACATAAATACGTAATTACTGCGGATATCGAAAAGATGTTTCGTCAGATTCTTGTAAATGAGTCAGCTCAGCATCTACAGCGTGTTGTGTGGAGGGAATCCCGAGGAGACCCATTGAGAGAGTATCAGCTTACTACTATCACGTACGGTACAAAGGCCGCCCCATACCTCGCTATGCGCACATTAAGGCAGCTCGCAGACGATGATGCGCAAATATATCCCATAGCCGCTGCCGCCTTAAAGAATTCGTTTTATATGGACGATCTTCTAGAAGGGTGTAGCAGTCTCGAAAAGGCTAAGGAACTTCAACAACAGCTGATCAATATATTGATGAGAGCCGGCATGAAAATACGTAAGTGGAGTAGTAACGACCCTGCTCTTATTCAAAATTTATCACCGGAGGACGTAGACTCCTCCTTAGACTTCCGATGTGCGGAGTCCAGAAAAACACTGGGGTTACGATGGAATCCAAAATATGATACATTCTCATTTAAAAATATATTTTACGACATTAATGATGATACACATATTACGAAGCGACAGTTACTATCACATATTTCAAAAGTTTTTGACCCCGTAGGGTGGCTCGCTCCACTGACCATCAGGGCTAAACTTTTATTTCAGAAGACCTGGTCCGATGATTGCATGACCTGGGATCAAAGGTTACCGCATCACTTAGTAGAGGAGTGGCAACAACTAAAGCAAGATCTCCAAAATATTGAAATTTTTGAAATACCGAGATATTTTGGAGAAAGTGATAAAATTAACCTATATGCTTTCTGTGACAGCTCAGAAAAAGCGTATGCTTGTGCAATTTTTGTAAGCACTAGAAATGCTAAGGATGAGTACACAACAATGTTACTCACCGCAAAAACAAAGTTAGCACCGATAAAAAATAAATTAACACTACCGAAACTCGAACTTTGTAGCGCTTTATTACTATCACGCCTTATAACAAAGGTTAGGCAAGCGCTAAATAATAAGATAAATAAACTACATGCTTTTACAGACAGTATGATTGTTCTTGGCTGGATCTACGGAGATACCAACCGGTGGAAGCAATTCGTAGCTACAAGGATCAAACGGATCACTGACGTTATTCCATCCGCATGTTGGCATCATGTAGAATCCAAACAAAATTCAGCAGATTGTGCGACGAGAGGGATGACCGCAGCACAACTAAAAGGTCATTCCCTGTGGTGGGAGGGCCCAGAATGGCTTCGAGAGTACGATTCTAAAAAAATAAAAAGCGAATACTACTCTTCCCCCGATATTGAAGTTAAAGAAAATCTAACCAAATTCAGTGTGTACGCAGCCTTAAACGAGAACAATGCATTTATATTTCAATTAATAAACGAATGCAGTTCGCTGAGGCGCGCGGTTGTTAACCTGGGATGGCTATCACGTTACATAGTGTCATTAAGAAATAAACAAAGCGTACCGCGACTTAGCTATCTAACTTCCTCAGAAATGCAACGTTCGTATGACGTAATTATAAGGACGATACAAAAATATGAATTTGAAGAGGATTATCAACGTTTAATTAATAATAAAAACATTAGCCGAAACAGTAAATTATCAAGCCTATGTCCCTATATAGACAAAAACGATAAACTTATGCGAGTTCGAGGAAGGCTAAATAACTCACTTTTAAGTTCATCAGCAAAACATCCAATCATACTTCCGAGTCACAGTCGTCTAACAAATCTGATTATATCTGAAGCACACACATTGACGCTTCACGGTGGTCCTCGACTAACACTTTCTTTTATCAGGGAGAAATATTGGATCATAAGTGGACTACGCACCGTTAAAAGGGAGTTGCGAAAATGCGTCAAATGCAGGCGCTTTAGTGAACAGAAGTCACAACAATTGATGGCTGATCTTCCACAACCCAGGGTTACCCCATCACGTCCCTTCACACATACAGGTGTAGACTTTACGGGTCATTTTGACATAAAAATAAACAAAGGACGCGGGGTTAAAACCTCAAAGGGCTACGTAGCAGTTTTCGTATGTTTCTCTACCAAGGCAGTTCATTTAGAACTGGTATCAGATCTCAGTACTCCGGGATTTTTAGCTGCGTTTAGAAGGTTCTGTGCTCGACGCGGGTGCCCTCGCCGAGTTTACAGCGATAACGGAACTAACTTTGTGGGCGCTAACAGGCTGCTCAAAAGAGAGTACGAGCAGATTATAAAAACTATAAACCAGGATTTCTTTCGTAACATATATAATTACAACATTGAGTGGGTATTTAACGCACCAGGTAATCCAGAAGCCGGAGGTTTGTGGGAAGGAGCCGTTAAACGCATGAAGTATCACCTGAAAAGAGTGGTTGGGGAACAAAAACTCACCTACGAGGAGTTCATCACCGTCCTACATCAGATAGAAGCTTGTCTTAACTCTCGGCCGCTGGTTGGTTTAACAGAAAACCCAGAAGATGTATATCTGACCCCTGGGCATTTCTTGGTCGGAGGCTCTTTACTCTCTCGACCACAGACAGACCCTGAACATATTAGTTTAACTACCAGATGGAAGATGATACAATCCATGAATAAGCAGTTCTGGAGAAGGTGGTCTGCCGAATACTTACAGGAGTTGCAGTCTCGTTCGAAGTGGCGTAAAACTACCAAAAATCTAGAACTAGATGACATTGTCGTTATTAAAGAAGAAAACTTGCCTCCTGGTAAGTGGGCTCTGGGGAGAATTGTAGAAACTCATCCCGGCAAAGACGGGTACGTTCGGGTGGTATCGGTAAAAACTAAGAACGGCGTCATAAAAAGGCCAATTATTAAGCTTGTCCCTCTACCGGTAAAAGAGGAAACAAAAGCGATGACGTTATCCCCTGACGACTAAACTACAGCTCGTGACGTCACCGCCGTATTAATGAAAACGCAACGTAGTGTGCACTGCCTCACGGAATCGTTTTTGTAATTTTATAGTAACATTTTTAATGCAATTTCTTTTTACTTTATCTTCTATACACGCATCTTACATTTTTTCTTGTTTATTATATTAATAGGTATATATTAGCGTTTATTATTACTTATTGTAGTTAGCGTTATAAAATAGAGCCTCATTCGCGAACGGAAACTAGTTGTATTTTACAATATGTCCTCCTTATTGGCCAGGCCTAGAGTGCGTTAATAAGTATGTCAGTCATATACGATACGATATATAAATCACTACAACGATATTCTTATGATTCATAATAAAAATTGTAGGCTGAAAAAAGGTTTGGTTAACGGAATTGGTTATTTAGCAAACAGCTTATTTGGCGTTCTCGATGACAGGTTCTTTGAACAATACGAGAAAGACATTTAGAAAAAATAAAATCAACGAAAGTCATTTACAAATACTGTTAAAAAAACCAGACTAGTGTCATAGAGGCACAGTATTGTATTTTACGTAGAAATGAATACATAATGAACAAACACTTTGGTGTTATTCAGGATTATATTAGAAATAGCAACATTTTACCTGTAAAATAAAATGTATATTAAACATACTTACCTTATTCAAAACCTAATTAAACATGAGAGTAGCAGTCTTGACTTCCTACTAGTTTTAGCCGTGCGGAAGCGGGACAACCACTGTTTCTGTTGCACTCACTCCCCCCGACGACCACCACCAAAGGCAGTTTTGAGTTTCAGGAACGATTTAGAATCATTGGGCTGCTCATGTTTTGCCACCAGGCAGGGTTTAAGTAATTAGGTTTTGAATAAGGTAAGTATGTTTAATATACATTTTATTTTACAGGTAAAATGTTGCTATTAAACAAACTTGACCGTTATTCAAAACCTAATTAAACATGAGAGACGTGTTTGTTATCGCCTGGTGGTGGTGACGCCAATGTGATGATATAAAGTAAGTATCTACTGAAATAATTGTATATTTAATTTAAAGTGAGAATATTTCATAAAACGTGAATAAAAGATATATGACAACAGATTTATTTATTTATGTAATCAATTTTAATCTAAAGAATATCAACTTTAGTAGAAAGACAATCAACAATAATTAAGAAATTCTTGATTAATTTATGGGCTCAAAACTTGTCATAATCAAATTAGATCTCTGAGATTCTGGTACTCTGGTAGTGTGAGAGCTTATTATTTCACGACAGTAAAATTTTTTGAAAGTATTTGCAGACTTCCAATTTGCTCTTGCAAGAATTTCATCGAGATTAGAGTGTTCAATCCAATTTTTTGATGCGACTGCTGATCTAAAGCTACCGGGTGTTGCTTGTATGCCAGCTTCATGTAGTAGCTTTTTGAGCCAACCAGCTATTATAGAGCGAGTAGCCGGTTTTGGTGTTCCAAACGTATTGATAAATAAGTCTGTTGACGCTATCAGATTCCTTCTTGGTTGCGACAATAGGACTAAGTGATTTATCCAGTAGACGGGGTCTAGTGCCTTACATTCCTTATTAGAAATTAGCTTCCAGCCGGACTGACGGTAATTAGCAGTATCAGTTTTGGAACCAAAGACGGGCCACAGGATTATGCATTCATTGGATTGCATGAAGTGCTCTGGTGAAATTCGAAGCAGCGTCAGGTCGTGAACACGTCTTCCGGAGCATAAGAGCAAAATAGCCGCAGTGTGCCGAGAGACTTCGTAAAAATTAGATGTGTTAGGATCTTGTTTGTTTAAATATGATATCAATATATCTATATCCCAAACTGGAAGTTTTGTAGGTATAGGATTGTCTATACGAATAGACTTCAAAACTTGTCTCACGAGTGTATGAGAGCTTATCTTAGTTTCACTATTCGGGTCGCAAAAGGTTGAGACAGCAGACTTGTGAACTAGAATCGTGTTATAAGAGAGTCCTTCTTTTTGATATAAATCTGCCAAGAATCTTGCGAATTGTGAGCCAGTCGGATTGAGTAAATCGATTTTATTGATAGTTGTCCACTTTATCCATCTGTTCCAGGCAGGTTTGTACGTATTGAGCGTTGATTTACGCCAACTCGCTAAAAGGAGTGATTTTTGTTCATCAGACCAGTCCTTCAAGCTTGATTCCCACCCCCACATCTCCAAACCTCCATCACCATGTCCGAGGCTTTTGTTGGAGGGAGTCCTGTCGAGGTGTCGATCAGTACATTGGATAGACGTCTGATCGTGAAGGGCGGTCCTATTGCTCGGTTCTTCAGGTCTGGTCGCCAGTATACTTTCTCCCATCTCGGGGCTACTATCATGTAAATTCCCTTTGCTTTGTTTAAGTGAGCAAGCACTTTCGGCATCAGGTAAGGTGGCGGAAACACCCAAGCAAGGCTGAAATCCCATTCCATCCCTAGAGCGTCGTGAAATTTGGCTCGTGGGTCTGTTCTGTCGAGAGAGCAATAAATCGGCACCACATGCGCTCGATGAGAGGCAAACAGATCGATTTCGGGCGTGCCCCATTTCATGAAGATGGTTTTTGTTACTGTGGGTAGAAGGTGCCACTCTGGAGGAGCTTTGTATCGTGATAAGTGATCTGCATCCGAGTTGTAGTTGCCTGGAAGGTGGTATATCGTCATGTGTATCCTGTAGCGATCCAGGAGAGCTAACGCTTCTCTCGTAAGATCCCCTAGGGCTCGAGATTTGGTTCCTCCCTCGTTGCGTAGATATGAGACAGTCGTCTTGTTGTCGCATTGAATAAGGAGAGCTTTTGATTTCAGGTAATGACCGTGTTCGCGTAAAACCTTTATTATAGCAATAAGTTCTTTTTGATTGCAGTGTAGAGTTTGCTCTGAAGCTGTCCAGGTCCCTTGTAGGCTTTTGTTGTCTAACTTCGCTCCCCATCCGATATCGCTTGCATCTGTGGTTAGATAATGCGAAGGGAGAGGGTTGTGGATTACAGACGGAGTCTCGAGATTTGTTTGCCACCATAGCAATTCGCTTATCGCTTGTGGGCCCAATTGAGTTTTGGTACGATGTGGAGCTTTTAATAGGGCATTTGCATGTACTTGAAGGGCTCGATAATTTAATCTTCCTCTTAGCACGACAAAACTTGCAAAATTTAGCGTACCTATTATTTTCTGTAATTGTTCTAGACTTAGACTTTGACTTCGTAATGCATCTAATATTAGATTGTTCAGTTTGAGTTTTAGTCTTTGCGGAAGATATTTGACATTTTCCCATGTGTCCCATACAACACCTAAAAACTCTATGGACTTCTGTGGTGCTAAAACGGATTTTTGTCTGTTTATCTTCCAGCCTAGATTTACCAGCAAGTCCACTGCATTCGCAACATGTGCTTGCAGGGTATACCGATTCTGGTGAGCTAGGATGAAGTCGTCCAGATATACTAGTACGCGAATACCTCGCTCTCGCATGAGTTGAGCTATCCAGTTTGTTAGCGTTGCAAATGCTTTGGGTGCAGAGTTCAGTCCGAACGGCAGACAAGTCATTTGATAAAGTTTTCCGTCGAACAATAGGCGTAAGTACCTTTGATGGCTGCGTGCAATGGGAAGGTGAAAATATGCCTGATGAAGGTCGATTTTTGCCATCCAGTCTTGTGCCTGAAGAAAATCTGGAACTCTGTGTGTATTTATTAGGCGAAATTTGTCTGCGTGAACATACACATTTAATTTTTTCAAATTGAATATCGGTCTCATCGTGCCGTCGCTTTTTGGCCGGAGGAATATTGATGAAATGAAGCTTGCAGTGCGTCTGGCTTCTATAATCACCCCTTTGGATAACATTTCCGTAATAATTGTAGACATCTCTGGCGAGAAAATTGTTTGGTTTTGCTGATGCGGCTGACACAGTGGGGGTTTCATTTTGAACGGAATACGATAACCGCTTATGATTTTGAGAATGTAGGGCGGTGCCCCGAGCATCCTCCAGTGGCTGTGATAGTTTTGTAGCTGACCAGCACGAAAAGTTGTTCGAGAGTCACAATTTCCGATTGTTATGTCCTCTCCTATCCTGGTGGGATGAGGGAGAGCCTGCTTTTCGTCCTCGATTATCATCGTACCGTTTTCCTCCTCGTCCGCCCCTGTTGCCTCGAAAGGGCTGATGGCCCTGGCCATGGTATTGGCTATGATACTTCCTTTGGCAAGGTTTTCCATCACGTCTAGATGTGTATGATGATTTAGGGGTAGGCCCGTAGGCATTTGATAGCTGAGATGGGCCAGGATCATTCTGCAGGGCAGAATGTACACGATCTTTTGTTTTGGGCCAAAAGACTCCTTTTACACCGCCAGTCTTCTCCAGCAGAGAGGAAAATTTGTCTGTATCAAATAGGTGTGAGCATGATGGCGGAATTTTCCGTAATAATTGTTTGTGATAAGGGTCTTTCACTGAGTTTATAACAGATTCTCTTCTGTACTGAATTAGTTCCGCTCTGTGACCACAAACTAGCTGAAAGATATCACTAGTGACCTTCTGATACTCACCTTTCGTGAAGATTTCATTTAATTTTTCCGCAACATTAACATCATTGAGTTGTTCGGGTTGTTGCATTGATGTTAATAATCCTCGTATTTCATGTTCCAACACATTCTTTTGTTTCAACAATGCGTAAGTAACACCTGCAAATGCTTTTTCCATATGCGCTGTGAATTTAGTAGTGTCATAACGTTTTATTTCATCATTAGGCTCAAGATTTGTGAATCCTGGATTATGTAAGTACTGTTTTTGAACTTCTGCATAACGAACACAGTTCCAATCTGAATTTCCTAGTCGTTGTAACTCTTTTAATTGTTCTAAAAATGTACTAGACGTATGTGGTACAGAGGGTTCTTTTAGTTTAGTTCCAACATTAAAATAAAACATTGGTTCTTTAGGTAAGTCAGGTATGGGATCGGAGCCTGAAGCATGGGCTTCCGGTTCTCTTTCATATAAAATGCCACTAATGTTTGGGTCTACGCAACAACTACAATTATCATTATGTGATTTAATTGGAGTACTAGTTTGCTTACGAAATAACTCATTCTTGAGGGTAGAAATATCATCGATTAATTTGTTCAACTTACTGTCGCGTTTTTTCCTGCGCTTATTTTTCTTCCGTCGTCCCATACAACGCTCGTCATTTGAAGATGTGTTCGAACTTGAGTTAGATGAGGTACTAGAACTCGAGTCAGAGCTTGATGATCTTTTTGTCTTACGTTTTCGAGGTTTCCGCTTGTCCCCATCGGTAATCCTTTGTTCATTATCGTTGTACTCCCACGTTGCAGTGGATGGACCCGCTTCATCCATTTTCAAAATCTAGAATAACAATTTTACTAATACTTAAGATCACATACACTAGACGGTAGCACTAAAATTTAATGTAGGTACTTGAAAAAAAGAATAACAAAGATTTCGAATATGGTTAGAAAATTTTAAATTTAATAATTTCGAACGGTAGCACCGTTAATTCAAAATAATATGAAATTTTACCTGGTAAATCGCAATCGGTAACTTAATTACCTTAATAATGGGATGTAACACTAGTATCGCACGACTTTGAAGTGATTGCGTTTCGCACAAGCACTTCTTACTAGTGACCAGCTCGGTCAAAAATCAAAACGCCAATGATTCTAAATCGTTCCTGAAACTCAAAACTGCCTTTGGTGGTGGTCGTCGGGGGGAGTGAGTGCAACAGAAACAGTGGTTGTCCCGCTTCCGCACGGCTAAAACTAGTAGGAAGTCAAGACTGCTACTCTCATGTTTAATTAGGTTTTGAATAACGGTCAAGTTTGTTTAATATGTTATTAACTTTGAATGGTGTTCAGTTACATGATAGAAATGAATTGTATATTTTATCTTCTTTTAGCTGTTCAAATAATTATATCAAATATTAAGTGTTCAACAAAATTTGATTAATGCTGTAACCGATATTTGACATTTAATATGTATCTATTTTATTTTAATCCGTGTCTTCTCTTATTTCCTTTTTGGAGTGGGCAGTATGTACAGAGTATATACATACATACTCTGTCCATTCAATTTATTTCAATATATATATATTTTTATGTTCTTTGTCTACTAAGCGTTTCATATACATTGTGTATTAACGTGTATTAATATGAATAAACCAGTGTAAAAACAGCACTCGTGGAGTAAAGTTATTTCGCACCTTAACTCCTCCTATATTATTGTATGTGTACAAACAGTTCCGTACACTAATAATAAGTCTCAATAATAATTATAATGGGTTCAATAAGCTATCATATATATATGTTCATAGCTATATAAGCTAGCATAAATTTTCTAAGACAAATACAAGTACTAAAGCCCGTTTTTCGTTCCCTTTGTAAGATACATTATTCTCAAGACAAACGATACATCACGTTGGCAGACCTCGACTCACAAGAGACCCGTATTGATGATTTAATTAAACACTTACCCGTAACTTGTGTATTGGAATGCTTATGGTTTCGTGACCCCGAATCTTGTCCATTACTGAGAAATGTTTAATAAGAAAACAACGTCTTATTGGTAAAAGAAAATTGAATGAAAGTTAAGTTTGTTTTAATTTAATGTTTTTAGTCACGAGTAAATGTTATTAATTGACTTCTATTCTTCGTTTTATTTGTTTCTTAAAAATGTTTTCATTTATGTGTTTCACAGTCATGTATTTTATTTGCCAAACTTGCTAAGACTAAATAAATTGAGAGCACTTTGAGTTGTAACCCAAATAATATACCTCAATTAATATACCTCCATATTTATGCACGTGGCTGTTATTACATATATCTACTGCAAATACGACATTAATACTACAAAATTTAAATAAAGAACGCAACAAAAGGTAATATAAATTATGTATATAAATTAGCTAACACAAAATAATTCACGATAGCAAGACCGCTAAATTAGCTTTAAATGCTCAAGTTTAGCGAAGTTGATCAATTGTACGACGGACTCCGGCTCCCGACAAACTGATCTTATCGGCCCGATGTTCATAGTTAGTGGCCCACTCCTAACTTTGAATGAAACTAGACGATCGAGTAATTTACCACGCGACCAATCTTTACCTAACCATTGCATAGATTTCAACTCCTTAATCAGTAAACTTTGAACGTTGGTATTTTGTAGACAGTTTTTCTTGCTCAAGAAATAAATAATAATTCGTATTTATTTACTTTTATGCTAAGCCTTACTTTATGATATGAATGCTATGACTAGTTTATTAAATACTTGAAAATCACTATAGTTATGTACGTTCCTATCACAAGGGACTTTTCTTGTTTTGCAATAAATGAAGAGCTGAATTCACATGGTTACACCTCTGGGTAGATAAAGATTCTCAAAATTTTGAAACAAGCAAATTTTGTGATGACATTTCCTCTTATCATAAAATTGTGGAATATATTTCAATCACAAAATTACATAATTTTGGAAACCAAATGAATTTAATTACTCTATTTAATTAAATTAAATGGATGTTTTGAGATCGTCGGTAACTTTTGAGCGATTGTGCAAATAACGTTTTGATAACTTTATTTCTCAAACATTACAAGAAATCCCTTACATATACAAATTAATATAGATGAAATTACAGGAATTAATAAATTAAGTATAACTCTAGTAAAAAATCTTAGTCATCTAGAAAATACATGTGTAAACTTACAACCTTACAACCTTACGCCAGCAAAGCCTAATCGCCAAAATCGCCGTGCCGTATATGCCATTACCGCTCCCGTTCTCAAACAAAAAACCAAATCACGCTACGAATATTTAGTTACAATCTTTATTAAGTGCACGTCACTGTCTATTATTAGTAAATTGTATTTTTATACGGCAAATGATAGTTATAAAGGTATCCTTTTACGATAAAGAATATTATGATATGAGTCTGCACGTCGTGCTATTGTCTTCGTCCTCGTATTATTATAACTGAGGTAGGGCACAGCAGGAATTTCCTGCTCAAAATATGGAGCAGCCCGACTGGGGTAGTACCTCGACCTTACAGAAGATCACAGCAGAATAATACTGTTTTCAAGCAGTATTGTGTTCCTGTTGGTGAGTAAGGTGACTAGAGCTCCTGGGGGGATTGGGGATTGGGTCGGCAACGCGCTTGCGATGCTTCTGGTGTTGCAGGTGTCTATAAGCTACGGTAATCGCTTACCATCAGGTGAGCCGTACGCTTGTTTGCCGAGCTAGTGATATTAAAAATAAAAATAAAAAGTTATTAGTTACATACGTCTGCGTTTGTTTCGCTTTTATATAAAACAAACGCTGTACGAGGTTTACTTATTACCGTGAGACTTTCTTGACTATTTTCATGAACTTAATTTATATTAATTGATGTTTTGAACATACTACGTAACTAAAAAATATTATATCCTTGGTTTTCTCTAGTTTTTATAAATATTCAGTATACTCTAAAATACGTATCCTTTTGCTTTTTGATCGCCAATTTCCATTTTGAGTTTCTTTATACGATATATTAGACTTTATTCCGGATCTTATCTCCAGCAATTAGCTCGAATAAGACTTTTCGTTCCGTATCAAGTAATACCAGAGTCTCGAATTGAAACCGTCTACTTCGAAACTAGACTAAAGTAAATTGGATTAAGTTCCTATTGAAACAATCGTGGTATGTAGTAAGTGTCTTTGATAACTTATTTTTGCATTACATAGATTAATTACATAAATATAAATAACATTAAGGAAAATTATTAAATGGTTGTTATTATAAGTTAAAATCTAATATATCAAATAATCTAGTATTGGTGCAACAGTCTCCATTTTTTGTCATTTTTTTCAAAAGTATTAAGTTTTTTCAACAATTTTATGTCGTTTCTTGGCACTGACGCTACGATTGAGTTGCTAGACTACTTAATTAAAACCATATATATATATCCAGAGCCTTTTCATTTTTCTTTATTAGCTTTAATATTTGTTTAAGCAGGCAAACTTTTGCAGTAAGAGGCCCATGCTACCTATCTCGATGTAGACTAGCAAATGTCCTAAAAAATTAAAAGGTTCATAGACCCCTCCAAAGAAAATTTTCATGATATCTAGCAGTTGCTAGATTGCCTCTAAAGAGCAATAGTAATTTAGACGCTTAGGCGCAGCAAGGCTTAGCAATTTCATGGAAATCTAGGGGAGAGGAGGCAGAAGCGCGGATGCTTGTACCAGTTTCTGCTTGTTCATTTACAGTAAAAATGCTAATAAGTAGTGAATAATATTAACAATTAGTGATACTTTTATTTAAACACACAATTCATTTAATAAAATTTGGCAACTAGTAGCAACTATTTAGTAGTACCTAAAAATAAAAAATAAATTGCTTAATACCAGACTAGCCACATTTTAATTGCATCTTACATATTGTCTTGTTTAGGACACTTAATAGTAACCAACTCTTGCTGTAATTATCTGTCTACTATCGCTTTCGTGTTAGTACAAGAATTATTGGACTATTAAATTATAATATCTACTGTATAACTATTTTATAGTTTGAAGCTTTTAACCTACCTTAAATAACAACAATGTAATGAGTATAAGGTATAAACAATGACCCAAACAGTATTTATTCTTTGACCTTACATAGTAATGTATACTAGTATCTCATGCGAGCTGTCCTGCTCGCATCGAAAACCAAAAGATGTTGCTTTCGCCATCAGTGAGGTGTACGACAGGATCTACAGCTCGAGCTCGATCATCCACTCGTTGCGCATGGAAGGATTGAATGGATGGAAGGACCGAATCACGAATACCAGCAGAACAGGACCGGACCCTGTACCTGACTTTCACGCAAGAGGAGAAGAAGGCGTTGATAGGTCGGGGATACGGAGCCAGGGAAGAGTCGAGAATCTTGACCATTCATGAGGTGCAGGGACAGACGAGTGAAAACGTCATTGTTATCCAGACGAGGGCGGAGAGGCTCCGAATCTATGATAGTGTCTCGCATGCGTGGTCGCGGTGACTAGACACACCTGTGTCTATCACACCGACGACAAGGATGACGCAATCGGCCACTTCGTCAGAAGTGGCAGAGTTCAGAGGGTGGTGGAGGCAAACCGTAGACAAATCCTCGATCACAGCCTCAAAATGGCAATCCATAATAGGAATGCGAACGTTAATGAGGATGTGCTCGCGAAGCTGGCGGCGGGCACTGTTTTAGAAAAATGAGAGTGGCCGTCGACAATGCGGTAAATTAACATTGTAGAGTTACACATGTAATGTATAAATCATGTAGTGTGTTACAAAATAGTAATGCATAGAGCATGTAGCATTAAAAAAACCATAGTCGTAAATAATTATCTTAATTATTAACCTACATAAATATCTCTCACGGTCATCATATATATATATATATATATATATATATATATATATATATATATCACGGTCAGTTTTGGACTCACCATCGAATTAGAGAAAATTAGTAGTTCTTTAGAAAATTACTACTTTAGTTCGCAATTTGAAGCATGCTATGTTGAAAATCATACGCCTCAACGCTTTGAAAATTAAAATGTAAATAAAAAAAGGCATGGGCACTTAAGAGCCCATGGATGTTAAAACTTATATAAAAAAATGTTTACTAGTAAACTACTGAACCCGGAACAAATCTATCGTAACAAACCATAATTTTAAAAGTATTTAAGCCTCTTAAAAGCACTTAAATCAATATAAATCCTTCAAGTATCCGTCTTTTTTTGTAATACACATGATTAAATATGAAAATATTCACTAAATATCTCTACATATTAAAAAAAATGTTCTCTTAAGTTTTTCTCAGAAATGAAGCTTAACAACAGTTTAAACGACATAAAAATTTTGATGAAATTTCCGCATAAACATATCTAAATTTAGTTGTATGGGAAACGTGGTAGCTCTATTGAATATACATAGAATTTCTGAATACCTCTTCTAACTGTAACACTTTAGCCGCATACTGCCGGAACAGTGCAAATGTTTACGAAGGATCATGTATATACTTGTATCGCATAGTGTACTTACTCATACTTGATCATACTGAAGTCTGCGTGATCAAATAACTTCTAGTTAGTTCATGGATAACCGTTATAACACATAACATTCCACATATTTGTTGGAATCGAAAAAACATGTTAGGACTTATTATTGTTTAAATGTAATTAATAAACACTTTCTTCATCACAATGTGTCCCTAACATGCGTAACAGAATATGTGACATTACTACTTTTTTTTCACGTTTACGTTTTTTTCATTCAAACAAATTTTTTCTACTCAATATTCAATAATTATTTCATTGGTTCCAAACGAAATACTTTTTATACATTTAAAAAGTATTTTTATCTTGAAAACATAATATAGGTACTTTATATAACGATTTAGAGGCGTATTTTATAGATTTGCTTACCGAATATATAATTCATCGTACCTAACTGGAAGTTAAACTGCCTTTATAGAAGTTTAAGCTCCTTTTAAGTCAATTTATGTAGGCAGCATAACATTTTTGTATTCTTTTGACTTCATACCTTAGATAGTCAAACAGTAATTTATAAAAAAGTGCGTGCATGCAATCCACACAGAGCAGAAGTGAAACTTCTGGAAACTAGCCAATGAGAGATTTGTAATGTATTCTATGGCATTCTATTCTATTCGTTTATGTGATTTTTTTTTTCTTTATCTTGACGCATTTTGATTCATATTTGGTTTCGAGTTTCAAATCACTACGATTTTAAAGAAGTTACACTAAAAAAAATAATGTATGTAATAATTAGTTTCGTCGCTTCAGCCTTTAATATCCCACTACTGGGCATTAGGCCTCTTTTCCCATGTAGGAGAAGGATCAGAGCTTAATCCACAACGCTGCTCCAATGCGGGTTGACCGATCTATTCCCTACTATGAGTAACGATCGCTATCAGCTGTACATGATAACAATCGGGACCAACGGCTTAACGTACTCTCCGAGGCACGGTGGGGTCCCACAAGGACTGCGCAAATACCCAGACCACGGCAAACATTTTTATTGGCCATAAAAATATTTGTCGTGACCGATGTGACAATGCGTTACATTATATTTACTTTTATAAATGATAATACGAAAGTAATTTGACGACACGAATTAATATGAAAACAAAAAGTAAAATAAATATTAAACTGGAATATTATCATAGCCATTTTTTTTTTATTCAAACAAACTCGAGTATAACCAGTGCGATCGATATATTACATTGCGTTTTAGTTATAAGTACCTCGATAAATACCGACATGTTATTCCATTCAGCACGTATCAAGTGTCGACCAACTTTAATTCAGAGCGTAGTTTCATAAATCCCCACTAGCTGTATCCGGTACGTTTATTATCTGACTTCAAGCAATTTAGATAGTCCCACTGAATTTCCAGATATTATACAAGAGCTACGTGACTTAGTGCTGAGAAGATTTCGTTCTTAGCAGCTGCGGTTTCACATGTCTGCAGCGTACTTTAAATGCGTTGGATATACTCGCCGAGTATAATGTATTGTGACTGTGTATTCATTTTTTTGGCTTCTTTATGCACCATAAGTTGCATAGTAGAATTTGTCTTGAGAATCAATCAAATTCTTTTTTTCTGGCGAATCATTTATGTTGTTAAATTTTTAGTGGAACTATGAATTAAGTAATCTCGATAGTTCGTTTGAAAAATGTTTTAAAATGATTGATTATTGTACAACTTCTTTAAACTTATTTTAAGTTTGTTACTTAAACTTAACTTGTCGTAAGGTTATCGGTTTGACTATATTTTTTTTATGTAACCTCATAACTTTTTAACGATGAATTTTTGTAATCGAACGCTGGTGTTTGTCATGTAGACCCTTTAAGTACTTTTTAAGTTAATAATTCGTAATATATATTTACTTGACTATTGTTTCGTCTGCCTACTTTATATTACTTGTCGATATAAACTAATGTTGACATTATTTTCAATTGCAAAATACACAATTATAGGAACAATGAACCTACTTCATTGTAACATAAATATTTCTCAGTATAACAACTATAAAGAAATATGGTTTGATGATAACGCCCTCCTATCAGAGTATTTTTGTTTTTGAGTACACAATAATCAACTGACCTACCCGGACAACAATAATACTGCTTTCAAGCAGTGTTGTGTTCCTGTGGTGAGTGAGGTGACCAGAACTCCAGGGGGGATTGGAGGTAGGGTCAGCAACGTGCTTGCGATGCTTCCGATCTTGCAAGCTTCTGTAGGCTACGGTAATTGCTTACCATCAGATGATCCGTACGCTTGTTTGCAGACCTAGTTGTATATTTTTAAAAAAAGATAACTTTTAGATAGTTACAGAATGGGCAGTAATGCAATGTCCAGTACAATGGGCGGACTTATGACTATTTAGCCCTTTTTTTAGACAATCTATACATCGTAATGAAATAATGATTAAAACTATACGCTATCTACTTTATTTTAAACATAAATAGTGTTTTATTGACAAAAGTTTTGAAGCCGATTAATTAACCTATTAGATAAAGAGCTCGTGAGGGCCAGACTCGTCATTTCAGAAAATCTGAAAATTTCTCAATCAATTTAGTAGAATTCAAGTTAGTTGGCTTTTTGTACACCTTTGCTCCCTGGTATCTGCCAAAGCAACTATGAGCTTAACTTCATATTTGGTCATTGGTTCTACCTATATTGGATGCATATGCTGAGAAACTTTCAGTATTTACAAAATGATGATGATGATGAGGTTTAACCCTCGCAGGCTCTGGGTTATATATAAAAGAGGTTAACAGATTATTTATTATGACATAAAATAATCTCTAATACATTTATTTCTGAACAGAGAAAGCTCACCAAACTGTATCTCCGGATTTTTTTATCATTCGTTTCCTTAAATTGCCTTATTTATTTATTACTTATGGAAGTTATTTTAAAAACATATTCACGTCAAACAATTGAATGAATATTGTTCTTAAAAGCCAAGATTATTCCTACTTGGTAAACAAACAATTCAGAAACGCAAATATTCTTATGCCAAACTAAAGCCCTCGAGGAAGTTTCTGAAGTATAAACCATGAATTTTACGAATTGTCAGCGAAAATTTCTGCCAATTAAACACTGCAAGTACTATACTGAATCTCGTTCTCGTAGCTCAGTATACAGCTTGAACTCGAGAAATTACTCATGAAGTACTGAATATCTACACTGATGTCGCTCCAACTCTTGGTATGTGACTATCGTACTTACCATGCAGACAATGTGGACACTCATATTCAGTAACTAATTATTTGGTAAAGTCGGGTCGTATATTACTGCAGCAAAATGAGAGCATATATATATATATATATATATATATATATATATATATATATGCTCTCATCCTCATATATATATATATATATATATATATATATATATATATTCTCTCATTATATATATATATAGTACCCGGGTGACCGAGCTAAGCTCGGTATTTTTACGAATTACATATTGATAAAATATGAATAATATTTTTCGATTTTACCGACATAATAATAAAAAATAAGAACAGTCTATTTAAATAAAAAATAACGAGTGCAATTAGAAAAAGAAAAAGAAAAAATAATTGATCAGGGACATGAGGATTTGAACCATGATCTTCTCGGTTGATCCCGAGCGGCCGATTTCCCACCGAGCTATTGCAACTACATTGACTTATGCGAAATTTACCTTCTTATTCTAACGATATTTTTTTCAATTCCTAAAAACAGGGATAAAACGACATTTCCTGAAAATGAATCCTAGCTAGATAGATCTATCTCCCCCGAAACCCCCTAAATACTAAATTTTATGAAAATAGTTGGAGCCGTTTTCGAGATTCAGATTCTATATATATATATATACAAGAATTGCTCGTTTAATAGTATAAGATATATATATATATATATATATATATATATATATATATATATATATATGCTCTATCTATATATAGTGAAGAATGTCCTTAAGTACTCTCAAATGAATACAAATTTGGTAAATTTTTATAAAAATACAAATCACTGTTACCTATATGAACTTCGAATACACTTTCCGTAACTTAAATACAAATCTAACAAAACAATTTAGAAACTTTACTCCTTATATAAAAATTTAATCTAATCTAGCTAGAATAATTGCTTGTCTTCGTAAATAATTAAAGTTACTTAGAAAAATCAATAAATCCGTAGGTGCCAAAGAAATAATTTACTTGCTTTATTGCTTAGACGTCTATTTTCTACTAACAAGTGTACAAACCAATTTACGCCGCAGGGCAACAAAGATACGCTGCGCTATTATGATTCGTGTTTCCTGACTGTTATAATTAAATCATTACAGTACATATTTACGCTACGTTGTACTTCGATAACTAATTGGCAATAATAAATATTGTACATTGTAAACAATTGTCGTGTATTTTACTATTTTATAATACTTTAGCGGTTAAAGTAGACAATTAATTTAATTTTATATACACACGAAAATTTAGTCACAAAGGTTATTTCCATTTCGGCCAGATCCATTTTTTTCTGATAAAAAAATATTTTTTTATGAAAATCCATTTTGTTTTTATAAACAACAAAGACATATTAAGTTTGTGTTTAAAAAAAGAAAGTCTTAGAAATATCGACCGATATGTTGTTAAGTGTAACCGAAACTTTTTGTACGCTCGTCGAAACGACGAACCAATTAATCTCAATTTAGCCAAAAGACTATCTCTGTTAGAAATAATATTTAAATCTTAAGTTACTTAGACTACGTTATTTACATTATTGCTATCCATGAAGAGTAAAGGTATTTGCAATTGATATCATAGTACTCTGTGGGTATTTGCAAACAAGCAGAAAGTAAGCAAGTCATTACTTAAAATTATAACAACAATGATTCAAGATGACTTCAATTAATAAAAGATATATTACATAACTATTAAAATAAATTATTCTTTTTTGTAAACATCTTGTAAATTTATAATTCGTGAGTCAATCAAGTAAAAATAAATGACACAATTTTCTCTAAAATATTTTATCTTACTAACTTGAACAAAAGTTACATATTTACCTAAACGTGAACGAAGACCTTGCCTTAGGCCTTAATACATTATTCTTTATCTAAAGTACCAAATTCTAAATCCAAGAATTCGTGACGAATTTACTTAACTATACCTATGTCTTTGCTTGTTTTTTTTTCTTAATTTATATTTTTGTGTACAATTTTTATACTTCATCCTTTGTTTTTTAACAAGCTTTTTAGAATTTAACAAAAAAGTTATTGTTCAGTTCGCAGAGCTATAAAATAAATAAATTTCTAAAATGAAAGTAGCCTAAGTTACTCCTAATTACATCAGCTATCTGCCAGTGAAAATCCCGTCAAAATCGATTCAGCCGTTTCAGAGATTAGCCAGCACAATCAGAGAGGCAGACAGACAGGCAGACCGAAAAAAATAGTAAAAAAAAGTTATTTTGGTATAAGTATCGTGTATACATCCATACGTATTTAGTAAAAAGCGGTTATTTTAATATTACAAACATACACTCCATTTTATTTAATAAATGATCGCTTTAATTATATCATTAAATGAAATTAACTCGTTATAATGGACTTACACTGTGAAGGCGTGGAGTAAAAGGTACTCATAAACAGATTTTATAAATTTAGGCTTGTCGATAAGTATAATGAAACTTTATTGACCATAATTACTTTTATCATAACTAAAAGTATAATTATAAAATTAGAATAATTTTAATTCACTTTGGCATAAGAATATTTTTTTAAACAATTTGGTCGGCAAACAAGAGTACGTAAGCTTACCTCATCGTAAGTGATTACCGTAGTTTATATAGGTACATGATTGCAAGACCAGGAACATTGCAAGCGCGTTGCTTACTTTACTGCCAATCCCCCTGGAGCTCTGGTCACCTTACTCACCACAAGAACAGAACACTGCTTGTAAGCAATATTATTTAGCTATAATCTTCTGTAAGGTCGAGTTACTTCCCCAGTCTGACTGCTCCAGATTTTGAGCAGAATACTGCTGTGCCCTACCTACTATTATTTTTATATAATTACTAACTAACCCAGCGGTCTCAACGGCATTAATTTAAAGAAAAAATATACTAAATACAATGTAGCCATTCTCGGTAAATGGGCTATCTAACACAAAAATAATTTTTCAATTCGAACCATTAGTTCCTGAGATTAGCGCGTTCAAACAAACTCTTCAACTTTATAATGTTATCATTACAGCCTATACTGTCCACTGCTGGACATAGGCCTCCACAAGTTTACGCCAAAAATAACGTGAACTCATGTGTTTTGCCCATAGTCACCACGCTGGGCAGGCGGGTTGGTGACCGCAGTACTGGCTTTGTCGCACCGAAGACGCTGCTGCCCGTCTTCGGTGTATTTATAATGTTAGTATAGATATAATTTTGTTATCATCATATTGTTGGTAGATATACCAACAATCTAAATAAACTTCTTATTTGTGTTAAGGAAGTCAATAATTATTAAAAAGGTGATAAGATCGCTTGTCACTGAGTTTCAAAAGAAAATTATAACACATATTCTAGAATTATTATATTTAAATATTTTTTTAAAGAAATTACTCTGTAAAGACTTTTTAATATAATTCGTAAACTTGTGTAATGTTAGAGTCGATAGATTATACCCATATATTTTTAGTCGTATAGTTGTTTTAATTTCTAAAATTCATTTATACCTACAGATAAGTAGTTCTCTTGTATTGACCGCCTTGGGTACTACTATTCTTTACATCTTTTAAAGAAAAAACTGTATATTGACAAGTGTATATATATATATATATATATATATATATATATATATATATATACCTAGATATATCTAGCGAAAATAGTTTTTAAGGGAAAAATTAAACGTCTAATTAACCATAATCTAATTTCGTACTCTTACGCGAAAATTCTTCGGATTTATACCATTGTCAAACTTCTTCAGTGTAAAGATGTCGCGCATAATAAACTGGTATAATCGGTCACTTGCATTCGCGTGTCGCGTGGATCGCAACCACCAACACTTATGCAAATAACTTACACCGCTGTTGACAGTTGTGTAACACAATCACAAGAACCAGTTCATGAATTTGTGTTTCCAAAAATAACATATGTACATTTTTTTGGAAATAAATTTTGAGAACACAACTTACAGTATAATTTAATTCAGATTTACAGATTAATCTTAGTTTTACATATAGTCATCCGATTTTGATTTTTACCCTTTTAACACGAATGAAGAAACTTTGAAATTTGTTATTTCAGACTTTTTTCTTACACATATTCAATTATGGGAGTAAAACAACGTAAAACTTAATTTTCTAATAAATTGTACTTATACTGCGTACATATAAATAAATAAATAAATAAATAAACGATTCACACTCAACGTCCCCCAGTAGAATTTGCTCCTGTGTTGGGTGTCCGGAAGCACACACAATACAGACCACTACAAACATCTATTTGGCCAATACAAATATCTGTCGTGAGCGGGATCGAACCTGCGACCGCCAGCACAACAGTCAGTACTGTATATATACATACTATAAATAAATTTGTCTTTATGTGAGTAAAATTACAATAATCTAGATTTTTTTATTTTTAGAAAATATTCCTAAATCCGGAGGATAACATATAGAGACCGGAGGATAACTTAATATTTTACGTTAATATATCTACAAAAGATAGACTCAAATTCATTAATTATAATCTATTTGACACGGTTACGCGTCGATAATTTACAAATCTAGATATATTTCGTAGCTCATATACAATAAAAGTACATATATTCCTCACAGATGATTGAATTAATCATCATTCCTCTAAATTATCAATAAATTTGTCTGTGGCACTAGTAAATCACCAATTAAATAAGCTATCGTCTTTTATTATCTAAATGCCGTGTTAATTAGCTAAGTATTTCAAGAGTATGATGAAGCTTGGGGAAAGGTCGTTGCCATAATGAAGTTAGTCAAACAATTTCTAACGTCGTACAAACTTAACCAATTTTGCCTCATCCACTGTAGGATCATAAGATTTATTGGGTGGTAACTTCTTGACGCGTTTAGTGTTCACGGCCATCTGGTTAGATTATTTATAGATTTTATATCGCCTATAGGCGTATATCGTATAGTAAAAGCATTGTAATTACTGATCAAATATCATTTGCAACGTCAGGTCATACTGATTATTTAGACTCATCAAACCCATTTCGCCTCGCACCAGCCATACTAAACTGTAAAAAACATACTAATTTGTAAAACTGTCTATAATTAATTGTGTACAAGTAATAGTTTATACAAAAATACATCTACGTAGATGAAATGTATAGTCAACAAGGGAATACAATACCCTAATTAAGTAGATTCAGAAATGTTCAAAATTTATGACCAAAAATTCCACAATTTCTTAAAAGTTTATTTTTATCGATTTTTAGGAATCATTCAATAATTTGTCCTCAGTATCCTGTAATGTAAACCTGTGATCTTCTCTATTTTAAAATTTAACAATTGTAAATATTTTTGACAAAACATCCTTATAAGCTGTACCATTTTTCTCTATAATAAATAGCACCTTGAGGAGAAACAGCAACATTTAAGATGTTAAATGCCTAAGTTACGCTATACATTAGCCGGTGGCTCGCAGCCAACTTCGTCCGCAGGTGCTCGACAACGTACATTCGAGAATGTCCCGAACTGTTGGCACCAGCTTTTAATAAAAGCTTGTTTAACTAAACTTAAACACATAAGGTTCCATACAATTGCTAAGATTAAGCCCCTATGATAAGTAATATGACTTTCAGTAAGTAAAGGACTACGAGTAAGTTCGCAAATTTTTGCGGGATTTCATTGTTAACAAAGATCCCTTATAATTTCGCCAGAGTCACTGCCATTTGTGTGCTTTATATTTTATTAGTGAAAGAAAAAGCATAAATTCTATTACAGCAAATTAAAATGTATTCAATATTTTCATTCGTTAATATGTAAAAACGTATCATAGAAACAATATTTCGAGCGCTGGTGTTAAAAATTTAAAGCATCTTAGTATAAATTTATTTTATATCAACGGGCAGTTTATTAGAAAATGCACGTTATACCTTCGGACACCTGAATCCGTATAATCATAACTTCTGGAAGGTTTCTTGTACATTTGTTTTGTAAACGAAGAACATAAAATCTTTAGATATTGTTTGAAATGAAGAAATAAATTTTCACTAACATTAATTCGTAGAAAATAATGTATAAAATATATGATAAATGCACCGGATTGTTTGACTTCAATAAAGATTATTAAAATTTTGTAAATTATTAAATTGCTTTTACTTTAATATTAAAATATTAAGATATTCGATCATATACACAGTTATAGATACAATAAATAAATTGGACTCCGCGACAGTAATTAAGTAGGAAACACTGTAATTCGTTTTCGTAGCTTTCTAATATTAATATTAGATTTTATGTAAATTTTTGACATAATGCGCTTTTATTATATAAATGACAAGATACGTCATCTTCTACTGTTTGTCGTTGAACACAATTAGTACATGTCACGTGCACGTAGATACACGTTGCAAAAATGCGTAGATTAATTAAGGGATCCCTAATTTTATGGAACCAATATTCATTAGTAGGTATATAAAAGCGATTTGACGTAATTTATTCAGCACCAAGTAAATTGTGTCGTGTACAGTCAAGATTTATGATGAAGTCATTACGTTTTATGGGCCATAATTGATAGAGATAGCATCTTGGAGGCAGTGAAATTGCAAAGTGGGGTTTCGAGCACATTGAACTCAAAGCACATTAGTGTAAAAGAAAAATTACTTAGATTACCATAAACGACTGGTGTTGTAGTTATTAATTACAAATTTTTGATAGGAAAGCAACACGCAAACATTGTGCCATTATTTTAACATTATTTTGACACCGAAATAAGTTAATTGGATGATAAACGTACGCACCGTAGAGATTTTGTGGCCTTAATTCTTCGTAAATATACCCCTATATTGAGGCTGCTATTGTTTATTATCATTAAAAAGTTCTTTAAAACACCTAAAACACTTTTATGCTATGTAGATAGTTTTTTGAAGTAAAACCAATATAATTGTTGTTTAAACTAAATAGCTTTAATTCAAAAATACAGTTTAAATTAAAATACTAAAAAACACTTAAAATAAATACATAATGTCTATCGTTATATCAATACAACATTCTTATATATCTCGCTATATTTAAAAGTATTAACAAATACACTTATCAACATAATTACAATATTCAGAGAAACAAAACTTAAAAAATATCTTATTATTCTTTGAGTGTCAAACATGCTATGTTATTATTTGGAAACTCCGTCAAAAACGTACTGTATAGTTGACGTACTGTATAGTTCATACACAATTGATGCGTGAACCTGAAGATACAAAATAGACATCCCCAATAGATTGATAGATCCTGTTATTACAATGACAAGATTTATTTTTGAGTATGGGTGACAATTTGTTTATTTCATTTCTCATGCTTGATTTTATGTATTAAAAAATAATAATAATACATAACCAAATATTTCGAATAAAGTTAAACACTGTACTTGACTCTTGTAAGACTGTAATAAGATATGTACGTATGTGATATGTCTATTCAATAATATGTCCAATAATTTAGTAAAACATTTTTTCATCAATATTTAAAAGTGTCTAATTTCATTTTCATTTAAAAGATTCGATTATAAAACTGACTTGTGACTACAACTAAACCAACTAATTGAGTAATTATCTGTTTAATATGAAAAACAAATTTAGAAATTTCGTTTAAAATTCTCTGGTTTTTTAAAAACAGTAACACGAATAACACTTCGCCAAAATTTTGTTGCTTTGAGAAACGACGTATAAACAAATTGATAACTACACGTAGCTTCCCACATAAATATGATATTAACAATAAACTTGGTTTCGTGACAAAAATGTATTTTCAAAATGAAAAATATACGTTATTAAAAACAGTGTAGAAAATTTCTTTAGACTCGATCGTTATAACGACATACCATTTTTAATTTGAGTTCAAAAGGTAAATGCAGAAGTGTATTTTTGGCCTCTCACAGTTAAAAGCCTCTTAAGAATCTGAAAAAAAGAGAAAATCAACAAAGATAGGAATTTAGATGTCGAGACTATAAGAGAAACCTTTTGAATTATAAGTTTCGTGCTTCTGATGATTAATGTTATAAGAAAAGGTTACCTCGTGATTCCTTAGCCAAAAAGTGAATTTTCGGAGTGATTATACGATTATTTCAGATTATCCATTCATTATTTCAAATATTTTATTCCATTAAAAATAGTAAATACTTCTTCCAAGTCCAAGTCCCGTGAATCGTAGATTCGTAACCCACAAAGATATAAATGATGTTTCTAGAAGCAATCAAGAAAATTACTTATTTGTGTATAGTTTTATTTGTTAATCTAATATATAAAATTCTCGTGTCGCGGTGTTTGTAGTTAAACTCCTCCGAAACGGCTTGACGGATTCTCATGAAATTTTGTGTGCATATTGAGTAGGTCTGAGAATAGAACAACATCTATTTTTCATCCGTCTAAATTTTAAGGGTAGTCCACCCCTAATTTTTTTTTTAATTTTTAGATAAATTATTTATTTTTTATTTTGTTATGACTTGGGGTTAAAAAATACATACAACCCTTAATTTTCAACCTTCTACCACCAATCCCTATGTTTAATTAGCGTTTAGCGGAAAGACAACGTTTGCCGAGTCAGCTAGTCTAATATATAAATTTCTCGTGTCACGGTGTTTGTAGTTAAACTCCTCCGAAACAGCTTGACCGATTCTCATGAAATTTTGTGTGCATATCGGGTAGGTCTGAGAATCGAACAACATCTATTTTTCATACCCGTAAGTTGTAAGGGTTAAGAGGGTTAATAGAGAATCGACCAATATCTATTTTTAATTTCCGTAATGTTTCATTTCATGTTTTTTGTATTTCAATCAAAAATAATGTTTGGCGTAGAATATTTACATATACTAGTCGTCGAAATTCGACTATAATTAATTTAAATTATAAGTTTGAAAAGTGTTAAGGATCTGTTGTCAAAGACTATACTTTTACAATAATCAACAAATGTATAATGGATATATGCGCGTGTGTGTGTGTTAAATACATGATAGTGTGTGAATGTTTTTTTTTAATTGATTTAATGTATTTTTATGTCACTCACTTCAGCCTATAGCAGTCCACCGCTGGACACAGGCCGCCACAAGCTCCCACCAAAAATGGCGTGAACTCATGTTGCACTACAGACGCTGCTGCCCGTCTTCGGCATGTGTATTTCAAAGCCAGCACTTGGATAGTATCCCGCCATCTGTCGGCTTTTTAAGTTCCAAGGTGTTAGTGGAACTGTGTTTATCCCTTAGTCGCCTCTTACGACACTCACGGGAAGAGAGGGACTAGCTATATTCTTTACTGCTATAGCCACACAACCTTTGTGTATAGTTAAAAAAAAGTAGCATCCTGTACTTCTCTATATAAACTTTAATTGTGCGAAATTTCATAGTTCTCCGTCCGCGCAATTTTCATAAAAAGGGTACAAAGTTTTTGCTTCACGTATAAATTAAATTTATTCGCATATTTTCTAAAACTACCCTTCATCCATGTAACTATTTCTGCACTTGTTCCTGAGTACGTGGCGTCGCGTTCAACAAACGCAAAACAACATAACAAATAGCAATCACACTCAATGAGAGCGCACAAAACGCTGCGATGGCCCATTCATACACTTTCCAATGCCAGCGCAAAACAATTGAAATAGAAGCATAGAATTTTCCTTTGTTATGTCCGTATACCTCACTTAAAAAAGTAAAAAGCTTATTCAGAATTATGCATTAAATATTTTTGAATGCCTCTATTTTATTAAAAATTACAGAAATAAAAAGATAGAATCAATATTCAGAAATTTCTATTAAAATTAATAAAAAAGTAAAATTCTAATGTTTCATAAAACTTTGGCGTGAGGTTACGAACGTAACTTTCTTTTTATGTAATGTAGTTACTCTCACCTAGCCGTTGCAATTATTTATTAGAGAATTAGTAGACGCTCGGTACATTAAAATTTTATTGGTCATTTTTGGAGAAAGTTTCTGAGTCTATACCATGTTTACAAAATAAAAACCAATAAGTTTTGTATCTTAAACAATAACGTGATTTGTTTTCTGTAATGTCTACAATAGAATCATAAAAAAGTCAGACTTGAAGGACCAACGACTTCTTCGATTTAATTGAACATTGTGCATTTGTCCGTTTTTTTTTTTTACAAATGAATAATAATATTTTGTCTTTTATAAATTCAACTGTATTTGATCGAAATTCAAAGCAGATATTTACTGAGCGAAAATAGTTGAGCAAAAAAAGTTGGTCTCAATTATTTAAATATTCATCGGTTTCCCTATTTAATTACAAAAGTGCGTGGGCTAGTAAATAAATAATAAATTGAAATTGACTTTATTTAAGCACAGTACGCAATCCCTAATCCCTAATAATATTATAAATGTGAATGTAACTTTGTTTGTCACGCTTTCAAGCGAAAACTACTTAACCGATCATCATGAATCTTTGTACACCTATTATTGGAGGTATTAGGAGTAACAAGCATACTTTTTATAATAAAAAAAAACCAATGTGAGCGAAACCACGGGTAAAAGTTAGTAGCTATATTATTTACTCTTCTACGTATATTGAAATAAGTAATGGTATTATTAATTTCACTTATAACGCAACACTTTGTGACCGTTAAAATGATTCCGTGTATTAAAAATTAACGACAAAAAAACTTGTATTTTGATGTTTATGGTTTCGAAGCTATGAGAAAAACAATAAAAGAAAACGAATTGTAATTAATATTTATTAATGGAGCCAATGCGTACATAGGACACTCCTAAGCTCGAAGGATTTTATTTTTCCGTCTATTTTTGTATTTGTTTTACAAGAAAAATATTATTATAATTACAACGTAATGAAAGAATACCATAATTTCAAGATAAATAATATGTCTCTTCTTAATAATATATTAGGTAACTCTCATTTTTGCTTTAATACGAAATATAATTTTCATAAATATTATAATTCCGTCGTTTACAATAATTTCATTAAGAATAATTATGTCATTAACAATAATTAGTATTTAGAAAATTAATACGATTCCAGCCTTCGATAACGGTCGGAATGGTTGATACTTTAGGTGATTTTATAAGTTCCAAAAAATCATTTGATAGACGTGCGAACTTAAAGTACGCGGTTTTTAATATCGCGAACTTACTCAACTCGACGTCGGTGACACACGTGAAGCTTACTCATTCTCTATTGCGATGTCCTCGACAGAAGACGCTTTGTATTACTTAGGAATTGTATCGTATTACATTTTAAAAACCAAAAAAGACGAAGTTCTGAAATAATTCTTTTTGAGTAATTTCTCAATCGCAAGTAACAAAAATTACAAATACCTACACTACAAGCGTTGCGCGTCCACGAACTAGCGAAACATAATATCTCATTTAAATTTGATATCGATCTAATAAGTAGTTTTTGGGTTATATCTTATAACGCGTATTTACTTGACTGTTTTTTCGTCTACCTACGATGTTTTACTTGTCGATGTACTTGAAGTCGGGTTTTTTAATCACAATTATGTATCGCCACAAAGCTTCTTCTGTCTGTCTGACGACATCGCAATACAGAATGAGTAAGCTTCACCTGTGTCACCGACGTCGAGCCGAGTAAGTTCGCGATCTTAAAAACCGCGTTCTTTAAGTTCGTACCTCTATCACCCCCTTCGAGTCAAGTACACCGTAAACAAAATTATATTTAAGACATTACTTGCAATGGAAACTACAAGAGAACAATATTCTGAAATACGATTAATTTTGTGTGTGAATTTGGTGCAACAATACTACTTTAATTAGTTTGACTCCTTGCTGTAATTATAAAAACATATTCCACTTTTTTAAAATATCGAAATAAAATAATTTGACATTATATTAAAATCATTTTTTTTTATATTGTTATCAATTTTCTATTAGTATATGGCTTTAATTTACAATACACACTACAACGGGGTACGTAATATGAAATAACCTACCCAGATACGCCAGATACTGCAAGCGTTTAAGTGTTTTAGATAGATGTTTTATTTTATAATATGTAAATAATAAAATATAAATATGAGTACAATATTTTCTATTCGTATCATAAGTGCAAGCTGATGCATTTTACAGACAGGTGCTGAAACGATATTAAAGTCAGGCAAATCTATAACAGTTATTCTGATATTTCGTGAGAAGTAAACGTAGAACGTGAGAACGATAAATCAGTACTTTCTTTAAATATAAGGTTCCTTCATATATTTCGTAATATGAAATGTGGGTTGTATATCTATAAAAATCTAGTATAATACATTTAAACTAAATATGGTATAATGATAATTGTTTATGGTTGTTATATATTTAAAAACCCTTGCCAGTATTTGGAGGATTGGTGTTCAAATTGACGAATTGAAGTAAGGCATTCAGAACGGCGTCTTAATTTACTACGATTTAATTGGTCAAGGGACGCGACTCATCAAATTTTTTTGTACGCGAATAAGCAACTATATAATTAAACATAAAAGCTCATTTATTTATTTGAAAGCACTATTATAATTATTTTCTATAGAAACGGTGAAGGTAAACAAAGCACAATAATTGTGTTTGCTGGCAAACGAAAAAAAAACCAATTCCAATTTACATCGACAAGTAATACAACGTACGTAGATGACAAAATAATGAAGTATTTTTTTTTTAAATATACGTACATCGTCATACAAGCGCAAGCGTTTTTTGAAGTCGGTAAAAAATATAATAAAGCTTATTTGATGAGAAATACTTTATATCTAAACTTATACGTATTGTCTAAATGTTGTTTGATTACCTTTACTGGATATTTGCCACAAACTATTCATATTATATCTTTTTCGTCCCTTGTTGAACGATAATTTCCAATTTTCCGATTAGTGGTTATTCTCATCTATAATATTTTCAGTAAATTATTTTAATTAATTTCTAGCTATTCTCATCTATAATATTTTCAGTAAATTATTTTAGTTAATCCCTAGCTATTAGTAAAAACATCCTTATTTTTCCTGAACATACCGTTTTTGTTGTTACTGATATGACAGGTGATACGATTGGTGAAGTAGATACTGAAATCGATAGCTGGCTTGGATCTGGTAATTATAGAAACATAAAATGAAAAAAAAAACCTCACCCACACCAAAATATGTCATTATTTGCATTATTAATTAAGATATGTAGCTTCGTAATCTAAGTAACGTAATTATAATACTAAGAGGTATATATTAGATAAGACTATGATATTATGTATTATATATTTATGTCAAGTTAATTCATACTCACTTTGTTTATGAACATTTTTATTTGATTTACACTTATTTTTGCTCGCAACTTGATTAAGTTTCACCATGTCCGTATTAAATGATTTACCGCCAGCTGTGATCTTAAATAACAACAATAAAAAAAACTCAAGATTATTCTAAAAAGTAAATTTAAATACTTACGATAAAAACAATATGATCTTACATAATATTTAAGAATAGTTTTAGAAAGTTAAATTATTATTTTTTTTGTTTATATGTATGTTATTGTTATTGTACGTATGTTTATTTTTTTGTTTATATAGTATGACGGCGCATAGACATTTTTAGAGTGACGTTTTGGCACTCTGACACAACCCCGGGCGCTAGTGAGCTTGAGCGAGTGAGTCGGGACGGACATTGGACATTAGTTTGTCAACGGTCTCTCGATTCACATCGTATCGATACATTACGCGTTCGGTGGAGTGTCTCTGTGTGATTATTAATGGTTATTGAAGAACTAGTAAGAACTTTGTAGTGCTAATGAACAATTGTAAATCGAATTATAATTAGTGATTATATTGTGTATGATTTGCGAAGCGTCGTTTTATTCTCTTCGTCCGTCAACTCACGTCTACCCACATTATAATAGTTATTGTTGAATATGGATGCAATTAATAATGATGATATAGGCCAACTGCCTTCATCAGAAGTGGGATGCGCAGGACAAAGAACTGAAGAGAATATGCAAGGTAACACAGCGTCGGCCTCGTCGCAGGCACCCAATCTTCTACAAAATATGGAAATGTTACTAACTAGATTATTAGCGGCTACTCAAACGCAACCCACGAGTAATCCTCCCACGCAATTGATTCAGTTTGACCCTGACTGTGTGGATGCAGACATAGAAGGCTGGTGCAAAGTGACAGAAATTATTATTGATAGCAAGAAGTTAGAAGGTGCAGAGTTACTATTATTGCTTACACATGCCCTTAAGGGGAGGGCCGCCTCTTGCCTAACTAAACTACAATCATCTCAACTAACATGGTCGCAAATAAAAGAAATTTTGTTGGCAAAGTTCGCTAAGCCTATGTTACCACAGGATTATTTCGATGACGTGCTTCGATTTCAAATAGGTCTAAAAGAAACAGCATGCGAGGCGGCGGTACGACTATGGAGTATTATAGAACGCATTCCACGTAAAGAAATGGCTGAAGACATAATAACAGGATTTGTAGCATCAGTATTAAGTCAAAAGGATGTCATGATTCGTAGGGAGCTTCATTCTCATAATGTTGCCACTAGATCTCAACTCTTTCGCATCCTTAATGGAATATCGTTAAAGCGGAGGCATGATGGTAATGACAACCAAGAAATTGAATTAAAAAGAACTCGTTTTAATGAAGGTCGCTTTACGGGAGCATGTCACCGTTGTGGTGTGCCAGGACATAGAGCTGTTGACTGCCGCAAGAAACGTGAAGAAACTAGTTCCGCAGAGAAGAAACTGATCCAATCTTTTCGAATACCTGATAAAACGCGAGCGATTACGTGCTTCGTGTGTGGACAGTCGGGGCACCTCGCGCCGACATGCCCAGAAAGAAAAGAAAGGAGCGGTGCGCCGATAACCAAAGAGGTCAACGTCTGCGAGCGTAAATCATCGATGGGCACGTTAACTACATCATCTGGTGAGCCCGTTTCATTTCTTTTTGACAGTGGATCTGCTTGTTCGTTAGTCACATGTAGTTTTTCTAAAAAGTTTTCGGGTACGATTGAAAATAATTTGGTATATTTGACAGGAATAGGTAGTGAAAATGTAAAATGTAACTCACAAGTTCTTAGTTCCATCAATGTACAAGGTATTTCACTACAAGTATTATTTCATGTAGTACCGGACGGCACCATTGCGGAACCCGTAATTTTAGGTCGAGATTTATTAGGAAATAACATTCATGTCGAAATAGATAAGGATCAAATTATATTTTCTTTGCGTAAAGATATTAGTGTAACTGACAAAACGGATTATTTTAATTCTCTAAATACAGACTTAGACGGTGATAATAAAATTGCTCTAATTAAAATATTACAAAAATACAGCGACTGTTTTATCGATGGCATTCCGACACGACGTGTTTCTACAGGTGTATTACGCATAGATCTGATTGATCCTACTAAAACCGTGCAACGACGCCCCTACAGATTAGCCCCCGCGGAAAAAGAAATTGTGAGGCAGAAAGTCGAAGCGCTTTTAAACGCAGGTGTCATTAGAGAAAGTCACTCTCCTTTCGCTAGTCCGATCCTTTTAGTCAAGAAAAAGGATAATACGGATAGAATGTGCGTAGATTATCGGGAGCTCAATTCTAATACACGGCCCGAGCACTACCCGTTGCCAAGAATTGACGAACAAATAGATCGTCTTCATGGTGCCCATTACTTTTCTTCATTAGACATGGCATCTGGCTATCACCAAATTTTGGTAGATCCCGATAGCATAGCACGAACGGCATTTGTGACCCCTGAGGGCCAATATGAGTACCTGGCAATGCCGTTCGGGCTTCGGAATGCAGCATCTGTCTACCAGCGGTGCATTAATAAAGCATTAGGTCCCTTAAAAGATAAAGTAGCATTAGCCTACATGGACGATGTCTTATGCTATTCTGATGACGTTATAAAGGGTTTGGAGCGCCTAGATGCCACGCTGAAAGCACTTTCAGACGCGGGCTTCTCTTTTAATATTAAGAAATGTGCATTCTTGAAAAAGGAAATTGACTATCTAGGATATGTGATAAAGGCGGGAAAGGTAACTCCCAATCCATCAAAAGTGCAAGCTTTAGCAAACGCTCCCACACCTAAGACAGCTACACATGTTAGACAATTTCTAGGGCTTGCGTCCTACTTTAGACGCTTTATTCCTAATTTTACCCGTATCGTAGGACCCCTATACCCACTAACAAAATTAAAAGGCCCAATTAAATGGTCAGAAGCACACAGTGAGATTCACAAAAAGATTGTGAATATACTTACGACAGAACCTGTACTAACAATTTTTGATCGGGATTCGCCAATAGAACTACACACTGACGCGAGTTCAGAAGGATATGGGGCGATACTAATCCAAAGAAAGAATGGTGCACCTCATGTAGTTTCCTATTTTAGCCGTAGAACATCAGATACAGAATCGCGATATCACTCTTATGAGTTGGAAACGTTGGCTGTTGTTCGAGCTGTAGAAAATTTCCGCCATTATTTGTATGGTCAACATTTTACAGTCTTTACAGACTGCAACTCTCTGAAAGCATCTAAATCAAAAACCGATTTAACCCCTCGTGTTCATCGGTGGTGGGCTTTCTTACAAGCGTATGATTTTGATATTGTGCATAAACACGGAAAAAGCATGGAACACGCTGACTTCTTATCAAGAAATCCACTTTCAGTTTCAGCATCTGGACCCTCTCATACGAATGACGGCTCGGGCGTATCCAAGAAAAACAAAGAAGTTCATTTTGTAGAGTTGCATAAAGGCTGGCTTTCTGTAGAACAGAAACGCGACAAAGAGATTCAAGATCTTATCAGTAAGTACCATAACAAAGATTTACCAGAATTGGTTGCGCATACTTACGATGTCCGAAAGGGCATTCTTTATCGAAAAATAGAACGTAAAAAGACTACCTTTTGGTTGCCAATCGTACCTAGATCTCTTACATGGACTTTGATTAATCATGTGCATACAGAAATCAAGCATCTTGGCGCTGAAAAGACGCTAGACAAAATATATGAACAATATTGGTTTCCACAGATGGCTAAACAAGTTCATAAGTTTATTGAATCCTGCATAGTTTGCAAAGCCTCGAAGGGTTGTTCCGGGGCTCAACAAGTACAACTCCATCCAATACCAAAAGTAGCGACACCGTGGCATACTTTACATATCGACATGACAGGAAAACTCAGTGGAAAGAGTGACAGGAAGGAATACGCTTCAGTCATAATCGATTCCTTCACAAAATATATCCTACTTCAGTATACACCCTCACTTGATGCGACAAGTGCCATTAAGGCTCTTAGAAAAGCTGTCTGTCTATTCGGCGCCCCAAGGCGGATTATTGCTGATCAAGGACGGTGTTATATAAGTGCAGACTTTAAACAATTTTGCAGCGATCATAACATGGAGCTTCATCTCATCGCTACTGGCTCTAGCAGGGCTAATGGTCAAGTCGAGCGGGTGATGAGAACTTTAAAATGCTTACTTACCATAATAGAAAACGAAACCAATAAAACATGGAGAGACGAGCTCCCAGAGGTGCAGTTAGCTCTTAACTCCACACGTTCCAGAGTAACCGGATATACGCCAACAGAATTGATGTTTGGCATACGAGCACAATCCTTAGGAATGTCTAGTATATTACCTCACTCGGAGCCCGAATCTCGCCTAGACTTAAGCGCAATTCGTCAGGATGCATCTTTAAACATTGATAAGGCTGCCACAGCTGATACTATACGTTTTAACCGCGGTAGAGCGACAGTAAAACCTTTTGCACAAGGGGATTTCGTCTTTACAAAATGTAGTGAACGTAATCAAACGAAATTACAACGGAAGTTTAAAGGACCTTTTGTTATTTCGCGAGTTTTAGACAACGATAGGTATGAACTCAAGGACATTGATGGATCTAACAGAACTTACAAATATGCTCACGAAAATTTACGTTCGGTACCCAAAGGCTATAGTGGATTAGTTGAAGCAGCTACTATCTTAACTAATAACGCGGAGGAGGCCGAGACGGCGATCCACGATCAAGAGAATGAGGGGGTACCATCTGACGATGATAGTGATACAATTTCTATAGCTAGTTCACAAACTCTTACCGCTAGTTCGGAGACCCTCTCAGCCTCTGAGCGTGATGAAAACTAAATCGTAAGTTTACCTAATATCAGAACCTGTCTTAATGTTGCTTTAATTGTAGTTAATTTTTGATATATGACCTCATGCGTGACAAATTGGAAAATTTCGAGAAGTGTCTGGGCGTTAGAACTGGCTCATGTGGGTCGATGTTCTAAGGCAGATTGTAGTGGCGTGTTTGTGTATACTGGACACAGTGATCGGTCAAGGAAACTGGCCTATACAGGTCGATGTTTCCGACCAGATCTCTGGTCGTGTGTGTAATGTTCGATTGTGTTAAATGGTCGAAGGGACGCTGAGGGGTTGTCCGGTCTATGTCAGCATTGCTAATGTTGGCTAGTCGAAGGGACGCCTGTGCTCAGTTGTCCGGTCCATTGTATGGTGAAACGGAAATGTTAAAAATTACATATTACATGAGACATGGCACTAATTATATTGAGTCAGGGATGAGCGAGCGTACTGAAAACAATAAATCGTGTTCTATCTTTTTAGATCAACTGGAACAGCGAGGCAGGATAAGAAGCACGAGGGCGTGCTATTGTCAGTCCGGCCGTGACGGCGCATAGACATTTTTAGAGTGACGTTTTGGCACTCTGACACAACCCCGGGCGCTAGTGAGCTTGAGCGAGTGAGTCGGGACGGACATTGGACATTAGTTTGTCAACGGTCTCTCGATTCACATCGTATCGATACATTACGCGTTCGGTGGAGTGTCTCTGTGTGATTATTAATGGTTATTGAAGAACTAGTAAGAACTTTGTAGTGCTAATGAACAATTGTAAATCGAATTATAATTAGTGATTATATTGTGTATGATTTGCGAAGCGTCGTTTTATTCTCTTCGTCCGTCAACTCACGTCTACCCACATTATAATAGTTATTGTTGAATATGGATGCAATTAATAATGATGATATAGGCCAACTGCCTTCAAGTACATTTAGGAAAACTTACAAAATATTTACTACTGAGTTTACATACAGTTGTGTTGTAGTGTTATTAACAATTTGCATGGTAGTATTTTACTTTACAATATGCTATTACCTAAAGAAACATACTTACTGTATTTTCTTTTTTATTCGGCACGAATTTGATTGCGAATTTATCAGCTATCCTGTGTACTAATCCCTTTGCTGTCCATAAATCACTTGACGATGTAGCGTTTAGTTTGCAATTAATACAATCTGTAGTTCTAAAAGTAAGTAATAAATTTTAAGTTTCGAAAATGATGCAATATTACTGAAATATATTTAAAATATTAAATTCAAATTATATTTACTAACATTTGACCATTAGTTTGATACATAAATCTATATAAATCAACGTCATTTACTATAGAACTGGTCAATGATTGATCTGATTGTTTAATATTTAACGATGTATCTTCATCACGTTTGATTACCTCGTAACTATTGGTTGAGTACATATTAGAATCATTTAAAGCAATGTCTTCGAATATAATTATTGTAGGGTTTGTTGATGTAGTAAAATTTGAAAAGCATTCTTTTCTAACTTTGCTGTCTTTTTTATCTTGTAAAGAATTTGTGGTTTTATATTTAGTTAGTTTACCATTCTGAGAATTGCTATTTAAACGACTTCCTGTGGTTTTTAAATTAATGTAACTCTCTTTGTTTTTCGATTTCATATATTTAAAATTTATATTCTTTAATTTATTTAAGATATTGAATTTACTTGAAACTTTTATGTTTGGATTGTTGTTCTTGATTAGATTCTTAGTTCGTAGAGTGATCGTCTTCTGTAGCAATTTTTTTGCCGCTGTAGAGGTAGATTTTGTTGTATCATCATTAAATTTGTTTAACTCATGTTTAACTTCATTCATTAAACATTTTTTATTATTTTTAATTTGTTTTGGTAGAATCGAATTTGAAATATTATATGAAGTCGTAGTCTTTACAAATTTATTTCGCTTTCCTTTGTTGTTAAAAGAAAGTGAATTTAAAAGTTTGTTTATATTTTGAAGAGTATTGCTTAAATCGCTTTTATTATATATTTTTTTATCATTGTCCACATCTGAAAAACGTTTTTTCATTGTTGTTGTACTTGTTTTGTTCGAGCGATATTTTTTTTCATTACTATCCCCTTCGCTAGTTAGTTGTTGAGTTATAGATAGAATATTGCCTTTCTTTGAACTCATAATATTTCTTTTTGCATAATTTGTTTTTATTGAGTATTCGTGTTCACTATTTAAATTGCCTTCGTGTTTATTATTGTTGCTATCATGAACACAATTTAAAGAAGAATATAAATTAATTTTGTTTTCAGTTGCCAATCGTTTTTTGTTATTAAATTTCAATGTTTTGCTGTTTTTACTTTTATACATATCGTAGTAAAACGACGTCGTCTTGCCTTTTTTTCGCTTAGACCACATTTTTAAAAAATTTATGAAACCCTTTTTATTCTTGTCTTTAACGTCATTAATGTCACACAATGTAGGAAAAGTATTCGTTTCATTCACATTATTTTTCAAAGAATAAGGTGTGATTTTTGATGTATCTGTATCGCATATTAGGTTTATTTTTATATTGTTAAGCGAATATATACTTTTCATTGGTACCTTGTCATCGTTTAAATAAGATCTTTTGTAAATTTCTTTTGTTAAATAGTTATTTAATGTATTTAAATATTTTCTAACGGGTAGTGAATTATTTTTTTTATGGGTATGTTTAGATATATTCTGCAAACTGTCCAATAGAACAGATTTTTCTTTTGCTAGCAGACTGTCAGTTTCATCGACATTAAAACTCCGTTTATCAATATTTGATGATATCATTTGACAAGTTCGGCCTTGACATTTCCCTTTAACTCTTTTATAATAATCATTTAAAACTTTATCAATTCGATGAATTACATTTCTTAGTTTTTTCCCATCAGTTGGATTCATCCAGAAGAATGTTTGTATTTCTGTACAATGATCAATCACGTATTTTTCTAAATTATCAAACTCAAACATCAGTTCAGATATAACTTTATCGCTTTCAGCACAAGTCCTACACATAGTTCTGTTAGCTTTACAATGACAATGACAAACCCTTTCATGTCCAAAAAATCTCTTAACTCCATCAAAATTAACATTTCTTTTTTTATTGCGTACAATATTTGTCGTCCTATCACGTTCTTTTGTTTTATGTACGTTACGCTTGCATATTATTTCATTATTAGAGGTTAAATTCTGTACTACTTTATTACTTGAGGAAATTATTTTAGTGTCACTCGCTGGTTCTGATTTTTTTGAAACAGTTGATACTGTTACATGTCTTATTTTTAAATTTGATGTTTCCAGCATATTCATAGGTTTTAACGCAAAATTGCTTTTAGGATAAGTAATGTTCGTATTTTCAACCAGTAAATATAAGCCTGGAGACAGAATACTTTGCTGGACTGTAGTCGGTGTGTTGGTAGTTTCATCGAATGAATGTATTTGATATTCTAAATCTACCGGAGTTGACATTATAGCCGTAAAGACTTTACGAACGTTAACAGACTCTAAAGATCTTCTCTTATCATGTATTGCTGATGGAATAGCAATGTGAACTTGAATTGAATTTAACTGATTATTTTTTTCAAGTAAAGGCGTAAATGTCATATTCTTATTGCGATTCGATTCTAGTATAGTCGTTTCTTTATCTTCCATTCCTTGAGTACTTTTTAATAAATCAACTACGACTTCTAGGGCAGCAACATCTTTAGCCGTAAAAGTTGGAGAGTCTTGAAGAGCTCGCTTGTCATACTTTTTCCTCTATAAATTCGACCAATTAGCATTTTCTACCTAAGATGGCAATAAGATAACAAATATGGATTGTATACGTTCATATTTTTTTTAATGCAAATAAATATTTGGAAAGACTAAACATTTCATGTAACAATATATAAGTATGAACTTCAGTTAAGAAAATATCTGTCAATATGTCTGTCAATTTGAACTATATATTATATAATTATGTAAGTAATATGAAGAAAAATATTTACCCTTTTTTCATCAAACTTATTCATCAGCTTAAAGTTAAACACCTTAGATTTAGCTGGACAAAAAAATATATTTTTTTTAATTTAGTATAATAAAAAACTAACATTTTTGAAAGTTAATACGATATTAGTTATTTTCAAACAAATAAATAAACTAAATGACGCAAAAGAAAACTAAAAAGGTATTATGTGTTCAGAAACTTCAAGAAATATGGTGAATATTATTTTTTTATATTCTATAAAGTAGCCAAACAAACAATCTGCCTTTTTTATACAACTAGGTTGTGAAACAAACGGCTCACCTGATGGTAAGCGATTGCTGTAGCTTGTTTTGCTGCCTGCAACACCAGAAGCATCGCAAGTGCATTGACGCCCCTACTTCCAATCCCCCTGGAGCTCTGGTACCTTACTTACCACAGCAACACAACTATGTTTGAAAGCAGTAATATTTAATTGTGATCTTCTGTAATATCGCGGCACTTCTTCGGTCGGGCTTCTCCAGGTTTTGATAAGGATATTTCGAGCTGTGCCCTACCCCATTATTATTTTTTTTTTTCGTTTATTATAAGTATTAAGAAGACAAGTTCATGAATAACGACTTGTGCCGCTTATTATAAACAATGTTTGAACTAAATATTTGTATTATATACGAGAATATAAAATTGAATATAATAAATGCTAATATTTTGTTTAGTTCTAAATTCGAGAAGTACTTATTATTATCTCAAAAGATTATGTTCTTATAACGCTAAAAGTATAGTCAATTATTATACCTTTTTGATCGTGTTGGCTATCTTCAAGTGTTTCACCAATTATCAGATGGCTATCAATAAAACAAAAGTTTTTCTTTTAATACTGACATACGAAGCTATGTATAATAAATAAGTATTAACAACATTTTATTAAACGGAAAGTTTCCGGATTAAAAGGTATAGTAAAAATAACTTACTTATCATTTATATTTTTGTATTCCGACAAAGCCATACCTGAATCTGTAAACACATACTTATATAAATTTTATCTTAGAATATAAAAATTAACAGAGTAAACTTAGACTCTTACTAGTGTCAGTATCAGAGTTCCAATTACAGTATGGTTTATGAAAAATAATATCATATTTAAAACTATGTCCTTTCATTTGCACACGATTCGGGATGCCTTGTCCAAAAAACATATTCGATTCAACTTTACCGTGAATATTATTTCTTAGAGGTGCGTTCGTTGAAGTTAATGAATCCTCTTTATTTAACATATGAGTAAACCTGAGCGGATCTCGACTCGCATTTATTTTATATAAGTAATTAGTGATGCAGGTCGACTTCTTTTTTACGAATCTGTCTGGATGATTATCTTGCTGTCGTTTTAATGCTGTTATGTGTTAAATTAAATCATTACTAACTTTCAATGCATTTCATTACGTATAAATTGTGAAAAAGCTTACCATAACACTTTTTCAAATCATTAACATTTCGATTGCTTGCCTTTGAAATGACTTTATTTTTTGATTTCCAGGATTTTACGCTTTGAGGAACTGGGATACTCAAAGGAGCCATAACGGATGCCACATCAATATCATGTTTCTTTAAAAATTTATCGAATTCGTCTACTTGCATAGGAATTGGAGTATTAAAATACTGTTCAGGAGGACTATATGTGTGTTCTGGTTTATTCTGAAAAGCATTAACGCCAATAGAAACAAACAGGATATAAAGAATACAAACACGATCAAGATAGTATATACTTACATGTGACTTAAGGATTTTTATTTTAAACAAATTTATTTCTGGAAAAAAAGCATTATGTATTATTTAACGACCTATAATTTAATTTCAAAATTGCTCTAAAACATTGTTTAGAAGAAAAAAATAGCTAAAGTAAGGGTAGAAGAAAAAAAAAAACAAAACATATGAGTAATTCATTTGTATATACCATTATTAAAATTGTTTTGATCGATAGAACCGTTGAAAACTTCGTCAGGTATATTTTTTTCTATATCTGAGTACATTGAATTTTTCGATGAATAGTTTTTGCGAGAATTAACTCCATTTTTTGCATACATATTGATGTCTGGTGTTTCATTAATTAGAGAATCAAGGAAAGAATTCGATGTTACGTAATTTGCTGTGGTAGGCCTGATTGTTACCATTTCATTAAGTTTTTTGATTTCATGGTTCAAAATACTTTTCTTGTGCGGAATTGTAATTGCATCGATTGAAGTTTTCACTTGACATTTATTGAATTTAGCTGGTTTTATTTTAACATGCGGCCTGAAGCTATACAAATATTTGTTTGTTTGTTCATCTTTATATGGAACATATACATTATTTCTATTAGATATATCCAAATTTGCTTTACTAGAACTAGCTTTATGTTTTAAAGTATTTATTTTAGTAACTTGTGAATTAAATTTCAGAAAGCTATAAGCGCTTGGTGATTTAGTTCGTTGTATATTTTTTCTATTCTTTTCTTTCAATTGTAACGGAACTTCACTTGCATACTCTCTTTCTTCCTTTTTTTTGTTACCAGCACTAAATCTTGTTCTTAAATTTTCAATGTCATCACTAATGCTGTCTTTTGTCATTGTAGTAAAGGTTGGAAAAGTATAAGCTTTTGTTAAAACATTTTTGTTGTTAGATGTTTTATAATTTACATTAATTATATCGTCGCTTGTATGTTCCACGGAATATTGATCTAAATGTTTCAGTATCCAATGTTAGTCAAAAAAGTCGTTATAAAATAATTAATATATTTAAAATAGTATAAGTATTTATTTATAGTTTAATATCGTTAGGTAAAAAAATTGTAATGTATAACCAAAGTGTTTTTAGAATGTGGAAAAATAAAACAAACTAATATCAAAATTAAGAATAACAATAAAATTACCTCGGGTATGATAATCATCTTTATCAAGTCTGGGATTATTATTAAAATACAATTGTTTACGGCTGTCTCCAAATTTGAGTAAATTATTATCCATACTAGTACTTTGTAAATCAAGAGAAGGATATAACACATTGAAATCGGCTGAAATGTTTGGAACTTGTTTTAACATATCCTCAATTTTAAAATAGTCTTTAAACTTGATATTGTTTGGTTCCGCAATGTACGTATCTGATACAACTTCGTAATCAAAATTTTTTTGTCTTCGAGTACTATATTTAGGCCTGGTAGCTTTTACTACTTTGAAAAATTTAAAACGTGGAATTCGTATATTATTTTCTCGCTTCTCTATTCTATCTTTTTTATTTTTCGTTATCAATTTTTTTGGCGCTGAATCGATACCTTCCGCTACATCCACTTTCATCGTATTCGAATTTAGTTTACAATTTTTTAACCTTTTCCCTTTTTTAAAATATCTTCTTTGTTTATTTTGTCTTTCAATTTTGAAATTGTAATCAGCTAAAATTTTATTGTTACATAAAAATTTGAATATTGAGTGCCTAGTATAATTTAGTAGTTTAACATTTTACAAACCTTGCAACAATTTGTCGCTCGTTATGTGTTTAGAATCCAAATCAAAATCATTTAACAAAATATCTTTTGGAATACGTTGTTGTGAAAAAGAGTTTATTTTAGACGTTGTAAAATTTTCTTGTTTACAGTGGTCAATACCAGCAGCACTTACCAGCAGTTTTGATTCTTTGAATGCTACTGTTTGTGATGTATGAAATTTTCGTGGAGGATCTTTATCCAAAAATATAAAAAAATGCTTTTTAAACCAAGAATCTTCACTTTTAGTTGAAATTTCTTGATCATCTAAAGTTTCTGACTCAACGAATTTTCTTTTTAGTCTTGCTGTGGGTAAATGCGGAATTTTATTAAGAATAAATTTTCCTATGTCATCTACTTTATGATGTTTATGAGCTTGATATCGAACAAGATTAGAATACTTTTTATCATCATAATTCTTTTGATAATTTAAGTAGTATTTATAACCATTTACATAATCATTATATGCTATTTTGTCACTTATAGCTTTATAACTTGAATTGTCAGTAACATTATACCGATTATTTAGATCATCAAATATAGTATCTGTATTATTATTATTATCAAAAAGCCTATATCTTATATTTTTCCTTTTATTTCTATGAATAAGACTTTCTTCTGGGTTTATTTTTCGTTTCGCTGGAAGGCTCTTTGTATATAACATATTCATCACATTGTTTTCGTGACTTTTGGTTAGGAGTAGTTCAAATACTGAAAGCATTGAGTAATCATCACCAATTATAGGTATTGAATGTGATGATAAAGTAGTAGAGATGCTATTTTTCTGCGTTCTATTTCTCTTACTATGATGCTTTTCTCTTAAAGAAGATTTTAATATTGAATTTGTTTCAGGTAAATTTGACGTTGCATTAATTTGCGTTGAATTAGTAACTCCAGGTGTTTTATCACGTAGCTTATCAAGCTCGTTTTCAACGGTAACTTTTGTCTTGTTTATTTCTTCTTTATAATCGTTCGATAATTTGTTTTTTATTTTATTAAAAATATGTTTGCACTTTTTTTGTAACACATTTTCAATATTGTTTGCTAAGGTAAATGAATCTTCTTTTATGGATCTCACATTAATATTATGCTGTATTTTGTCATTATCCGCAGTATTAGCTTCAAAAATATATTCACTAATGTTATTATTATTTTCAAATGGTAAAAAGGTACTGAATGAGAAATCTGTAAACAATTTTGGTTTTCTTAAAAAGACGTTTGAACTAAATGTTGTTTCTGTAACGGTACTGCTAATTAAATCTGATACTGATGGTTCATTTAGTGTCATCATTTGTATTTCTCTGTGTTTCACTTCATTAAGAACGGCTTCAATCTCAGCTGTCCCTAAAAATTCTATGTCATCATTACTAGATTCAGTAATATTATTTCTAGCCAAGTTATTGTTTCTCTCTAACAATTTGTCATTAGTAAGAAACGTGCTACGATCATAACCATATACTTTTTTTAACTTTTTATTTTCAGTTGATGGAATATTGCTTAATTTTGTATTATAATATTTCATATCTGAAGTTGAATATTTCTGATGATCTTGAACATTTTTAAATATCTCAAATTCTTTTACATTCATCTCTTTACTTGCCAATTTTCTTTTAGATCTTCCTTTATTTCGATAATATAAAGTTCTAGGATAAAGAAAATCTAAATCTAGTATTGGTTTTTTATCGTATTCATGAAGTAATTGTACTTCACTTTCTATTGATCTTTCCTTACTAATATACTTTGTATTTAAACTGCCAATACTTCCAGCATTTTTTTTATTTGTCATACTTTTAAACACAGGTCGAGCGTTAAGAATCACTATACAAAAATACAATCTGCAAAATATATAATTATAAAAATAATTTAGCTTATTTATTAATTTTAAAGTTAAACTAAAAAAAAGTAATATTTCGATTAGAAGTAGACAAGACAACATGTATATATTATGATTGAAAAAAAAAGTGCAAGAGTTAATAGCTAATGTTAATTATAAGTTAATAAATACTTTTATATTATTAATTATATCTACTAAGTAATACCCTAAGAAATCCAAAAATATCATTTCATATATTATAATGACACTTATTAAAATATACAACTATATAGCTTTTAAAAATAGCCATTTTTATTGAATGACATTGTCACACCAAACCATAGAACTTTATAAACGTCCAATTAAACAAAGATTATATTATGTGTAATCATATAAGATCTCATAACAAATACTGTAAACGAATAATTTATTAAACTGGGTGGACCGATTCGATGATCCTTTTTTTAATCGAAAGGTGGTACGTTTTATGTGGTCCAATTAAACTTAATTAAGATCTAACAAGTAGTTTTCAAGTTATATCTAATAATGGTATTTTCTTGACTATTTTTTTGTCAATCTACGTTTATATTATACCGCGTAACTTTTCACTGGATATATCAATATCGATGATTCCAATTTTAATCGAAAGCTGAGGTTTGTTTTGCAGTTTTTTTTTTTTCATTTTGATCGAGATATAATGAATAATTTTTGATGGAGCGTATTTATGTAACGGTGCGTACACGTCGTTGTCGTAACGCCATTTAATAGAACCCAACAGGGTAACGCCTTCTATTGGAACCCTATTAGGTTCCGATAGATGGTGTTATATGTTACTCACTTTGCGGCGCGCTAGAGGTCGTAATTTTTCTCGAAAACGAAAAATTAAAAAACGAATTTGTAGGTCTGAACAGGCTCTACAAGTTTTATTTCAAACATTTTTCGATCTTTTTCACGAGAGAAAAGAAAATAGGGAAAAACAATTTTTTCTCCCAAAATTTGTGGCTTTTTTTAACGATATCTCAATAACGATGATCGATACGTGAAAAATGTATATGACCTTAATTGTAGATCGTAAAAAGAGCAACAAAAAGTATTCTATAAAAATTTTCGTATCTCAACGGGGAACCGAGTTATGATAAAAAAACTGAGTTTAACCCTTTTTTCAAGATGGCGGAAAACCCACAAGGTTAATTTGGTCGACAATTTGAACTTAAGCTTTTCTAGCCATCCCCCACGTAATATCTAAAATTTGGCTTTCTCGGTTCATTTGCATTTCTAACCCGATTTTTCCGACGTAATGACTGGACTATTAGAAACTACTTCGTTTCGAAATATAGTACAATGTAGTGAGATATTGTCAAATAGAGAGCAGTGGCAGTTTATTGTTTATAAATAATTTTGATGATTCTTGTTTTAATCAAAAGCTGATATGCTTGTCTTGATAATGCTGATTTTGTGATGCCCTTTAAATTTGATCGAGATCTGATAGTTATCAGATCTCGATCAAGTTATCAGATCTCGATCACTTTTGTTATTGAAATCGGTTTTTTTCGTTTGCAAGCAAACACAATTATGACACTGACATATTTAAAATTATAAACGTTGTCATAATAAACTCTTAAAAAATAACGACTGTGTAGCAAATGGTTATACAATTCATTTTTTTTTTTTCATTGTAAATAAAAAATAATTCGTCACAATAATATAAAAATTATTTCGTTTTTAGGGGAAATTAAACACAATTTCACCAGCTCAGTCACTTAAGCACTTAAAACGTCGCAGAGATGAATGGTTCAACTTTAGCGCTTAAAAGTTACCGGGCAAAGAATAAGTCTACATTTTTATCTAGAAAACTGCGGAATATCTATTAGAGTGAAAAACATACTTCCTGTGTAGAAATATGTTCAATTACATAAAATAATCATTTATTTTTCATATCAATTATTTAAATGTTATATTTTAATTAATATTAATTAATTTTATTTATTTATTTTATTTATTTTATTCGAAAACCAACAGCGTTACAATTCGTATATATATGACATTTAACATAATATTAACAATAATAAGGCCAGTAATAGGTTTTCCTATCTATACATCTTAGTACTGTTACAAAAGGGCAGTATTAAGAGCCGATATTAAAATGACTTAAAAAATAAAACAAAATTAAGTTAATAGGATAGCCACGTAAATGATAGTAACATAAAAGATACATGACCTAGCACACTAAGCATCAAAGACTAACAACAAGACGTAGAATAAGTACAGTGAGTCCAAACGTATACAAATAGCCAATGTAATATAATTTTTATATATAATTACCAACAGACATTGCAATTCTATTCATCTGTATAGATAGCAAATTAATTAATATTAATATAAACATTATTGAATGAAGAAATATGTTACCCTCTTTGTTATCCATTGTACGTAAAAAATTAAAATATTTATGGCATTTCTTAAACTGGTTAATACTAAAACTGAAAAATGTGGTTATGTGTATTTTATTTGAGAGCTATTTTTTAATCCATGTATACAGAATTTAGGATTTCAATATAATTGTTTTGTATTCGTCTTTATAATTAAATGAAATGGCGCTGCTACCTTTCCTTATCGTCCTTACATAAATATATTTCCTTAAAAGTCTACTGTAAACATCTATTAATTACTATTAACCTAGAAATATCCAATTTCTTATCTTATTTCCACACAGTGTAATTTCTCAAATGTAGGATTTACTATCCGCCATCCGACATTGGTTTTATGATGACGTAATGTAAGCCATTGTACTTCCCCAGCTCGCCATAAAACTAACGACACATAATTTGTGAAAACCCTTCAAAGCGATTCCGTAGGTGAATTCACATATAGAATGTACGAATATACTCGTTAAAAACATTATACCCTCCGCAGTGAGGTTAATGATTAAACCAAGTTTTGATAATATTAAAGCTACACCGTCCTTTGCCACAAATAATTACTAAATTATTTTTATATAGAATACAAATAAATACAATGAATATGTAGCATAGCTCAACGTAATAAATTTGTTCATAAACAAATATTAAATTATGAAGATTATTAAGTTATTTTTATATTTCAGACGTTGTCTAATGTGCTTAAATATATTTTTATGAGATACCCAAAAAAGAGTTTTTAATGTATATTTTTTATCTAGTAGATTTTTCCTTATATTATTCTGATATTATTTTTAAATAATCTTGTCTATTCGAATCTCAATTCATTCAAAAAGTGTACAAAAATAAATCACGACTTCGTATTTAATTTATTGCATATTATTTTTCCAAATTAAAGTTAAAGACAAAACAAGCAGTCATATCTATATATTCCAGAAGCTCTAGCCTCTTTCGGAATTATTCAATATGAATATTGCTCCATATTTCTTTTCATTATTCCAAAGGCCCTTTTCAACGTTTAGAAAAGAAACTCCAGACCTTTATATTTCCTCTTTTGGACAGTCTTTTCGTGTACAGAGAATCCATTTCTTTCGATATGTTTGTTGAAGTTGTTATGTTTTATTTATATGTACTATTTCATCAGGAGAAATTATAATTAACATTTATACTCGTTCTTAGAAAAGAAGTATAATATTTCACGTATTTAATTACATTAGTTTGACTCATAACAGTATTTTATTAGGTTGATAATTAAGTAATATGCCCGCAGCGAACCTCAACTTAAAAAAATGACATCTTATTATTTATGTATAGGCTATGGAGAAGACTTAAATGCTAGTAATAATGCAGAAGTAAATGTATTTAATAGACAAAAAAAAAGTCCATAATTAATGAAGTTTCATAAGACTAAAAGGTCTAAAACATGTGTGATTCTCAATTTATATTAGTTTTAGATTAATATAATAACACCTTTCTGTAACTTTTTTAATGTTATCTTATTACAACCATAAAACCATTAAAAATAATCTTTACCTTGCAAAAAAATTAAAACTTTTGCAAACGAAATGGTTGTGGCGCTGAGACGGTGCGGAGGATTGAGAGGAAGATTTTTCCTTCCTATTTGAGGGCGGGTGTAGACGGGTTTGCTCGAAAGCGCGTGCCGTTCGGATTGCGCTGAACTACAGCTTCTGTGGGGCTGCACGGTCCAATCCAGGGGCGGAGGTTGGGCTGGTTGTCTGGCGTCCCGGTGATGGACGCTCCTAGAACTTGCCCCTCCCTCCTGCAGAGGGTGAAGGGTTTGTCTATTGGACCGCTTGAGCGTTCCTTCTAATGGCGCCGAGAGCCCAACACCGGGGGCGTCATGGTAACACTACCAAGAAAACCGCCGCGAAAGCGATCCCATGACGTCCCACTACGGTGACAATGGAAATAGATTACAACAAACAAACCGAGTTTTGGTGGATAGTCAGTCGATAGGCAGTCGGTTGGGAGCACCACGCTTCTATCACTTTGGCGGCGGGGCTAGTCCGTAAATAACATTTCCCCATCTTTAAAAAATAAAATAATAAAACAGTGAAAGAGCGTTTAACGCACGCTATTATACGTGCTGATGGCAAACAATTTTCGTCTGCACGCTCGCCGAAGGTACTTCTGGGGACAAAAAAACCTACACAACTCATCATTCAGATCAGTAAATTTACTGAGGTAGGACACAGCAGGAAATATTCTGCTCAAAACCTGGAGCAGCCTGACTGGTGAAATACTTCAACTTTACAAAAGATTACAGCTATATTATTACCTTCAAGCAGTGTTGTGTTCCTGTTGTGAGTAAGGTTGGGTTACGGGTAGGATCGGCAACTCGCTTGCGATGTCATTTAGTGTTGCAGGCGTCTAAAGGATACGGTAATCGCTTACCATAAGGTGAGCCATACGTTTGTTTGTCGACTTAGTTGTATAAAAAAAGCCGTCTCATTTCTAATTAACTTAAGTACAGGGCCCCTAAAAAAATCTAGTGGGATAGAGACATGAATAACGTTCATGAATGTGCGTGTGCCAGGACAGCGTGGGTAGGTTGGTCCAGCTTTATTCAAACCAATGCATTATAGATAAGCCAAATAGAATTGACTCAGCGAAAGTATGTAGCGTTCCTCAGTACAAATCCAATACGCTTGTGCAATTCTTTAATTAGGGTTGTTATATGCTCGTGGAATGTAATTTTTAGGTCAAATAAGAGCCCCAAGTGATTATTATAGATTTGTAGTGATTTGGTTCTTAATTTTATAATTGAACTTGATATTTATCGATATTAAAATCCATTTGTTCTAAGTACTCTATCCAAGAATTAAATTAATGTCCGCTTGTAGCGCTACGCAATCAGCCTTAGATATTATTTCGGTTAAAAGTTTTAGTCGTTGGCATATCACAAATATTTTGAGTATCTTATAGCCTGAGGAATATATGTATAATCATATTTAAAAACATCAATGGTTGACATCAAGTGCAAAATTTTGCCTCAATCTCAAACGTCTTTGGTATCGTCGAGACTAAATCTTATTCATTTTGTTTCATAGACGAAATCGTTTCATTTTATTACATAGGTTTGTAAACCCCAAACGTTGGTACAGTGTAATATAACCGTGAATGAGAACGAGGAATGGAACATTTAATTACGTGCTTACACAATACGCCAAGCTTACGAAAATGGTGTGAACCGCTACAAAAGGTAATTATTATTAAACGAATAAGCTTTAATATTTATTACTATTTAAAGTTTTAAGTGGATAAAAATCTATACAATGACGTGATTTAAAAATCTAATGAAGTAAAACTTTAGTAATATGTTATTATATCAGTAATTTCGTTACTACAAGTAAATTTATTTTCTGAACTAAAAATGATTATCTTTAATAATAACTACTTAAATTTTCTAGTTTATTTTACTCTTTATTTTATTATTTGACTACGATGATGTATGAATTAAAAAAAAATGTTGTTATCAAAATTGATAAAGCACGCGTTAATAAATTAGCCATTTTATTACATATTCAGCTTGTAACATCCGACTGCAGGTCTGAAGTTATGCTATTGTAAAAAATGTACACCGCTAATAAAAAAAAATATTTTACGTATTACAAATGGCGTAAACTAAGAGTCCGTGGATATTGATAATAAAATTTAAAAAAAATCCCTCTGCAGGGCACAGGTCTCTTACTCAGACCGTCTGTAGGAGGAGGTTCGGAGCTTAAACCACCACGCTGCTCCACTGCGGGTTGACGGACATATACCATACTATCAATAACGATCGCTATCAGGTGGCTATGTTAACAACTGGGACCGACAGCTTAACTTGCTGTCCGAGAACAAGAACCGACACCAAGAGCGGGTGAAGAAGCGGGAATCGAACCCGGAATTGCCAGTGTTTGAAAGCGTACACGGAACACGCACCACTATACCAGAGCGATGTTTCATTACCACAGATCACCCCCAAGGGGCTGTTATATAAGCCTTCGTAGTTTTAGTAATAATCTTTTTCAACAATCTAAAAATAATTGGCACCCCATGATCATTATGCCTGTGTAGTTTGGTTATATGTACATTGTTTAGAATGCGTAGAAAACAGTTATATTGTTAATGATTTTTTTTTTTTAATATTGATTTTAGTACCATCGAGTTATTTTACACACTGTGATTGACTACCTCAATTAGGTGCAGAAAGCACCTGATCCAGATGGAGTCGCTCTTCCATTAAAAACTAAACACAAGAAAAAACAGTAAGTACTTGGCGCTAATTCATACTAAAATTATTTATTATTTTATTCAGCGCCGGTTGAGTGACACTTCATTGTAATTGGTTGTATTGAGTGACGTTTCATTATAATTGGTTATATTTTAAAACATAAATGCGTGACGTGTGATAGAAAAAAAGATTATGGATCGTCAAGCCTCTGGCGGCTGTAAACCATTAAGTCGACGTACCACTGTAGTTGCCCGACTTGTGTATAGGACCGTGACTACAACTCTACAAAACAGGCCATATAACCTTAAAGCATTGCCTATGAAAAGATAATCTGATCAATTATTTAACTAACTAGCTGTGCCCGCGACTTAGTCCGCGTGGGATTTAACAAAATAATTATTGTTCAGTTCGCAGTTATAAAATAAAAAAATAAAAAAAAAAACTAAAATAAAAGTACCCGAAACAAATAGACAAACAGACAGACAAAAATTGTAAAAAGGTTATTTTGGTATAGGTATCGTGTATACATCCATATGCATTTAGTAAAAAGCGGTTATTTTAATAATACAAACAAACACTTCAATTTATTTGTATTGATAGATGAAACTCGATTTAGAATGGAATGAGACTAATGATCCTAAATCGATTCGATAATCGTTAGTCATACAGTTATGTCATGTGTATAAATATATAAACATTTCTTATAAAACCTTTTCTTTCGTTTTATTATAAAAAATTAAATCATCTTTATGTTGCTGATAACACGGAACAAATATATAGTAAGTAAAGGTTGGATTACTTAAATAAATTTCTTATATCATCTGTTCCTATGGTAGCCAATTTAATGCTTGTGTGTTATAGGTATCAGCCGACTGTTATAGCTATTATTTTTTTTTTTTGATAAATACACGTAGAAATAAAACATACATAAATATATAAATTCAAAAATTATTTCCAGACTCAGGCGGAAATCGAACCCGCAACCTGCAGAGCAGAACGTAGAGCCTTACAAACTGCACCGACGGGCTAGTCGCTTAGATGTTAAAATACTTCATCGTATAATGTCTGCCATGTTTCAAAAACGGTCTGGTGTTTCGATTGTTGATGTGATCATATGTCAAATGCTGTGATTGTTTTATATGTTAAAAAAGATTTTATACTAGCTGTGCCCGAGACTTTGTCCGCGTGGAATAAAAAAATGTTTATTTCGTAGAGTTACAAATAAATAATTTTTTAAAATAAAAGTAGCCTAAGTTACTCCTTATTATATCAGCTATCTGCCAGTGAAAGTCCGTCAAAATCGGTCTAGCCGTTCCAGAGATTAGCCGGAACAAACGGATAGACAGACAGACAGACAGACAAAACTTGTAAAAAATGTTATTTGGGTATATGTACCGTATCTACATGCATATGCATTTAGTAAAAAGTGGTTATATTAATATTACAAACAGACACTCAAATTTTATTTATTTGTATAAATGTACATAATTATAGAAAAAAAATTAGAATACTATGTTACATAATGATTTTATTTTTCTGAATTTAATCTCATCTAACTATAAGATTCTTATAAACCTTATTATTTTAAAACAAAAGCGAACTAATGAGTGAACAAACAACGAGTGCTGGAAGGAAAATTCTCATACATATGCATTCTGTCTGACAACCAGCGGATCGAAATATTCAATATCGTCACGTGAATTTCAATAGAGTACCCAACTTTCGAGAGAAAATTGGAGAGTTCTGAATATTCTTCGGCAATTCCGAAAAAATATGTTAATCTATTCGAGGATCCATTTTCATAAATTGATTGCTTCGAGCCAATATTAAAAGTATTGTATTGGAGTAAAGTAATTGTTGGTATAGCCGCGGTTGTATTATTAATAAAATGATGTCGTTTATTTGTTACAAATAATTAACCTGTAATAAAACTAGTTCTACGTTCGTGAGACATTTTACGTAGGTACAAATCTTGCCCAAAGATTTCTTAGAATTATATTGCCAAACTCTACGTGAATAATTAACATGATATATACATTTCCAACTCTGTAATATCGATAGATGTTACTGAAAGTTATACATAAAAATACCTATTTATGTATAGAAATATAATATATTATATTTGAATAGTACATACTAGCGACCCGCCCCAACTCCGCATAGTTGCAACCTCTACTATATTATACATGTATTATACATATAAACCTTCCTCTGGAATCACTCTAATTATTAAAGGAAAGCACATCAAAACCCGTTGCTTAGTTTTAAAGATCTAAGCATACAGGCAGCGGGATGCGACAATGTTTTATACTATGGAATGATATTTTACTTCGTTAAAACTAATATAAAAATTAAACTTTTAAATGGTTTTATTAAAACAACGTTCACTTTTAGGAAGAAAATACATTCATTATTAACAAAGTCTCCATCGCAAAATGGTAACAAATGTCAATTGTCAAACAATATGTAGACGTTATATTATTATAAACTACTAGCTAAACCCGCATGTTCAGTCGCGTTCGCCATTCCATCCATTTTTAAACATCTAACCCATAATTTAAGATGAACTGTACGATCAAGAACTTCTTTATTTTCCGAGTTCGATTTTTTTAAACAGTACCTATGACTAAAAGAGAAAAAGAGAGAATCAATCACTAAAAGAGATGCGTTAAGAGAACATAAAATAGCAAAAATAATAAAAACCCTTTGTGTTGAACGCATCACTAAAATAAAATACTCTATGATCATAAGTTATTATGATCACATAAAGCGGTGTTAAGAAAAGTCATAACAGTTATTGAAAAAGTTATTGAACAGTTGTCGTCATGTGATATATGTTGGTTTTCGTATAATTAGTTCCTTCTGCGCAGTAGTTATCTATTCGATTATTCATAATTTGATTTCTAATTACATTTCAGATATTCTTATAATGGTCTTTTGGTCACAATAAATCTTCATTTGATAAATAATGCCAACGTTAATAAATAACAAAGCATTTCAGTAGTCTTGCTAAATGACACGTGTGAATATCTATACCATCTTTATTAAGGATTTTGACTGTTTTATACCATATCAACATTTGTGATTATTTTCTTAAACAATACCTCAAGGAATTCGTTTTTTTATTTTCTCATGAAGCTATTTCAAATCTACGTGTTTAGTACTATAGCCTAATTCCGTTAAGAAAATAGTGACAGCGATACTATAACACACCTATGTTGATTGAATTCGAATTCATCTAATCGATCAACTTAATAAACTTCTCATATTCTTATGTAAACCTAAAAGTGATATTTTTTTAGCAATTTTTCTTCTAATTAAAGTTTAAATTTTTAAAAATTAGTTTTACCTATCCATATTATGTTGCAAGCACAAAAGTATAAAAACTAAGAACGCAAATCGGTGTCTAATTTATAAAGGCAATGCTAGATCTAATCTACTTGGGATTTGTGTTCACGCAGTCCTGAATGTGAGCTTTATTTATTACAATTCTTTCCTTGATTAACCTACTTAGAAGAAAACAACGGCCAAAGGTTTTTTTTTTAAGTAGTACACCTTTTTCCTCGTTTATCCTACCTATAAAATCTTTTTATTACTGTATTATAACCACATACCTAAGTCCAGACGTAATCGTATATAAGAACGATTTAATACACATTTACATTATATTACATTTCTTAAGTAAAACAGCGCATTTAGATTTAATTAATCACTGCGATTAGATGAATTCGGTTATGCGGACACAACTTTTATATTATAAAGTAAACATATAATAAGTTACACTTACCTTATATTACAAATCTTACATATGCCAATTAACCCCAAAACATCAGAGCTGGTTATTGTATATAACCAAATATTTACATACATAACATGTGTACGTGTACGTTTAGTATAAGACCCACTCACATCGGATCAGCGCTGAATATTCGCATAATTTGGTTCAATCGAACAATACCGATTCAACAATAAAGTGGTTTAGCTCGTAAAATTAAATGATACAACACAATTTCATTCGTATTTACATTCTAAATACTTTATGTAACTATTACTATTACATTTCACATTAACGACACACATTCACACATTACTATAACAGCTCACACTACTTCTTTTTACTCCAATTCTTTTTCAGTTAAAACTGTTCAACATTGGAACGCTCTACCTCTTCCTATAAAACAAGCCCAATTCCTGTCTCGCTTCAAAAAATACCTCAAGGCGCACTATTTATCACTTAGTACGTCATAATTGTTTTTATATCTGTGCATAACATAATGTATAAGTATTGGTAAACTTGTATTTTATATTCTATGCTTTTATCCATATTATATGTATTTCGTTTATAAGTATAATATTTTTATGCGTATGTTTATATATATATTTGTATTATGCTGTATATGTATATGTATTTGTACTCGATAATTGATATTGTTCTAGGTGACACTAATTGTCACTTCTCTGTGTACACTTCCATTCCGCTTTCACTACGCTGTGTCCTATATGCCCAAAGGTTGTTTGGAAGAGATCGCTCCTCTAGCGATAAGACCGCCTTTGTACACTGTTTTTTATTTGTAATATGTTATTGTGTTGATTGTTGTTGTGTACAGTAAAGAGTATTATTATTATTATTACTATTACATTTGCTACATAAATTTCCCTATAGTATTAATAGATTGTGTTTTTTTTCACCGACGATCTACATAAGATGTAGGCTGAATGAGGATTGCGGAAAACCGGGATGTCTGGCACGAACTTGGGGAGGCATTGTCCAGCAGTGGACTTCAATAGGCTAAACTGACTGACTGACTGTTTTTTTTTTTATTCTTACCTTTTTTCAACCTATCCTGTGAGAGATTATTATTAGTTATTCTACTTCGCCTGAATAAAAAACTATATAGTTGAGTTTAAAACAGAATTTTTTTTATTAAAAATGTGTATTGTAAGAACATTTTAAAACTTAACATTTAAAGGCTCAAAATCACTATAAAGGTCTAGTCATGTAACAGGTATAAATTTAGTACAATTAAAACTAAGAGAACTGGCGTAATAAATTAATATTAAGCAAAAAAACACTAACAAACGTTCTGATTTAGTGGCTCTTGTGCCGTATTGACGCCTAAACACAGGCGGTTCGCTGTTTGTTTTTGTAAGTTTGAAAAAAAAATAAAAAAATTAAGTGCATTTTTTTTATCAAAAAAAATAATAAAAATTTCAAATTACTAACAATATCATTACAAGGCTCATTTCATCAAGTAAACATTTTTCTATCTTGTTTACTTTAAAATATCTTTTAAATACCTAATATTGGTACTTATACAGTAGAGGCCTAGGGGGTTCCTACTGGTTACTTGACCTTTTTAATGACTAATAAACTCATTAATTAAACAATATACTATTGTATATTACACATATGGATTAAAGACATATATGTATAGGTATAAAATATTCGAAAATTACTAAAATCGGAGATATTTTTTTGTTGTCCGCTTCGCATGGAATACCCCATGGGAAAGAGCCAAGCAAAGAAGAGAAGAAGAAATGACATTAAATATGATAATATTCTTATACTATACTCGTAAAACTCTGGCTTAAATTGACTCTGACTGACTATTTAATGGGATATATTTCCATCGTGAATCGCCCTTAGGTGAGTAAATAAAGTAAACATAAATGTGTCCAATTATTTCTCCTTAATACAGATAGATCAGCTACCTAGCTAGGAGAAGTAGAGATCATCACGCTTCAGCCTGTAATATCCCACTACTGGGCATAGGCCTCTTTCCTCATATAGAAGAAAGATCAGAGCTTAATCCACCACGCTGCTCCAATGCGGGTTGGCGGATATATTCCCTACTATGAGTAACGATCGCTATCAGGTGTACATGATAACAACCGGGACCGACGGCTTAACGTGTTCTTCGAGGCACGGTGGAGAGACCCACAAGGAATGCACATACACCCAGACCACGGCAAACACCTGTATGGCCAATACAAATGTTTGTCATGTACGGGGATCGAAATCGCAACCACCAGCGCAACAGGTAGAATCCATGGCTGTGACCGTTGCGCTAACGCGGCGTAGAGATCATACCTAGTAATTACTTTCAAATTACACCTAGAAACTAATTGTTCCTTTTTTGTTAATTGTTACTTGAAAATGTTGTGTAAATACGGAAATAAATAAATGTAAATTTATAATATTTATACCTTTATATATGTTATTCGACTAATTCCATCTTTATTTGCTTTTTTCTAATGTTATTTTATGTCAAAATATATGTTAAATCTTGAAACGATGGGTGGATGCCAGGTTTAGTTAGGTGGAGCAAAATATTGCTCACAAAAATTGTGTGAATAAAAGTCAACATACTCGCATCCTTCTGTATTTTATCTTAATATATGTGTCACTAAATCACATAAATGAGAAACGGAAATAACAAGAAATCTTTTATTTATATAAACCTTGGATTTGATGGTCTGTAGACTGGCTAAAATGTCTCATATAACTGAATAAATATATACGTATTTGAATTTATTGTGACTCGAAATATGTAAGTATATTAAGTAACATGCAGGATGTAAGTAGAGGAATCAGACTTTGTTTCTTGAATATTTATATTTTTAAATATTAATTTTAAGATGTAATTACATAAAATTAATTTAAATATTATATACGAAAACTGTCGCGACTATTTAGGCAGTTTGTGCAAGTTAAAGATTAATAATTATCTTATTACACTTATTTCGAGAATAAAAATAATAAAATTAAAGTAAGGATATTGAAGGAAATTATTTTTGGCAGATTTTTTTATATATATAAATGTAAGAAACATTGCAATCCCACCAAAAACATTTTCATGTAAAATGTTGCCAAGACGAGATCATATGGCTGTCAAAAAATTATCAGATCTCATGTAGAGCCAAGCTTCTAACTCTACACGCCCTAACTCTACAAGCCCTAACTTCACAAACTCTACACCTTAGTCAAAATATGTGGCTTGGCCGTTTCGTTACTACCGGCTGCCGATGTTGTAGATGACGACTTTCCTGTCTCACTTATATAAATATATTTTCTCTTTTTATTTTTATTTGTATTATATGTAATCAATTATTCTTCTTCTTTTTATTTTTTCTTTAATAGAACTATTGTATGACAGAAAAGTAAAAAACAGTGAAAAAAATTTTCACCTTACGCCCACGTGACGGTAACGAAACGGCCAAGCCACATATTTTGACTAAGGTGTAGAGTTTGTGAAGTTAGGGCTTGTAGAGTTAGGGCGTGTAGAGTTAGAAGCTTGGCTCTACATGAGATCTGATAATTTTTTGACAGCCATATGATCTCGTCTTGGCAACATTTTACATGAAAATGTTTTTGGTGGGATTTCACTTCTTTTTGTAAGTTGCTTATGACAATATATTGTTGCATTTTACCTCCGACACATTTTATACCATAAATATCATCCAATATTCACCATATTCGGTTTAAGCACGCTGTTTTTGATTTTATGTTGAACTGATATGCAAACGGTGATCTCCGCCAAAACTTAAATACCAAAATTACAAAATATAAATTTTCGAGATAAACTAATAACCGATTTTTTTTTAATGTATTTTATTATTATTATAAATAACAAGGAGTCCCTATATCAATTTTCAGACCTCTAGCATCAAAATTTGCGGAAGTCTCATACAAACTTCCATCCCCTAGTTTAAGGGGTTGGGGGGTAATAGTTCCAAGTTTTAGAATTTTTTTGTTGTTTGTGTACTAATACTAGCTTACATACCAAATTTCAGCCTTCTGGGACTTCAGGAAGTACTCTAAGAATTTTGATGATCATCAGTGAGTGACGAAATCGGGGTTTTTTAGATATCAATAAAATCTAAAGTATAAGAGCTATGCAATTGAAACTTTATATGTTTAATAAGTCCACTATTGACACCATATCCCCAGAATTTTGTTTATCTGGTATAATCCAAACCCAAGTTATGAGGGTTCAAAAAAACGACGAAGCACTTCGAGAAAAGATAGGTAGTGCTTTTCGTTTTTTTTTTTTGGTTCGTCTTGGTGGGGTCACTACCGTGCCCCCAGATAAATCGTTTGACATCTCACATGATCTCAAAAATTAAATAATATCTTGACTATTTTGTACGATTTTATTTTTGTGTTACCCACGCATTAGGGAATTCTAAACATATAAAAAAATATCTTGACTAAATTAAAAAAAAAATACAATTGAAAAACAGAATACATACTTATTCAAATAATCCTAATACAAAAGTCAAGATTTCCATTAGACAACATGTAATGTAACCAATTATTTTGTTATACTAAAAGCGTTACACCTTCTTATTTTATTTTGTCGTTTACACGATTCGTGAATAATGTAGTACCTAACGAGCCATATTAACACTTTCACGCGAACAAGTCAATATTGTAGCTCTATGCGATATTGCACATCATTTTTTCATATAAATTCGAGCGACGTCTAATGACGTTGTGCAAATAGCTGATGATATTAGTATTTAAATATATTGCGCTGACGTTCCTAGACGTCGTCAATCGTCAAGTCGTAATCAGCATCCGATCCAAATTCTCCATCGTCAACAAAAGGGTCTGTGGGGTGATTCCTCGTGATAACGAAAGTTCTAAGATTTTCAAAGAAGATCCCTTTTTAGCTCATTTTACATATATTTTACGTCAATATTCTACGCAAACACAGAATCGGCGCACGCACTACCCCCGCGAGGCGCACAAGTCGAGTGAAGTAATAAAACTTCTTAGGCGAAACGACGTATAGTGACGTTGTGCGCTAAAAAAGTAGGTACTGTATCAGGACTGAATGCCATCAAAGAAGGCAAAATTAAATCGGTGCGGCGTAGCACTACAATTTTTAGAATTCGATATGTTGTGGCACAGCAACCAAACTTTTAAACATTAGTATGGCCAGGCACCGAACCATTACGTTGTGCTCAATAAATCGGGGTTTTGCTGAACGTTATAGTACGTTGTGCCATATCATATCTACCAATATATGACGTACATATACGTTGTTCGCATGAAAGTGTTAATCGGGTAATTAAAGTGTTCAACAAAATTATATGCCACTAAGTGCCATAGCTTGTCACTGCGGTCTCGTAAAACTCAATTGTTGAAGATACAAACATGAATTACATCCAAATAATTATGTTGTGTTACGCAAATAGATCTAAACACATTTACAACGGATCCATATAATTTAATGAATATTTTACGTTAATCATGAAGTTTGTTCTTCATATTAACTTTTTTTTCATATAATTAGGCGGCAAAGCTCATATACGAGTAGAGCAAGCGCGTTACTGGTTCTGATTATCCTTAAAAAAGGGGCTTTTTTTTTAGATAATACATTAATGTTTATTACTATAATCATATACCTACATACAAATATCCGCCCCTTTTACTTCACTGTCTGTAACTATCTTTATGCTTTGTTTGTAATTTATTTATGGTGTTAAATAAAATATAAATAACTTAGATGCATTGTACTCGAGAGTCACTATTATACCATTTTATCCTAAAGAGATCATTTTCCTCCCGGACCCTCCGCTACTTTACAACGGAGAGTTCCTAAAAGCCGGAAAATTTGTTAAATTTCCCTTCGTCCTCCCTTTATATTGTATTCTCAACGAGATTCGTGGGTCATATTTTCCTAAGCAGATTTTCCTATAAAATGAAACAAATGCAATTGTTTCAAAGACATTTCTTTCGAGTTAACGTCATTATTAAGGCTCTTTTTATCGTTCAAAATGAAATAAAATCGCTTATTTAAAATTCATAAATAGAGAAATCGATAAGGAATAATTTCCTGCTCTTTAGATCCGACTCGCCAATAGCACGGAAAGGACTTTGCAACGGAACGCGGCTATCAGATCTTTCAACGGTTACTTGGACTTTGTCATGTAAATCAGCTACTCAAAATCTTAGGCAAGACGTCATTTAAATTGAAACATTGGAAATATTTCAGCAACAAATATTTGATGAGACTTTGATGTCGCTATATCCTTAATATCATAGACCTTTTAGATCTATAATCAGATCTATCAAAATGTTTAATGACCATTAAAATCTATAGCAAATCTTGTTATTTATATTTTAAACTACACGACGATGTATGAACTGTAATTTGAGAATTGGTAAAATTATATAAAATAATTGAAAATTGTGTTTATAACATTCATTCATTAGTATTTTTGACTTACCTGAAATACGTAGTTTTCAAATTAATTTTCTTGGGTTATCATTTTCAGTTCCACCTCTAAAATAAACTGAACTAATCAGTTGGAAAACACAATACACACAAACGTATAAGCATATTTTTAAAAGTAACAAAATAATTTCTTAATATTTTCCGCTAATTACGCAAACAAATTTCGAAATCGTCGCCGAAAGTTACGTTAGAGCATTTTAATTAGTAGCTACATTGTAGATCTATTTGCAGTGCGGAATTTAACCGACCTTATAAAGATTAACTCGACGTCTCAGCGTCCCGCTTGGGCAATAACGAGGAAGATTGAATACTGAACACATATTTGCGCTGGTAGCAAATCGTCCCCGAGCGGTTCTAATGTCGCGAAATAAGACGATCAAGGTTTTTCGCAGTTCAAATATAAGATTTTTTATGTTACACTGTTCTACACTTATTATATTTTGATTACCTAATATATTATAAATATTTAATATTTACACTAATATATATATATATATACATATATATACATACATACATATATATATATATATATATATACACATATATATAATATATATACATACACATATATATATATATATGTGTGTATGTATATATATTATATATATGTGTATGTATATATAAAAGCGAAAGGTCACTCACTCATCACGAAATCTCCGAAACTATAACGTATACAAACTTGAAATTTGGCAGGTAGGCTTCTTATAAGACGTAGGCATTGGAATTTTGTATGAAAGTCCTATGTTTTTGAAGTAAGAGACTTGAAATTTATGCTATAGATGATGAGGAAGTGTCCAAATAATACATCGTAATCTATATATGTATATAAAAGAGAAACGTCACTGACTCACTCATCACGAGAACTCAAAATCACTGGATGGTCCATCCATCCAAGATGGACAAAGATGAAATTTGGCAGAGAGGTAGATTATAGTTAGTAGACGTCCGCTAAGAACGGATTTTGCGATATTCCACCGCTAAAGGGGTTTAATTGGGGTTGATAGTTTGTATGAAACATATACAGCAGCTATAACTACACCTGATAGGTTATTTATACTGCAGGCTGAAAATAAAACTAAAAATGTGGTGTATAGAGAGGTTTTATAAAAATAACTATTAAATTATACTTAATTGTGCCTTTGAAAAAGTTACTCAGAGTGATAAGCATTTCAAGTGACTGAAATAAAAAATAATTTGCGTTAAGCATCTTAATAGTAATGCATATCTTCATAACCACGCGGACGTAGTCGCAGGCAACAGTTAGAGTATTATAAAACAAAATTCCCAAAAGCGTATGTGATCGATTCCCTCAAAATTTACTGAACGGATTTTCATGCGGTTTCACCAATGGAGAGAGGGCTTCAAGAGGAAGGTTTACGGAACGGCTAAGCCGATTTTGATGAGGAATTACAAATTAAAATTAACCATAAAATCACAACAAGAACAATTACACAAAACAAACTCGCTACACCTAAAGTTCGTAACTATTACGGTAAACGCACAAATAGACATTTGAGACCCACTTTAATTAACCAAATACCCAGAACTGTACTTCTCGATATTACAAAAGATAATTACAAATGTAAACTTTAAAAAATATTTGTGTGAACAACTGCAAAAAATTGAGAAATATTAAAAACTCAAATTTAATAAATTGATATGTTTATGTATGTATAATATGTATTTTATTGCTATCTGTTTTTGAATAATTAATAAATAGAAGTAAAATATATATGATTATAGTAACTAACCATAACAATCTATATACTGCTAGCTATTTCTGAGCAAATAAAAACAAATTAATTATCTCGCTTATACCCGTACCCGTATGTTTTTTGTAATCGTTTTGTGACCATACCGTCGATGATAGTATTGTTTAATTAATAAAGGATAAACTATTTTTAATAAGTAGGGTAGACGCAAAACTTTTTTTAACAAAAATTATCTAAGCGTAGTATAAATATGTTTTTGTAACCACTGTAGTTTGTAAATGTTATAGCAATATATTACAAGTCTTATGTAAAATATGTGAGACTATTACTTGCGGACAAGCTTAAGGGTTTTTGCAAGTAAATATAATGTCATGTATGCTTTTCTTAATGTTACAAGTAAATAAATAAAAAATATTTGTTTCAAGGAGATATTGACAGAGAATAAAAATATGTAAAATGGTGTATTAACCTTATTACTTTATATTTCAAATATATTTTACAAATATTTAAAAAATACTTATCATAAAATAACATTTAAAATAATACGAAAACTATTTCACTGTAGTGAAAAAAAATAGAAATAAAAACATTACGATGTTTATAGTCTCTTTTAAACACCGAACAATTTCTATATGAATACATCAAGCCATTATACAGATAGATTCCATCTTTGAGATGTAAATCAACCCTCCGAGGATTTGTAGCTCAAATGGGACGTTGAAGGTGCTTATTTTACATTTATTTCTGACAATATATATATTCGAAATTTATCTTAAATGTACTTGCTTTTATTGACGCTAAAATAAATCCAAAACATATTACAAAACCAGGAAATTTTACAAATTAGAGGCTAATTGCCTTAAAATTAATTGAATATTTTTTTTCAACATAGTGATGATTTATATAATTATTGTAATCATCAAACACCTATTCAAAGTGATGATAAAGTAAGCGGATAATTATTTATTTATTTATTTATTATTTGCATATAATTATATTGTAAACATTACAGATCTTATAATTTAACGCGTTTACAAATTTTCGGTTATATCGAATCTTTAGTCTCAATATACCGCTTTACCGCTTTGCAAAATACAGCAGGTGTTGAAAAAAATATGTCTAAAGTTAGATCCCACGCCAGCACACCATTAAGCAGGGGATACACATGCCCGTAGCTTGCACACTAGCATACCAGCTCCTTGCAAGTGCCAGCTACAGTCATGTGTATTCACTAACTGGCATGCCTGTAACTGGAATCTAGCTAGTTGCAAGTAGCTAGCACAAAATTTGATTTTCTTGCATGCCCGTTGGGGGAGGGGACGCGGGGGGCTGCTAACCTGGCACGTGTGAATAGACGCGACAGCTACGGGCATGCCAGTAGCTGACTCATTGTGGCCGTAGGCGCATGTTTTTTGTTATGATTTCGAATATCAAATTTTTTCTCTCTTTTGTTGGTTTTTGTATTCAACATGGCACGATGGGGAGACGAGAAAACTATACAGTTCATTCATTTGTACAGAAAATACGAATGTCTTTGGAAGCCGACTAACCCGCAAGTATAGGTAGATGTACGAAATACTCTGACGAACTGTCCCGTGTATACGCAAGGGTAATACTGGTATGCCAGGGCACAACATGCATGCCAGTATTACTTGCAAATGTATCCGCAGTGTGTCAGTTATTCGTACATGCCAGTAACTTTCATCCCAGCTACTTTCCCGATTTACTGGCATGTGTATCCCCGGCTTTAAACAGAGTCAGTGCTCGAATTGACGGTGACTCTCGCATCAATCTCGAACTGTGTCTCATCATTGCAAACAGAGTATACCGCCGAACGTGGTTATACTTTGGCACGCTTAGAGGTACAAAACTTAACACAGAAGGGTTAGAAATTTTGCCAGTAATTAGATTATAAAAATATATAGTTAAGAAAACATCTCTTCTTACTTCAAGAGAATCATATCCTAGCATCCCCTGCAAAAATAAAGAGGGATATATGCAAGGATAGCCTACAAAATATCCATATTTGTTGAAGTAAGGCCATCTTAAAATTTTATTTTGGAGTTTTTCCAACATGTGTTTGTATTTTGCCTCATGTGGACTCCAGATAACTGCGTTACTTTCTAGAACGCTTCTTACGAAGCTATTGTATAATATTATCATAACCGCAGCACTATTAAGGTCACAAGATTGCCTCAAAACTAATCCTAATGATTTATAGGCTTTAAGTAAGACATTTGTAATATGATCGGTAAAACTAAGATCTGAACACATTAAAATTTCTAAATCACTTATTTTCGTTTGTCTATTTAATGTACAATTACCTAACCGATAATCGCACACAATTGGATGGTGCGTGCGCGTAATCGATATTTCAGAACACTTGCTTTTGTTGAATGTTACTTTGTTACAACTCACAATCCGAGAAATTATCAACTGTCAAAAATAGCTTCAAGTCATCTGCAAACAACAGACAGTGAGCTGCGCTAAATATGTCAGGCAAATCATTTAATAAAAATCCCAAAAGTCCAAGGTTCGATCCCTGGCTTATAGCAGAAAATGAGTACGGGCTTGGGAGGTGTCCATTAAACTGCACATACTGCCTCAGATTACGGAGGTAACAGGAGAAAAACTTTTCGAAAGCCGTGCTGTGTATCCGATAGTTGGCTCTCTATCTGAACACTTATTTATCGATATAACACTGTCTCAAATAACTTATCAAACGCTGATAACACGGCTACGGATCTGAAGTCACTTACCTCTGAAGTAGAATCTTTCTTCGGTACCGATACTACGCGAGATATTTTCCAGATATCTGGCTGGGTATTTGTTATTTTTAAGGCAAAGATTAAAAATAAACCATAGCGGTTGTGTAAAAACTGAACGACACTCTTTTATAATATAAGGTGGTATACCATCCAGACCCGGAGAGCGCTTTGCTTTGAGCTTCCTGAATGCTTGTTCAACGTCATTTAATGTCAAAATTCCTATTTGTATTTTTGTCTACTAGAGCATTCAGAAACACTCATAGCATCCTGCGGGTCGAGATCCAGCGGGTGTTGAGAATACACCGAGCTAAAATAATCCGCCCACTTCTGGGCACCTTCATTATTTGAAACGGGTACGGTAGGTAATTGACTGAGTTTGTCTCCCCTTTCGTTTAACTCCTATATACCCCAAAATGAATAAGGATATCGAACTATGTCATTCTCCATTCTAGTTCTGAAGTTTCGAAAATCTTTTTAATACTCAATTTAACAATTGCTCTGTAATACTAATATTTACTAAATCAAGTTTTTTTGTAAAAACGATGAAAGTGTGCTTTTAATTTTATGTAGCGTTTTGTAAGAGGCGTATACCAATCAGGGTAACTGTACCGAGATAGTACAACCTCACGCCGTTTACTAGGAACGCAGTTATCTATGCAACTATTTAATATATAATACAATTTTGTAACGGTTGTATCGGGGTCGTCAATATGAAATACCGAATTCCTATTTACATTTAAAAAAGAATCATATAAAGCAGGGAAGTTTGCGTAACGAAAATCCCATTCTGGCTAGTATAAGCCCCTGCCATGTCACAACTAGGCACCTTTCGTTCTATCAGTTCAATATTCAGCGGTGGATGATATTCGTATGGCAATATAAGTACATCCAAAGCTCCTCTGCACATTGACACTGCCCAACGATGTACTAACTAAGACCAAATCCAACATTCTCCCATGATTATTAAAAACGTTATTTACCTGCTGTATTTTGCAGAATGTCAGAAAATATTCAAAATTTAATCTAACTGTAACACTAGTTGAATTGATGTTCAAGTTAAAATCACCACAAATTAAAACATTTTTATACTTTGAATGGACATTTTTGATAATATTAAATATTGATAAATATTCATTATTTATCGTTGTGTCCATTTGTTATAAGTATTCTTTGACGGTTCGCAGGAAAGTGGACATAAGGTGCCAATCAAACCACTAATTGCAAATTCGTGCGACGTTTCGATCCTTTATTGGACCATCATCAGGCATCTAAAATACATACAAACATTGAAGAAAGTTATACAACTAATTAATCCATACAACAACATTGTTGTTGTATGGAACCGTCAAAGAATATTGATAAATATACTTCGTCTTTCATGCGCGGTAGAATATAAACACCCCATAGTTAATAGTACCATATTATTTTATTTCAATACATTAGAACACACAAAATCACAACACACGGGCACATCACACATACAGGCTGCGGTATATATCTCGAGGGAGCTATGATGGCTACCCCGCCTCCTCTCTGTAGTCCCTGTCTGTCACCTCTTAGTAGCTGATATCTATTAGGAATAATTTCAGCATCAATAATACCAGGAGTGAGCCAAGTTTCAGATAGCAAAAATATATCAGCAAGCGAAGCGGTAATTCAAATTAAATAACTTGGTACGTAAGCCGCACACGTTTTGATAATATACAGCAACAGCAACACGATACGATTCTGCATAGTCGATGCTTTTAATTTTTCTTTTTCTCAACTGTTGTTCGTTTACAAAAACAACCGTTGAGTCGCGTGTTTGCTGGCCAGTTCTTCGCTGACATGAAAAATTAAAAGAGGCTTCCCGGAACCGTAACAACAAAAGAAGCTTGCGTATTTGTATGTTTTAAATCCAGTTTTTCCACAGTATACAGAATGTCTGTGGGCTTTTCCTCGTCATGTAATCCTGAACACTCTCCGCAGCTGTATCCTTTTTCAGAGACCATAGATGAATAGATCGCTTTTTTTCAATACCCGTTAGCATAGCATCCGATTCACCCGTCCCTCGAATAACTGGTCTACGTTGTTTTCTTCGCATGACAGTAGTCCGTTGCTCCTCTTTCTTCTCGCCATTCATAACGCACCTCTGTTGTAGCATCAATGTAGACGCTGGCGTTAAATGCATTGCATGCGATGCACGACACTGGTGTGCCAGCGCAATTACCCCTACCATCGGCGATTGCCTGGGCGCAATTCAGTGACGCGCTGCGTTTGACATCATCTTCGTCAACAGTTGCCGCTTTAACTCGGCCGTCACCGGTCGCCTTCGTTGCTTGCCGTGGTTGACGACGCTTATCTTCGATATTGTTAGCCATATTTTTCTGTTCTGTGTTTGAAGAAATCATCGCATCTATTTTTTCTTCTAAAGAGCGAACCGTATCAACCAAAAATTAATTTTTAGTTCCATGGGTAGCACAATAGTTTGGAACATTTTTTGGTATCCGTAATCTGTAACTTTTCCATCTTACAAAAGTTCAATTAAGACGGAGGTTAAGTAAAACACAATCACACGGGTGGGCGGCGTGCAGATTATATTATATCAAGGTAAAGATTCTAATTAAAAAGCCCAATTTCCTTTAATGTTCATTGTATAATTTAAAAATAAGTCCTAAAATTTTACAAACAATGCTATTAAGAAGTTAAAAAAATATGCAATGTTTAAGCTGTCCTCACAGGCGACATGTTATGTGTTCGTATGTACAAAAACAAACTATTCACTTCATTTCACAGACATTTCCTGGTTTATCTGAATTAGAAGTAAATAAACAATTTCATCATAATGAATTTTTCATAAGGTCTACTTATTTAACAGATTATAAACAATAATGAGTTTTTAAATATATATATAACTAGATCGGTAAATAAGCGTACGGCTCACGTGATGGTAAGCGATTACCGTAGCTTAGTCTACAAAACCAGAAGCATCGCAAGCGCGTTGCTCACCCCATCCTCAGTCCCCCCCCCCCCCCCCCGGGAGCCCTGGTCATCTTACACACAAACAGGAACACAAAACTACTTGAAAACAGTGTTATTTAGCTGTGATCTTCTGTAAGGTCGAGGTACTACTCCAGTCGGGCTGGTCCATATTTCGAGCAGGAAATTTCCTGCTGTGCCCTACCTCAGTTCAATAAATAAAAATAATCAGTCTGGAGACATAGACATATATCAACACATTTCAGAGTTCCATGTTGGGACAACCTATAGTCGCACTGAGTCGCTCTTCATACTTCGCATCGAATCATAACGAAGCAAAACATTGTCGCTTAGTACTCGATATTCAGTGTGTGGTAAATACCAAAACTTCCAACAGTAAATAATATATATTAAATCGTAAATTATATCAACAATGTCATCGTCGTTCAAAGGCAATACCGCCGAACTTCTAGATACAATATGCCCCTTACACAAAAACATGCGATCCTCATCAAACAAACCAAACTAGTTGCCATTACTAAGTAAACAGAGTCTTGTAATTTACATTTCTCCTCCCAATTTCATTAGCTTTGTTTGACCTCATTATTGTCCTGACATTTTTCTTTTTACGACATTATAACCCGCATAGCCTTAAAATATTTAGTATCTAATTTTTTAATGTATTGTAAGACGTATTTATCTAAATTTGGATTAAAATAATATAAAAATATAACGATAACTTAACATTTTTAATGAATAAAGAGCATAAAAGACAATTTTGCAGTATAAAAAATTCTATTAATGAGAGCTATGTAATGGTGTACACTACATCATGATCATTACATATCGAAAACTTAAGATATCGACACAAAGACATCTCTCCAATTTCACAAGAATCGTGTCATCAACAGTTACAATATTTGACATCAGCCAAGACGTAGCATTTTGTCCTAAATAAACATATCCAGACACGATCCTTGGCATGTCTCGAACAGTGTTTTCTGACATCACAAAGGACGTCTTGAATATTAACGAGGATTACAAAAATAAAGGTCCACAATTTGTTTTTGTTTTTTTTTTGCAAAAATTGAATTAACATTAATTTACATAATAACTTTTGTTTTCTTGGGGATGTATCACTAATTTCTACAACAGCAAAAATCTGCTATCAATAATTACTTTGAACATGTGCGTTTTATAGAAAATCCTTTAAATAAAAATTTTTCTTCATTCGTTTCTCTTTTTATTTTGGATAGTAATACCTAACACCACGTTAGTTTATGGTCAAATAGAGTATAAAAAAATACATGCTGATAGAATTGTATTTTAAAAAAAGCGACTTTTAAATACGTTATTTTATAGTAATTATTTTAAAGAAAAACAACAAGAACATAGCTTCATATTTACAGCTTTGCTTAATCGCACACGGACTCATTAAAGATAAAGCTTGTTTAAGAGAGGTGCTATATTACAAAGAGTGAGCACTAAATACTTCTTAAAGTATACAAAAGTTTATATGCTTAGGTTCGTTAGTGTTTCCAAGTTAGGTTATAAAAAGAGAGTTTGTCAAAATTACTTGACAGTAGCTAAAAAATACTAAGAAATACTTCGTTTTAAAATGGAGATTCTATTTTTGCTAGATTTATAATTAAAGAGATGTTCAAAATATCACGTTCAAGTAAAATATATAAGCAAGTAGGTATTTTGTTAATAATGAACGAATTAGCGTAAAAACTGAATGTAAGTATTATTAAAAATATACTTTAGCATCATATAATATATATAAACGCGAAAGGTCATTCATCACGAAATCTCCGAAACTATAACACCTAGAAACTTGAAATTTGGCAAATAGGTTCCTTATAGAGCGTAGACATCCGCTAAGAACAGATTTTACGAAACTCGACCCCTAAGGGGGTAAAACGGGGGTTGGAAGTTTGTATGAAAGTTCTATGTTTTTGAAGTAAGATGCTTGATATTTAAAATGTATGCTCTATAAATGATGAGAAGGTGTTCAAATAATGTATATTTGGAAATAAACTCCCTTTTTGGGGTTAAAACGGGGGATGGTAGGTTGACTCACTCATCACAAAATCTCCGAAACTATAATAGCCTCAAACTTGAAATTTGGCAGGTAAGCTCCTAATAAGACGTAAACATCCGTTAAGAACGGATTTTACGGAAATCGTCCCCTAAAGGGGTAAAACGGGGGTTGGAAGTTTATATGAAAGTCCTATGTTTTTGAAGTATGAAACTTGAAATTAAAAATATGTGCTCTATAGATAGTGAGGAAGTGTCCAAATAACGTATCTTTAGAAATCAACTTCCTTTTGGGGTTAATACGGGGGATGGTAGGTTGACTCACTCATCACGAAATCTCCGAAACTATAATAGCCACAAGTTTGAAGTTTGGCAGGTAGGTTCCTTATAGGGTGTAAACATCTGTTAAGACCGGCTTTTACGAAACTTGACCCTTAAGGGGATAAAACGGGGGTTGGAAGTTTATATGAAAGTCCTATGTTTTTGAGTTAGAGACTTGAAATTTAAAATGTATGCTCTATAGATGGTGAGGAGGTGTCCAAATAATAATAAATCTATATATATAAAAGAGAAAGTCACTGACTCACTCATCACGAGAACTCAAAAACCGCTGGGACCATCCAGTTGTTATTAATCCATCCAGGATGGACAAAGATGAAATTTAGCAGGGAGGTAGATTATAGTAAGTAGACGTCCACTAAGAACGGATTTTGCGATATTCCACCGCTAAGAGGGTTTAATTGGGGATTATAGTTTGTACGAAACATAAACAGCAGCTATAAGTTCGCCTGATAGGTTATTTATACTGCAGCCTGAAAGTAAAGCTAAAAATGTGGTGTATAGAGAGGTTTTATAAAAATAACTATTAAATTATACTAAAATGTGCCTTTTAAAAAGTTACTCAGTGTGATAAGCATTTCAAGTGACTGAAATAAAAAAATAGTTTGCGTTAAACATCTTAATAGTAATGCATATCTTTATAACCACGCGAACGTAGTCGCGGGGCAACAATTAGTGTATTATAAAACAAAGTCCCCAAAAGCGTATGTGGTCGATTCCCTCAAAATCTACTGAACAGATTTTCATGCGGTTTCACCAATGGAGAGACTGCTTCAAGAGGAAGGTTTACGGAATGACTAAGCCGATTTTGATGAGATTTTAAGTTTCACTGGAAGTTTGCTGGTAAAACTTTGTGAAACACTGATTTCAACGCGGGCGAAGCCGCGGGCACAGCTAGTATAATATATAATTAAAAATTAAAAATCTATGTTTAATCTTAAATACTCGCTACATTCGTAGTTTAATTATTAGAAAGAAAATAAATATACGTCGTATTATACCTAACAATTTAGAATTATTTTCTATTATGAAAGGCGAAAATACGTATCGAATCGTTATACATTTTTTTGTCAAAATTTTGTGACATTTTTTCAGTAAAATATGTATTTTAATGAATTTTTGACTTCCTTCGTATTTTGCCATTGCGAAAAATAAATTATAGTACAAACAAATACTTTTATAAAGTTTTTATTTATATACACTCGTCATTTTCAATTAAAGTTATTTAAAAAATTGGTTGTCTGTAAAGTTGGTTAACGGACGATAGTTTAACGTGACAACGTCATAACAAAACATTTCATCGGACGTTTAGACCAATCGAGTGATAGCATGCGGAATATAAATAACATATATGGAAGATAAATAGATACTGCTTGCGCCGCTATACTACCGATGAGCGACTATCACTGAGCGTAACGGGACAATGAGAGTAACTCAATGAGTCATCTTTTTTCATGCATGCCGCTGGCGTTCATCGATATATTAGACGTTGTCACGTTCAAATATTTACTTAAGTTCTAACTTAACCTTAGTATTTATGTATTTCGTTTGAACAAGAACATTTAGACTGTAGCAAAATTAAGTAGGTACCAATATTTATTTCAACTATTACAATAACTTTTGAAATAGAAATAAAAAGGCTTTTTTAATTTAGATAGCTCATAAACGAATCTCCTATTACTTTTAAAGAGCACAATAGCATTCCAGTTGAATAGCTTAGCCAGCAAACAGCAAACAAGTGTTCATTAAACACTTCTGCGCAATTAACGCGGGCCACGCTGAAAACAATGTACGTTTTATTTACCACTACCTACCGCCTAACAGAAACCTCAAAGCCAAACGCGGAGAGAAAATAAAAACTTTGATATTTTAAGCAAACAAAATTCAACTTAATATTAAAAATTTAACAAGTTTTTAGCAAATGTTTTTATTGTTTATAAATTAAATAATTAAGTTCCATTTAAATGTTCTTGGATAATAAATGTAAAATAGTAGCAACGATTAATTATTATTTAAAAATTATGAGAAAATTATTAATATTCGAGGATAAACATCGCGTCAAAACTCTAATTTTAATTTACCTTTGTTTTTAAATTTCTACAAAATCTGCCTTTTTTAACCAAAAATAAATCTTGGAATTAGGAATCACAACAAATTTCTGATATTACGTTTAAATCCCTCTGGGCGGTAATATCCTACATTTCCTACTCCCCACCCCCCCTATTCCCTTTTCACACCACCTATTTTCCCTTTCCCTATTCCTACCCTACTCCGCCAATCCAACGTCTGCCGCGCGGATAGATTCGTGGCTAGGGGCAAGCCTAGTCGTTAGCGTGCCACTCTGCCCTGGGACCGGGAGACCCATAATTAGGCCAGCCTTACCCTGGCATGCGGGACTCTGCTGGGGTGGACAAACCTTTCCCTTGCTATTTCGTGGGAGCGCATGGATAAAAATAAATTAATTAACCAAAATGGCGGCGATGTGGTTCGCCACCCATCACGTCTCATTTCTCACGAGAGTGAAAAGTGGTCCAGGGAGAGCCGCTTCGCTACGTTGAATGTAAGAGGAGGAATGGATGGTAAGGTAGATGAAGTATGTCAGATGATGGATGAACGATGCATAGATATTCTATGCATGAACGAAACCAAGAGGAAGGGATGTGATACCACGGTACATGGTCCCTACACGGCATACTGGTCGGGAGTCCCCCAAACCAGCTGAGGCTGTCAGGGAGTTGGTAAGATTCTTTCCTCTCGAATGGTTGAATGTGTGATGGAGCATGAATGTGTAAGCCCAAGACTCCTCTGGATCAAGCTTAAAGTCGAACTCACTCGCTTGCTTATCCTTGGGGTCTATGCACCGACAGAGCTGCGCGGAGGTGGGTCATCAAAAGCCCAACAAGAGAGAGAGAGGAATTTTAGGATAGCATGAGAGATGTTTTGAATAAGTGCGGAGAAAATGAACGGATCGTGATGTTAGGGAATTTTAATGCGTGGGTTGGAGTAAAGCGTGATGGATATGAAAGAGTTCTGGGTACGTTTGGGGACGAGAGAGTGAATGACAATGGGAGAAGCCTGCTTGAAGTATACTTGGAATGGAATGTTTGCGTGGCCAACACAATGATTGACCACAAAAAGATCCATTTGTATACAATAGATAAGGGTGAGTCTAGAAGTATGATTGATTTTAGAATAGTAGATGAAAGACTGAGGAAGAAAGTGCTAGACACTTGGGCATACCGCGGTGTAGGTCTCCACACAGACCACTTCCTGATCGTAGCCTGAATGCGTGGCCTCTTTAAACGGTGGCGACACCGAAGGACTGAGTCTACGAGTGTTTTGGACAGAGTGAAAGTGGAAAATCTACGAGAAAAGGAAAAAAAGACGAGTATGTAGAGAAAGAGAAAGAAAGTTGAGATTATGTAATTAGGTAATGAGTTGAAAAGTATGATATTAGGTAAGGCTGCAGGGTATGACAGGACTACCGTCGAAATGTTGAAGGCTGGACATGGCATAGTGCCAAGGCCATAGGCTACCCAGCTGTACCGCCTTTTCAATTTGTGCTTGCGACATGGGCAAGTACCGGGAGACTGGTGCAAAGCCGTAATCGTCCCATTATACAAGGGAAAAGGGTCACGGCAGGACTGCATAAATTACCACGGTATAAGCCTCCTCAGCGTCGTCGGTAAACTGTATGCAAAAGTGTTAATTGACAGGGTTGTGAATGAACATACGAAAAAGTATGGGATGCACAAGCGGGATTTAGAAAGGGAATGGGATGTACGGATCAGGTCTTTTCTTTGCGGTGCATAGCCGAAAAGTGTTTGGCTAAAAACAAAAAAGTCTATTGCGCCTTCGTGGATTTAGAAAAGGCCTATGATAGAGTAATGAAGAATGAATTGTGGTCAGCACTGTCCGTGAATGGTGTGAGCAGTGTCCTCATACGAGCATTACAATATCTTTATAGGGATTCTAGTGCTTGTGTAAGGATAAACGGGCCATACACTGAATGGTTTAATATCAAAAAGGGTGTTAGACAGGGATGTATAGCGTCACCGTGGCTTTTTAATCAGTTCATGGACAATTGTTTGACAGATTTAAAAGAGAATGAAAGTGGGTTGAGAATGAATGAGTTACTCGTCAAATGTCTTCTCTATGCTGATGACTTGCGTCTTCGGCCGAGGAGTTGCAGGAGATGATAACTGCTATGAGTGGAGCTTTTGTAAGAAAGAGAACGAAGATGAATATAAAGAAGACGAAAGTGATGGTGTTTGAAAGAGATGAGGCAGTGGCAGACTGCAATATCGTGATTGGAGACGAACAAATTGAAAGGGGAATGAGTTTGTGTATCTGGGTTCAAAGTTTATAAGAGATGGAAAGTGTGAGAGTGATATCGAAAGAAGAGTGAGTACAGGAAACAGGGTAAATGGGGCTTTGCACTCCTTTATGAGCAGTCGGAGGGTGTCTAACAAGGCTCGTTTGGCTGTGCATGGGGAGTTTTGGTTCCGGCACTCATGTACGAAAGTTAAAGTTGAGTATGGCAGAAGAAACATGAAAGCAGAATAAATGCAGTTGAAATAAGAGCGTTAAGAAGTATGATAGGAGTTAAACTGAGTAATAGGATAAGAAATAGTGAGATAAGGAAGCGTTGCGGTCTGAAAGAAGATGTAGTGACAAAAATTCAGAAAGGTATGCTCAGATGGTTCGGCCATGTCGAGAGAATGAGTGAAGGATGATTGATGAAAAAAGTCTATAAGGCGAGTGTGAATGGAAGAGTTGAAAGGGGTTGACCTAGGCGGACGTTCCGAGACCAAATAAGGGTCGTCTTGAAAAAAGACCAGGTCAAGAGTACCTTAAACCGAAGAGCATGTATGAAGGAAATAATGAAAGTGGACGAAGCGAAAGAAGTATGTAAGCATCGTAGCAAGTGGAAAAAAGTGGTCTCTGCCTACCCCTACCGGAAAAAGGCGTGATTATATGTATGTATGTATTTCGATTAAATTTTTTGTCACAAGTACGTCTAAAATTGTAGGATTCATTACAAAAATTACTCGTATCTCAGTAACGCCTTGAGCAAGCCTAGCATCATGACTATAGGTATATTAAATGACCAAAACTCAAGCCAAAACCAAAGTTAGTAACAAAATTCCCGACGGTTGAATTTACAGCGCTCAACGAACGCCTGATATTTATTATTCATTCATAAGAAGCTCAGTGATATTTACTCTCCCATTACAGTGGCCTCGACGTCGCATTTCTTGCATTAAAAATTTAATACGTGTCTACTATAAAATGTACTAATTATTTATTCAACTAAATATACAATTTTCTTTTCAACGTCATCTTATTCAATACTAATCTCTGCTCGTGGCCTCTTACATGTTTTTTTTGTATGTGTTTCCAAATATCTCAAATTATCATACATATATTTTATCATATATCAACTATAAATTGAAATTATTACACATTTTTATAACACACCTTACTATAGATACTTTATAACTTTTTAGACTCGAACTTTATGAGCACTAAAACATATAGGTAGGTATTGGTGTTTTTTATCCATATACATAATATTTGAAATAAGATGTTTTTATAAAAATTTAATTTTGATTATTATTGTTAAGGTTTACGTTCTTAGAAACGATATAAAACCCGTAGTATTAAAAAAGTGTGTGTATCAGCTCCGACGCACGACTGGAGTTTACTCCTTGACATCAACTGTCTAATAGGCACAAAAGGCTTACTAGTTTAAGAAAAAAAAAATATCATATCAAATGGTAAATAAACGAATAAAATAGCGCAACTATACGTGATAGATGGCGTTACGAGAAACGTAATGAGGTTATTCATATTTTTTTTCATACCGGGGGCCTTATATTAAAATCGATTCTTAAGGAGTAAGCTCCAAAAATATGGGGAGTGAAATAGCGTAAAACAACTGACGCCGAGAGTGACATTTTACAGCGTATACATTTACTGGACCTACTGATACAAATAGCAAGCGTCAATTTATCCTTTGGTCTTAGTTTTTTAGATTTTTTAATGAAATATAATATGATTTATTTTAGAGTTTTTTTCTGATTTATTTATAAAAACATTTTAATTTTTAAATATCACGGTAATCGTTGTTAAAAAATAAACTCCAGTTGCGTATCGGAGCTGACACTCAAACTTTTTTTATATAATTAGTAATTATTAATTACACTACTCAAGTAAAGTCTTTATATATTTCAATGCTTTATTCTTTAATAACTTTTAGGAATAAACTTCTTTATCAAATTATTTGTTAAAATTGTATACCACTATCTGTGCTATTTAGTTTAGGAACCAATAGGGATCCTGGATGTGTTATAACAATAAAACATGCTCGTGAAACATTCAAAGTGTTTGTAACTTAATTGCATGTAACAGGTAAACAGGATAATGTAATAAATATTAGGGAAGTACTCGTTCTCTTATGCAATAGCACAATTCATAAATTGCTATTAGCTACCACAATAAAACCTGAATCCACACTCAAATTCGCGGTCTTCGCAGTGAGCAATAAATAACTGGGTAACCATAAAAACTGTAGCTACAAATTTACAATGAACAAACCTCGGCAACGCTCCGCTCAAAAAATGAAAACAATTAGCATCCAAGCGCAGGCTGTGCCGGATAACCGTGGATAATTTATTTCCAATTGCCACAAGAGCCAACTGGCGCTGATAAATATTACGTGTACATATCAGAAAAATATTGAGAAATATCAGTGACTTTTAGATATAGAAAACACGCAATAAAAGACTGAAACCGCTTAAACTTTGAGAAAAATTTGGCAGTTTTTAAACCCATAGGATACATTTTTTATCCTACCTAAGTCCATTATTGTTTAAATTTCTTTTTCTATTTTTGTATTCCTATGTGTAGGAAAAAAATGATATCTAACATGATGATTACCTACAACAACAATGATTACCTCAAGATCAAGAACCGCATAACGTAATTGTACTTTTCTTTCAATTTCCAAATCAATCAATGAAAAATAAAATTTAGTAACAATTTAGTTACAGCAGATGCTATTTGCTATTATTTATATAATTGAATAAGTAAATACCAAAGCCTTTGAAGTTGCGATAAGCAGAAACGCCACAAACAAGAACATCTGAAGTGGATTTATTCTGATGCACAAAGGAGGACGTCAATTTACTTCTTATCAAAGAACACGCTTCTCGCATTGCTATAAAACAGTTGACCCGGAATGCACTAATAATAACGAGTACAGAATAAACGTAGAAGAGCAGAACCGAGCGGTTTCGTTAAATCAGCGAAGTGAAAGGAATCCCGAGTTGGATCTGAGCCCAGCGACGTCGAGAGATTGCAGCAATTTATCCCGCCCGTGACGCCTAAAATGGCGTAGCTCGTATTAACTTAATAACTTACGAAATTCCGTATGATATATTGAATTTAAAAACAAAGAATAATTATTGTTTTAGAAAAGTAGGTGTGTTTATGTAGGTTTTTTTGTAGCGAATAGCCTTTTCAATAGAAAAAAAAAAACTATAATTTTGCGTATGTCCGTTCATTAATTGTCACAACTCACAAGCCAGTCTTAAGGATGATTACAAAACGCATAAGTACCTTCTAAATTTTTATATAAAATATGTACAGCAATAATAAAAATTAAACGTTCATGTGAAACACCGTACAAGAAATGTATTGTTAACTTTAATTTTAACAAATATACATTGTTAAACATAATAATAAATATTTTGTAGGCCTAATGTGTCTTAATTATTTAAAGTGTAGTCTATAATATAAGGCTCGCAATAAAAACACCCAGATAACAGAAAAGGTTTATATGAGTGTATTGTCTATTTGGTAATATTAGCCAATAACTTCCCACTGCTGGTTCTGTAGCCGGTCCTATGACCGGTCTACTGTTAAAGATAACGATTAAAGCGTAATTTGTTTGCAGACCAGTGAGCATATACGTCTCAGAACTGCTTTTGACTCTTGCAAGCTTTCTGATGATGTTTTTCTTTACAGAAAGAAAGTTCTAAATACAGTGCACAAGCTAGCCTGGATTTGAACACGTGATCTTTCAATGAAGATCATCAATAATAATCAATGTAAATTAGTAACTAAACAAGTAATATGTAAAAAAAAAATATGTTATTATCACATATAAGTAACAAATTAATATTGGAATAAATTATATTAAGATCAAGTGCCATGACTACAAATTAAAATAAAATGATATTGCTTTACGAAACATTGAATATTCAAAATTTAAAGTAGTCTTACCTGAATAATTATTCCTTAAACGTCAAAAAGTCGTTATTTTAATACTCAGTAGGAGATCGGAACTAGAGACGAACTTCACCCATTTTATTGTTTGTACTTATTAGAAAATAAAATCGCGAACGGGTTGGCTAAAAAATACCTGGCCAGGCTATATTTTATTCGAAATTGAAAAATTCATTTTTATTTAAAAAATCACCTATGCGTTTAAAAGATATATTTAATACCTAAGGACAGTATGACGCATGTATAAAGTGCAATCGCTGGGTTGTCTATAATTTTCTCGCATAACTACTGGGTTGGCATGTATAAACAGGTATATTAATTAATAATAAATATAAAATACACACTAAATATAATAAATATTGATACTAGTTACTTTCACCCACATGTTTAAAACCTACATAAATTTTACATCGAAATTAGTGCTGTATCATTGTGAATACGATGACAAAGTATTATCTACTAATAATCTGGTTTGTATGGCGGTTGGCAAATATAATATAGCCTAGTCAGGAAGTTTTTTACAGCTACCTATTTATACCTATTTATTTATAGTTACCTCGTAGACTACAGATGCTACGCATTCATAATTCGCAGGGTCTTACATTTTATAATGCAAATATAGTTCTACCACAATCAGTTTTTAACCAAGTTTGTGGTAAATAATTAAACTACTGACTTTTTCTTTTACGTTATATATGATAAAAACGATTCGGTGATAAGTACGTTCTAGTTGTTCTTTTAATTTTATACCGTACTAGCGTCCCGGCCCGACTTCGCACAGGGTTCTTGAGCAATTTTTGATGCTTCGACAGTGAAAGTACAAGGTAACAAAAAGTGCTATATAATAAATATATATTTTTTTAATATATAAATTTAATAATTTCAAAAAACTTTGGGATATACCAATAGTTCACAATGCTCAAAAAAATTTGACGCTAAATCTTACAAATGACAAAAATAATGAAAGTTTAAGACTTGCTGTTTACAATTATTTCCTATATACTTTTTAAATAAACTAACGAAGGTTGTAACCTCGACCGCACCGATCAATCTCCTTCGTGTATTATCCATTCTACGTGACATTGGCGAAAGCATCTGTGCTCATTTGGCACTATTGAAAGCCATTAACCCTGAAGAAGAAGAAGACTTGCTGTTAGTCTCCGGTTGGGAGCTGCACTGTGCTTTGAACACAGATATCCGTGCGGAAAGGAGGTTAATTCTTTCGGACTATATGGTCTTTCTGCGACGTTCCTGCTCTCTCTCTCAGCCTACACTAGAATTATTCGTAATGATGGCAAGAGACCTGATGTTTTGACGTTGGTACCCTGGGAAAGGAGACGGGTGCGAGGACACAATGTCTCCGTCTTATGTAAAGAAAACAGCCTTAAGAGCGGGAGCCGCTGCGGAAAAAGCTGAAACGATTAAACAGCACAAATATCCGTCACTAATTCCAAATTACATCTGTGGCTACCTACCACATCGAACTATTATTACTTAAGTAGTAATAGTAATTCAATGAGGCTTCAAGACAACTTACCTGATACCAATACCTTTACCATTTAACCTTACCGATACCTTTACCATTTAACCTTACCGATACCTTTACCGTAAAAATACCTTCACCGTTCATAACCTTAACCATTACCGTTACCAAGATACATTGACGTGTCCGTGAAACAGGAAGTACATAGCTCTGAAAAGAGCTGTTTCAATGTTCGCGAAACAAGATTGTTAGCTCTGAAAAGAACTGTTGGAAAATAGCACAGCACACCATGCAAGCGGATGCACCAGCAATCACATGCACAGATCTTCACAGAAGTCTTCAAGCTAACGTGCACGTATTCTTCATGTATATCTTCACGAAGTACAATCACGCCGCCGCCGAGTGAAGTACACGTCAGAGATCCGTTCGCCGCGCCGATCGCCGCCGAAAAGAGCGAGCCGCGGGAACGTATGTTCTATATATAGATATCGCTCTGCGCTACCGTGCCTCCGACTCGCGACGAAGCGCATGAGTAATCGACAGCGGCACGCGCGGAGAAAGAGATAGCCACGTGCGGAAAAGAGACGCAAGGCTTACTAATAAAGATCTCTGATTGGTTATACAACTTCTTTACTATTGATATACTTAGTTTTTTATTGCTAATAATTTTATATAAATATTACCATTTTTTTGTTTAAATATATTCGATCGACACCTTCTGAGAAGACTTTCATTCCGACGCTACAATAGTCCCTAAACATCTTTGTAACGTTTGCGGTCAAAACACTTGTACCTTGGAGTATCAGTTCTAATTTTTTTTCTTGTGATGCCATGGCTTTATTTTTAGGCAAGGCTCAAGGTATGTAGCATAAAATTAATACAATAAATGTTCAAAGCATATGCATCCATCCATATTTGGAAAATAATAGGTCTGGGGAAAAGTATTAGTTATAAGTATTCTTCCATCGCGACAACTCAAAAGCACATACGTAGGTATAACTAGACGTAAATTATTGAACAAAGAGGTAGATACATGTATATATTATAATTTACATAAATACATTTTGTAAAAAAAAATTCAATGTAAGAACATTGAAAGTCTATATAAAATGCGAAGAAACTTTTACCTCGACCTAGTATGTGTCAGCTGTCAATGGTTACTCACAGATTTCAGTTTTGGTTTAGGTTTTTCCTATACAATTCGACGTAAATGAAAAAGTCTCTTTCGTCACTAGACACTATATAAACTTTTCTTTTAGACTCTTACACAGAGTTTAACAAAGCTTCACAACAGTAAAATCAAAATCAAAATAAAAAAATAACTTATTTTAAATAGGCCTCAAAAGCACCTTTTTTATATTACTAGGTCGGCAAACAAGCGTACGGCTTACCCGATGGTAAGCGATTATCGTAGCCTATAGATGTCTGCAACGCCAGAAGCAGCGCAAGCACGTTACCGACCCAATCCCCAGTCCCTCCGAGGAGCTCTGGTCGCCTTACTTACTAACAGGAACACAGTAAAATAGTATTATTTAGCTGTGGTCTTCTATAAGGTCGAGGAGTACTAGTCGGGCTGCTCCATATTTTGATTAGGAAATTCCTGCTATGCCCTACCTCAGTTAAACAATCTTCAAGCACCTTCGAATTTACACCTTACAGCGATAAAACTAACTGCTTACTTCGTCATAACTTACAAAATAAGGTATATTAATGTGTTAATGATATATTAAATACACATATATGTAAGTTTTAAGAAAAGGCTTTTCGTTGTTTGACTTGTTAGCCATCATACATCTATTCTAAAACAAATAGGTAAGTTGTAACCTTTCACATACATACATATAGAGGATGGTGTTTCGAGAGCTTTCAAGACGGAGATATGAAATCAATCTTGAATTATTTGCACTAATGTACAAATATAATGCGGGTGTGGCACGGCAGCGGACAGCTCTAATGGCTTCCATTACGTTGGCCGCCACCTGCGCTAATGGGTCAGAAATATTTAATTGATGAGAGCCGCTACAGATATCCAGGATCGCATTTTTCATTCATTTATAGTGTTTTTACAATCTATTTGTATGGCGCATTTAGTGATTTACGATGGTCGTTATGTTCGTACGTTTACAGAAAAACGCTGAGGTTAAAATGTGACGTGAACTGAGAAGGATATCGGTCGTCAACTAATTAAATGACTTATTTTTTGTTATATACGCAGGTTTGTTTGAAATTAGTGTGCTTAGTTCATTCAAAGTTTGGCGTCCGCTTAATGATAAGTTAAAAACGTGCCAACACCAAAAACATCTCAATACTGTCTACGTATTACGTTCATACTCATTGCCAAGTAATTTATATTGGTCAATAATTTTGGTAATTATACCCTACAAAATAGGATGTCAGTTTTAAAATATATTATCTTTTGTAATTAAACTTTTTGGAAAAATGTATTATATGATTTTATTAAGATAATTTCTTAAAATCTAATATAAAGGTTTAAGTTGTAATCATAACATTTTATTAACATAAATGTCGTCCAGTTATTGTTAAGTGCCTCCATGTTATTCTTAATCCACAACATTCACCGTAATAAACTAGCATAGCGGTAAAAATCTTACATTTCTCTTCTTCTAACGATCTTTTCTTACTCTATCTCATGCAACATATCAGAGATAAGTCTTAAGAGGACCGAGTTGATTTGGTCATATTAGTTGAGACGACTGTGTCAACAGACGACTTGACCTACTTCTTGAAGTTTCGACCCAATCGAATCAAGAAACACGCTTGTCTTGCAAACCGATATATTGGAGTGCAGTGGTCTGAATATAGACAGCTTGAATTAAGTGCATAGCTTAGTTTTAGCTTTAAAAAAATATAATTGTATAAGCTCGATCGTTCTACTTAAATAATAAATCATATCTCTATTATATTGATTTGTAAGAGGTACTGTAAAATCAAAGAGTGACCTAATTCTCTATTTCATTGATTTAATAGATTATAAAAAAGCAAATAATAATGGTAACACAAATAAGGCCCAGTTCCTAATAAAGCCCATATTTTAAATCACCTGATTTGCTGTTCGAATTCGATTTTTTTTATGTTTTTAACCGACTTCCAAAAAAGGAGGAGGTGCTAAATTAGACTCTATTTTTGAAGTTATACATCTTTTGGCGCGTTAGGGAAAATTGATAAGAGTAAATTTTTACGCTGCGCGCGCACACCGTCACGAAAAATCGACACCATGAAGTTAGCTAATCAAAGAAGAAGAAATTAGCAACGTGAAGTTAGCAAGCCAATGAATGCGTGTGCATGCCGTCACAAAAATATCGCCACCCTGAAGTTACCTCCTCAACGAAGAAGAAGTTAGCAACGTGAAGTTAGCTAGTTAATGATTGCGCGGGCACACCGTCACAAAAAAAACCGACACTGAAGTTGGCTAGTCAATGAAGAAGAACTAAAGTTAGCTAGCCAACGAAGTATAACTTCATACGTGCGTACATAAGTACACACAAACTTTATTATGTATGTTACCTCAGAAATTCTTACTGGGTGAACCGACTTCGATGATTCTTTTTTAATGGAACGATGGTGCATTTTTCATGTGGTCTCATTTAAATTTTATTATTATTTAACAATTTATGTACACTACAAAATAGCTCTTATAAACAATGCTGGTACAAAGGCACTACTTATTACCCATGATGGAATCTCTTATTGAAATGTAACGACTTACTTTTCGAGTTATATCTAATAATGCTTATTTGCTTGGCATTTTTTTTTCGACCTACGTTGTATTATACGCATAACTTTTCATTGGGTATACCGATTTTAATAATTCTTGTTTTAATAGAAAGCTGATGCTTGTCTTGTAGTCTCATTTAAATTTTATCGAGATAATTATAATCAGTGCTTTTTGAGTAATATTTGATGACGCGTATTTATGTGACGTTGCGTACTTTGTCGCCAACTTTCGAAATCCAATAAAACTACTTTGGTTCGGACTATCGATCAAATGTTATATGGCCAGATCTACTATAACGTAGTGATCTATATTATCTACTCGAGGGCAGTAGCAGTTTATTCTTTACAAATAATTTAGATGATTCTTGTTTTAATCGAAAGATGATGCTTGTCTTGTGGTCCCATTTAAATTTGACCGAGATCTGACGACTACTTTTTGAATAATCTTTGATAACGCGGATTTACTTGACTATTTTGCGTCTCATTACGTTGTATTATTTGTCGATGAATTTGAAGTCGGTCTTTCTTTCATTTGCGAGCAAACACTATTATTTAATTTATGTACGTTTATGTGTACAAACAAAGCACATACGGAAAGTTACAATCTTGTATTGTAAGAGTCTGTTTAAAGTAGCGTTTAAAAACATGCGCGACACGGAGTGAATGCATGTTTTTATAAAATTACTCTGGGAAAAAAGTATTTTCATTACTTTCTATGCATATTCCCTTATGCAAAGTTCATATGATAGATAACATATCTATCAACTTCCTCTTATATGTTTTCAATCATTTTCTTTAACCGACTTCCAAAAAAGGAGGAGGTTCTCAATTCGACTGTATTTTTTTTATGTTACTTCAGAACTTTTGAGGGGGTGGACCGATTTCGACAATTTTTTTTTAATCGAAAGGTAGTGTGTGTCATTTGGTCTCATTTAAATTTATTATCTAACAACTACTTTTTGAGTTAGGTACATCTAATAATGCGTTTTTACTTGACGCTTTTTTCGTCGACCTACGTTGTATTATACCGTGTAACTTTTTACTGGATGTACCGATTTTGATAATTTTTTTTTTATTGGAAAGCAGATATTCCTAGTTTGGTACCATGATAAGAAAACCGGGATCTGATGATGGGATCCCAGAGAAATCGAGGGAATCTCTCGGAAATCCGCATAACTTTTTACAGGGTGTACCGATTTTGATAATTTTTAATTCAATCGAAAGCTGATGTTTATCATGTGGTCACATATAAATTTGATTGAGATCTGATAACTACTTTTTGAGTAATCTTTGATAACGCGTAGTTACTTGACTATTTTTTCGTCGATCTACGTTGTATTACTTGTCGATGTAATTGAAGTCGGTTTTTTTTTCATTTGCGAGCAAATACAATTTTTTGTTACATTTTATTTGACAACCTTTTTTCTCCGAAATAATATGTGACACGTGTCTTAATAATCCCGACATAAAAATCGCACGGGTCTTATTAAGACCTACAAATTATGAAATTAAAGTCTTAAAACAAACAGGATTTCCTTTATTAATTTCTATTTAAGGTCCGTTATCGAGTCAGCTTCAAGAAACAAGGGACCAACTGACATCTCATAAAAATATCATGTCGCTAGGGTGTCAGACATGGATATAATATCTCAAAATATCGCTGCAAAATGACACAGTATCTCAAGTTCACATTCCACCTTGAAAAACTTAGTCACAACGAAATATTACTGTAGACAAAGAAGGTGATCTTCTCAGCTCTCTCTCTCTCTCTCTCTCTCTCTCTCTCTCTATATATATATATATATATATATATATATATATATATATATATATATATATATATATTTAACAGGTGAAATTTTTACATTATGATGACAAAAATTCTACAGCAACAGAATCCTATCACTGCCTACGAAATGGCGACAAAATATCGAACAGAATACTTACAGGTACTTAATATATATTATAATTAATAAAAATAAATTTTGTTACAATCTTACCTTGAATTCGTACGTACATCGTAATTAAATACGAAGCAACTTTTTCCCCGACCTAATAGATTTTGTATTACCAGTTTTAATATAATACATAAAAATCTAGTGTTCCTCTTAATATTTTCAACAAATAAACTAGGAAGAAGTACTTAAGGAGGTTAGAAATAATTTCTGAATAATTTTTCCTTGAAAACCGATCTGAGAATGAAACCAACTTTTGTATCAGAACAATTTTAAACTTAACCCCATAGTGTTTTCCGTCGAAATATTCATCCTTGATTACCAATTCTCTTTGAGCAAGCTTTGCCGAAATCAAATTTCAGAATAGATTCGGTTTTCCCTAATTACAAACGTATCCGAGCGTGTTTGTGCAATCACGTTAAACACACTACCCAAGATTGGGATTTTAAGGATTTGATTAATCATTTCAAACGTGAAATACTTTTTTTTCTACAAAATTATAGGTTAAATAATTAATTATTAAATATCAAATAACTATTTACACACTGTCTTATTGTTTGGAGCTATTAGTTGGATTAGATAACATCTAACAACGTAGTACAATAAATAAGTCAAGGCACATAATTGTCCCTGGTACAGATTCTGTTATTTCAAAGTTTATTTTTATTGGAGAAACAATCGGTATATTAACCGAGACTCACGTACCCACATATATTGTGGGAGGTACTATATACACTTACTACTCACTTTGTTGTGAGAGTGTGTTGCTGATGTGATGATTTTAATATTAGGAGTTTAGTTTTGTTCGCATTAATCATTACAATTCCTACATCATGGCACCACTGTATCAATACATCGAAATTATCTTGTAACTTCTTAATGACCCTCAGGGTTTCTATCAGCCACCACGAGATACGTGTCATCAGCGAATTAATAACATGTACACTTTTAATCACAGCTACTCATCTCGTTTACATACAACAAGAAGTGGATTGGACCGAGCACCGATCCTTAAGCCGTACTGACAGTCACGTTGATACAAGGACTTAATTATAACCGTAAATATTCGATTTGCAGGTAATTATCACATCATTTCGATAAAGGCCTTCTTATACCGCAGTTATCTAGTTTCTTTTGTTTTTTTTTTTTTCAATAATCTTGTGATTTAAAGTGTCAAAAGCACGTGACAAATCAATACACAAAGCGAGTACAATTTTTCAAGATGTTTGCTTACTTCATCAGTAAATGCAAACAAGTCAGTAGTTCCTTTCCCTTTTTGAAAGCCAAACTGATTACGGATATTTACTTGTGATTTTTTCTTTTTCTTTTCGACTATTTTGTCAACTGATGAGAGTAGCGTTATTGGTCGATGATTAGAATAATCATCGCGTTGACCTTTTTTGTATAAGAGTCATATACATCCGATTTTTAGTTCATCTCGCTAGAGTCCAATTTTTACATTGCTATTAATTAGAGTTGCAAAAACAGAAGACATCTGTTCCCCTGCATATTTAATATCAGATATCCTTAAATTGTCTTTACCGGGTGCTTTATTGGTATCTATGGAATTTTATGACAAGTTGCTCAAAACAAAGTTTTCAGGTTTGGTTTTATTGGTAATTCCATGAACCTTGAAATATTTTGAAATAATATCATCTATTGAAAGCTTCTTATGGCTTTTATTATCTTATTTTTATTTCATAGTTTTTTTTTTCTGTTCTTGAAATTTTCATGAAATTTTCATTTATATTTCTTTTACACCCAGGTATCTGCGTTTTGTTAGGCAAGAACGAAGGGGCTGCCCTCCCTACGTGCCTCCAGTTTCTAAAGAACACTCTAGGGGTAGTGCAAATAAGACTACGTGGAGTAGGGGTAAGCTGATTTCTTTCTGTGACCATTTTGAGGCATAAGTCAATGTCCGTTAGATTCCTCCCAAATTAAAAAAAAATACCACTGCATTCCTTGCAAGCGTGTGTCAACATTTTTACCGAACCGAAACCGACCGAACCGAATTCCAAAAAAGGAGGAGGTTCTCAATTCGACTGTTTTTTTTTATGTATGTTACATCAGAACTTTTGACCGTGTGGACCGATTTCGACAATTTTTTTTTAATCGAAAGGTGGTGTGTGTCAATTGGTCCCACTTAAATTTATTTGAGATCTAACAACTACTTTTCGAGTTATATCTAATAATGCGTTTTTACTTGACGCTTTTTTCGTCGACCTACGTTGTATTATACCGCATAACTTTCTACTGGATATACCAGTTTTGATAATTCTTTTTTTGTTGAAAAGAAGAGATCCCAAATTTAGTACCATAACCAGGATCTGATGATGGGATCCCAGAGAAATCGAGGGAACTTCTTGAAAATCCGCAATAACTTTTTACTGGGTGTACCGATTTTAATAATTTTTAATTTAATCGATAGCTGATGTTTGTCATGTGGTCACATATAAATTTTATTGAGATCTGATAACTACTTTTTGAGTACTCTTTGGTAACGCGTAGTTACTTGACTACTTTTCCCGTCGACCTACGTTGTATTACTTGTCGATGTAATTGAAGTCGGTTTTTTTTTTCGTTTGCGAGCAAACACAATTATTCTTAACGCAAAAGCGAAGGACTTCCGTAGCGCCGAAGGTGTCACAGAAAGGAATTATGCCGATAAACGGCCCAATTTTAAGGTTATGTCTATGGGATTTTTTTTTTTCAAGATTGTTCCTTTACCTTGTACTGCGAGTGGTATGGGGGAGGTTGATGGGAACCCCCTCATCCCCCCTCACTTCATTTCACCCTTAAATTCGTGCCAAACAATTCTAAGTCTAACTCGCATTCTGGCCTCCACTGCCATTATACAACCAAAATAATAAGTTAAATTTAGGTTAAAATTACGTTATTCTTGATTTTCGCTTATAATTTTGATATGATATCAATTCATTTATTTTAGGTTCAGTTGTGTAATTGTGTTTAATATAGTTTATGAACTGATTAAACATGACATTGACATTATGCCGTCAGTAAAGTCAAAGTCAATTTATTTTTAACTTCTTCATACAGACAGCCCAAGTGGACTTTCCAGAATTACTTTTGCTTGCACCTACATAATATCCCGTTATAAATAACATATTAGTATTCATAATCGTTAAATTAAACTGTAGATGATAAATATTTAATACATTTTATACAAAATGTCTCATCAAACTGGAATTCAAGGTATTATTTGCACCTCCTTTTGTAGATATTTATCGTATTGCTAATTAAAATCGTATTTTATAATATTTTTATACAAACTGATAACAAGTTTATGTGGTTTTATCTTCGTTGTCTTATTAGCAGAAAGGGATATTGTAATTCATTTGTGATTTATTATCTTACAGCTAACTCTGAATTAAAAAAGTACTTGAGTAAATGTAGAGATGGAAAAATAAGACTGCTCAAAGTCAGCATAGAAAACGGTAATATTTTAAGCTATACTCTGTTTTTATAACAGATTGTAATATAAAAAAATGCTTATTTTTTATTTATTTTAATTATAATTTCCCTACCAATTAATTTAACCTAATGAAAGCTTAAAATTATTTTAAATGTTAATGAATGTGATGAAAATACATTAGTCCCAATTAATATGTGTGCAGTTAAGTGTATGAAGAAAGTTTTAAATAATATTTAGAAATATAATATACAGTTATTTGAAATATATTACTTTATGAAAAATAACTTTTTTGTAAAGTTGGAAATCCTCATAATAAATTGTTAAATAACAATTATTTATGAGGATATCAATAATCTCAAATAACTGAGATAGGCAACATTATGGTCTTGCTGCTGTGATAGATCATCAAAGAAATCATTTATTTTTTTTTAATTAAGAAACTTATTATTTTTAGAACAATTGACATTAGCTAAAATTCAATTAGTTAAAGGGTCATTTGAGAATGATTTTGATAAATATGTTCCTTCGCTAATAGAAGAAGATCTACCATGCTATATTTTATACAGGTAAAATTACCACATTTAACTTGCTTTTACACGGTTTTAACATAGTATTAAAATACCTAATTTTGCTTTGTTGCCACTTTACAAAGAACATTAAAAGAAAGTCACTTCAATCTACATTCATACTTCAAAATAATTAACTTGTAATATAAATTCATTTCTCAGGTTTGACACAACCAATTCCCTAGGATATGAATGGCTTTTAATCAGTTGGTCCCCAGACAGTGCTCCTGTGAGGCATAAAATGTTGTATGCTTCAACAAAAGCCACACTAAAGCAAGAATTTGGCTCTGCACATATCAAAGATGAAATGCATGCTACTAGCAAGGTAATATAAAACAAATTTAATGAGAATACTTTATAATATAGAAGACAAGAGATTATTTAAATATTTAATCTAGTGTTCTAATAATCAGATTTTAAAAATTCTATATTAGTTTACGAGATTAATAAAAAAAAAAATATTATTTTATTTGTTTATTTGGTTTTCCAAAAAAAATCATATACAAATGCAAGAAGAACAACCTCTTATAGGCCAACACTACATACACAAATCAATTTATTACTATAGTGATTATGGGTTAATCTTATAAACAACATTAGTTTTTATAGTAAAGTCATATTTTAGTCGTAAATAAGATCTGGTTAGCAGTTCACTTGTCATATGTATATATTTTCACCCGAACACTGGAGTTTGCATGTTCGATTCCCACTTGGGGTGGATACTTGTGATTGATCCAAGCTATCCATGCCTCCGATATCTTGCAAGGCTGTTCGTCCTGATTGTTATTATTGATACATGATAGTAATTGTTGGTCAAGACCAGCTGAGAAGCTTGATGAATAAAGTTCAAACCCTTATCCTACATGGAGAAAAACACCTCTGCCCACCCGTGGACCTTAACAAGCTCAATCATACCTATATTTGAAAAAAAATATTCATATAAAAATTAAATATATAATAAATAAATATATAATAATAAAAGCAAAATCTACAATATAATGAAATATGTACTCTATGACTCTTAGGATGAAGTATGTTTGAAAGGGTACAAAATTCATGTCAGTGGTGTCAATGCTCCAGCCCCACTTACTGACAGAGAAGAAGCCTTGAAGGAACTACAACAAAATGAACATGACCCAAATTATGGCACAGATGCGAGGTACATTATTCTTGAAATTAAAAAAGTTTGCATTTTTATTATAACAATCATCATTTTGGTTTTTACTATAACAAAATAACATGTAAATGGCTTTAGAGTGTAATGGCTTTTGGCTATTATATATAAAAAACTAGGCTTCTTATAAATTGATAAGAAGTATTTTAATTCAAAATTATAAGCTAAAGTAAGTAGATCAGCAAGCATAAATACAGGTGAACTGTATAAAATTAATACAAGATGTATTTAACTTATGAATACAGGTCTGTTATGAAAGTTTTAGCCATATTTTTAAGCAAAGCAAATATAAGAATTTATTTAATGAATCACGTCACTTTTTTTATTTTATATGAATATTTACACTATATACCATTGTTACATATAACATTATAAAGTTTCGTATTTTCACATCTACCACATGTACTCTTATAACCCAATAAAATAGTGCTTATTAAAAATAGTGCTTTTAAGACATTTACAACAAGTATTAGTAGCAGTTTAAGAAAAAAAAATCTCTCAAGAAAATAATTTTGCAGATGTGTTATTAATGTTTTCTTTAACTTAATAATAAAAAACAATTTTTATTTACCTATTTTCAGACAATCGACTATGGGGGGAATATCATTTCCTATTACAGAATCAGCTAAACAGGGTATTATTGATCTCCAACGTGGATCCTATAACTATCTACAATTTAAAATAGGTAAGGTTTACCATACAATTATGATTTGATCTTATAATAATAATAAACCTAATTTATAGACATATTTCTATTTTATGATACTTTTTTTTTATTATAGATTTAGAAGATGAAAAAATTTGTCTATCGAAGGCAGCAATAATTAGTCTGACTGATTTACCAGCACAGGTTCCAAGTGATGAAGCAAGATATCATGTGTATATTTTCAAACACACACATGAAGGTGACCATATGGAAAGTATAGGTATGTAACCTTAATTCATTCTGTTTAAGGTAAAACTCTCATGTTGCAGATCATCCAATTAAATAATAACTATAATTTAGTATGTTAGAATTAACAACTACATTTAAATATTATATCACAAACATCTTGGTCTTAAAAAATCGCAGGTAACCAATATAAATAGCATACGAACATTCAACTTAGAGCAATGTTTGGTAGGGAGTAAAGGTCAACTAGTAGGTACTAGTGGGCACATCAGGAAATTCCAACCCATTACCATTGGTGATAATGTAACATTCTACTGCACCATAATAGTTGTTCGCCACTACGATTGCCTCTCTATGTTCCCTATTTCTTTAGCTATGTCAAATGTTTTACCTCCAATGAGACCTCAGCACAGACCAATCTACAAATTAAAAAAGAGCTAGATACCCAGAGCTAGGGCTCTCCTATAATACTGCGTCAGTACATGAGTACGGTCTTTTGTGCTTAATGTTGAGGCTATGAAGCCTAAGTAGTCAAACCTTCGAGTGCACGATTAACCTAATACTATAACTATTTGACGCATATTGTAGATAGAATGCAAAAAAAAATTAAAGACTAAATTCATCACATTCCAGTACATGCGTCTGGCGTTATTGCTTAGTAGAAATGTCGGATTCGAATCATCTGCAAATTTCATATTGATTGAAAAATTCAATCATCACCTGTCGTAGTCTCGTTTTCTAAAGGTATGATGATTGATTCAGCTCGTGTCATCCTACTACTCAAAACAGGTTTTTTTATCCATATAGGAGAAAGGTCAACCATAACAATAACTTGCTTGATATACATTATGAACTTTATCTCATTGCAGTATTCATCTATTCAATGCCAGGATACAATTGTAGTATAAAAGAACGTATGATGTACTCCAGCTGCAAAGGACAGTTTCTAGAAATTATTGAAAAAATGGGACTTACAATTGAAAAGAGGGTAAGTTCTGTTGTACTATGTGCTATTTAATCCAAATTCTCAAATACTATAATGTTATTACATTATTTCATACCACAATTCTGACGAATTCAATGAACCAGAAAGGGCTTCAAGAGGAAGGTTTACGGAACGGCTAAGCCATAACAGTTTCACTGGAACTTTTTGTCACACTGATTTCAACGCGGGCGAAGCCGCGAGCACAGCCAGTATATTATAGTTTTATTCTTCTTTTTATTTATTTATGTATTTTCTATAAGTACTAGAATGTAGACACTTGTATGTAAGTTTATTATACATTTACACCACCTACCCAATTTAGATAATAAGTTTCCCTTTTTATGTCTGGGTTGCCTGGAAGAAATGGCTAATTAGCCATAAGTACGCTCATTGCACTTCACTGTTTGTAACTATCTTTATGCTTTGTTTGTAATATACTTGTGGTGTACAATCAAGTATAAAATATATAATAATAAGTTCTGCACAATATAATATTAAAGCTACTTACTACTTAAAAAATATAAGCCAAAAAATATAATTAAATTAATGAGACGTAATGTTCGTAAGAAGCAACATCTTCATTCAGATTCTTATAATTTCATACCGTAAAACAATTTTAACTATTTATAAATCATTTTAGGCGAGAAATATTTGTATTGAGGATGTTTGAAATTGTATTTGTATTGAGGATGTTTGAAATTGTATTTGTTGTAAATATTATTCGAGATTAATCATATATATGAGTATGTTAGCTCTTATGTGCTGTAATAGATGATGTAAATGCAATGTTTTTTCTTTTTTAGCTGGAAATTGATGATGGTAAAGAGTTGACTGAGGAATATTTGTATGATGAAATTCATCCAAAGAGGAACTTGCATCGACCAGCCTTTGCGAAACCAAAGGGCCCTCCAAATAGAGGAGCGAAAAGGATAACTAAAGCACAGTCAACTCAGTAATTTGCCTACTTAAAGTAATCAATGCTATCATTATATTTCATAATTTTAATTAGATTCAAATAATTTTTTATCATAAACTTTATATTACAAGTTTCTAGTTTTAGACTATTTTGCTTTTTATTATCTAATGTGATATTTAAATTAAATATTTCTATGATGTGTCAATGAAATTGCTTTAGCTTATGACTAAGTTTTATGAATAAAGTAATTTAATACTGTTATTACTTCACTTTTATAATATTCACATAACATATTGTATTATTTGTATGAAATCGTTTTATCAAAAAATCTACAAATATCAGTAAAATAACTTTTCTGTAATTTCACTTTAAAATAAAACGTTTTTAATTTTTTACCAAAAAAAAAATAATTTCGATATTTTAATAGTATTTTATTATTCATTATTTTTTATAGAAGTTTAAATAAATTAAAATATGACAAAATATTTGTAACATTTCACTAGTTAAAGAGACACGTAGAAATTGACCAACAGTCACTTTGTAAAGCAATAACTAAATATTCTAAATAACAGTATTAGAACTATTAGAGTATTAATAGAGTTAGATTTGTGCAATATTTTCTGTATGTAACATTAACTGCCAACTTGGGAATTTTTATTTAGATCGTAACGTAAATTTATATTGTTTCATGCTGTGCTGTTAAAAGTAAGGTTCATTATAATTCATCAAGTCAATATATGTATGTAATTTTTTATGTTTTTGAAGTTTGATTAAAATATACCTATTTAAAACTAAATTTTACTATAAGATTGCATTAGTTTAAATCGTTTTTTTTTTTTATTGTATCAATTCCTTTTAAACCTATATATTGCATTCTATTGAATGTTTGTTGTAATTAATAACTACTGAATTTAATAACTAATGTGTAAATCTGTGTATAAATTGCTAGTGAAAAAGTATTAAGAAAATAAGTATATTTGTAGTGTGCATCAAAAAAAGCACTCAAATTCATTTTTAAACTATAGGAATATACTTTTGAATTTCTTATACTTAATATACTCTTAGAATCAGTTACGAAATTGCAAGCACATTAATATATCATACCCACGAAAATGTTCATACCGAAAAAACACAGTTTTTGTTTGTATAATTTCTACCAAAATAAAGACGTCTACAACTTGAATACTGGCACTATATGTGTGCAGTCTCGTTAACCAGACCTACATTGCTTAAAAATAAGTACAATTTCTAAATTAATAGCAAAAACCTATGACGAAACTATAGGTACTCTACTAATTAAGATTCTTTAACATTATTGGTTATTCAAAATAAAGTTAACGCTAACATGCTGCATTATATCTTGCCATTATTTATAGATATATAATTTTTTTTTTTTTGTAAGGAATGTAAAATAATTGAAGGTAAAAGTCATACTAGTAGTATCTAATTATCAACTGACATTTAAATGCTCCAATTAAAGTTAAAAATACATATAAATATAGTATTGGAAAAACATAACTGCACAAAATCTTGTCAAAATGTATTTAATAAATGTACTTCAATATATTTTTATATCCAGTACCATACCGTGTAATGTTTTAATAATAAATGCTTTTTTATATACATCAATTTGACTTTAATTAATTCAATTACAGTTTAGGGCTTGAAGAAACTTTACGTTAAAGTATCAAAACACGTCTCACCTATTATAACTAAGAACTATTTTCTTTTCAACGTCCAGAACTAACATAATTTTGTAAACTAATATTTTAAGAATATTTTTGTTCTTATACATTATACTACACGTTAGACTTATTTATTTCGATTCGTTAAACGGTTAAATAGTCAATAATCAGTATGGACAACGCGTTTGTTCTCGTACGATGTTCGTTATTTTCGTGAGTTTGTTGTTTTACGTTACGTTGCGTTTTGGGAAACTATTAGATATAATTATACGATATATTAATACGTGAAGAAAAAACTTTGTACCTCTTTTTACGAAAATTGTCGTAGAACATAAAAAATTTGAAGCTTTTTTATTTGCTGTATTTATCATCATTACAGCCTACACAGTCCACTGCTGGACATAGGCCTCCACAAGTTTACGCCAAAAATAACGTGAACTCATGTGTTTTGCCCATAGTCACCACGCTGAGCAGGCGGGTTGGTGACCGCAGTACTGGCTTTGTCGCACCGAAGACGCTGCTGCCCGTCTTCGGCCTGTGTATTTCAAAGCCAGCAGTTGGATGGTTATCCCGCCATCGGTCGGCTTCTTAAGTTCCAAGGTGGTTGTGGAACCTTGTTATCCCTTAGTCGCCTCTTACGACACCCACGGGAAGAGAGGGGGTGGCTAAATTCTTTAGTGCCGTAGCCACACAGCACCCACCCCAAACGGGATTGAACACGCTACCGTCGGTGCTTAGACGCGGAGCGATTTGAATTATTGGAACGAAGTTACTTACGGCAGGCTTGATATTTGGCTGGGCGACCGAACTGAAAAAAATGTGATACTAAAACCGTAAGAAAAATGTATAACGGAAGTGACGTAATATCAGTCACAAGACTGTATAATATGACGTTTGTAATATTTAGTTAACTTTTTTAAAAATATTTATGTAATTTTATACTATCGACAAAAATAAATAAAGACATGTTTTTTATTTCACTTAATACTTTGAATTATTATTTTATTGTTATTTTGTTTGATTTATTTTATTTTACGGTATTTGTTATTTTCTAAAATACTAAATTTCCTAAATACTTTTATGTACTTAATTGAAAACCAATCAACAAAATTTAAAAAAAAAATCAAGAACTAGAAAATATATATAAAATCCCTTTTTCTTTGTTCAAATTGTGTTGCTTCTATGCTGTCCGAAGGAACTTCGTGGAACTTCGTTCCTACGGTGTCCCTTGACCCCACATAATTTTTTAAGATCACTGGTGACTCTGGTGTTACTATCTTCATTAACAGATAATTGCGGTTGAAAGACTCAAAACCGATTGATTACGAAAAAAATGAACATAATATTTGAAAACAAATCAATGTCCTATTCAGTTGTGGTGATACCTGAATAGAAAATCGTAGATGATGTTTGTAGAATTTTTGTAGTCAATCAAAACATCGACAAGAAAAACATTCATCAATTACTCAGTTGTTGTGAAAATTATGTTAGTAACCCTCAAATATAAATCTTTTAATGCACCATAGTCGGATAAAAATAAAGAATACTTAGTTTTAAATATACCGTAGAAAAAAAACTAAAACTTACCTGTATTGTTTTCTGCACAAGTTTAAAGTTGGTGGAGAAATACACTATAGTTGCGTTTTTTTACTTCTACATTGTTTTAAAAAATTACGCAAATATCTCAATGAATGCTATTTTTAAATCTAAGGTCCGACGAAAAAACAAAAATATGAAATTAACCGCGTTTTTGTTTTAACATTCCTCGTTCAAAAAATATCTACAATTTAATTTTATATCGCCAGCCTCTATCTTTAATTCTTTATAATGTATTAAGCTTAACTTTTTAACTTAGGTTCGAAACTGCCTATTGTAATTTCAGAAAAATTACATACGCAATTATCTCAATGAATGCTAATGCTATTTTTAAATCTAAGGTCCGAAGAAAAAACAAAAATATAAAATTAACTGCGTCTTTTTTTTTTGTTTTAACATTCCTCGTTAAAAAATATCGACAAAATATTTTTATATTCCAGCCTTTATTACAATTAATTTATAAAAAAATATAAAAATGGTAGCATTAACGCGATTAGTAAAAGTAATGAGAATGGTAACATTAATGTGAAACACTTTTTGAAACGGAACTCAAGCAGGGTTATCAAATTGTACCATTTATTGCAAATTAGGCGATTTGCTTCATGGCTAGGACCTTAAATTTTAACTTTGGCAACAAATTACAAATTAGGCTCTTTTCATTCTTGAACGTTGATAACAAATTTAATACTTACGATAAATTGAAAAATGAACATTCGATTTATGAAGTAATAAATAAGATGGTGAATGCGTGACTAGAGCGTTACGAAAACTATGATCGGGTGAGGTGAACGGAACGAGAGGTACGAGAACACATTTACTCTCTCATAGCCAGTTACGTTATGTATATTTAAGACACAGTGCAGGCCTATCACCAAAGAATATAGTATTCTTTACCGAGAGCCTATCACTAAAGAAGTTTTACTTCAGTCGTGTGAAAACACACTTACATTTTTTACACACACAGATACATTCTGTGTCATTACAGTATCTATATCTATATTATATATAAACGCGAAAGGTCATTCATCACGAAATCTCCGAAACTATAACACCTACAAACTTGAAATTTGGCAGGTAGGCTCCTTATAAGACGTAGGCATCCGCTAAGAACGGATTTTACGAAACTCGACCCCTAAGGGGGTAAAACGGGGGTTGGAAGTTTGTATGAGAGTCCCATGTTTTTGACGTAAGAGACTTGAAATTTAAAATGTAAGCTCTATAGATAGATGGTGAAAAGGTGTCCAAATAATGTATCTTTAGAAATCAACCCCTTTTTGGGTTAAAACGGGGATAGTAGGTCGGCTCACTGATCACGAAATCTCCGAAACTATAATGCTTACAAACTTGAAATTTGGCAGGTAGGCTTCTTATAGGGCGTATACATTTGCTAAGAACGAATTTTATGAAACTCTACCCCTAAGGGGATAAAACGGGGGTTGGAAGTTTGTATGAAAGTCCTATGTTTTTGGAGGAAGAGACTTGAAATTTAAAATGTATGCTCTATAGGTAGTGAGAAGGTGTTTAAATAATGTATCTTTAGAAATCAACTCCCTTTTGGGGTTAAAACGGGGGATGGTAGGTTGACTTACTCATCACGAAATCTCCGAAACTATAACAGCTACAAATTTGAAAATTGGCAAGTAGGTTCCTTATAGGACATATACATTTGCTAAGAATGAATTTTATGAAACTCGACCCCTAAGGTGATAAAACGGGGTTTGGAAGTTTGTATGAAAGTCCTATGTTTTTGAAGTAAGAGACTTGAAATTTAAAATGTATGCTCTATAGATGTTGAGAAGGTGTTCAAATAATGTATCTTTAGAAATCAACCCCCTTTTGGGGTTAAAACGGGGGATAGTAGGTCGGCTCACTGATCACGAAATCTCCGAAACTATAACAGTTACAAACTTGAAATTTGGCAGAAAGGCTCCTTATAGGGCGTAGACATCCGATAAGAACGAATTTTACAAAATTCGACCCTTAAGGGGGTAAAAAGGGGGTTGGAAGTTTGTATGAAAGTCCCATGTTTTTGAAGTAAGAGACTTGAAATTTAAAATGTATACCTTATAGATGATGAGAAGGTGTTCAAATAATGAATCTTTAGAAATCAACTCCCTTTTGGGGTTAAAACGGGGGATGGTAGATTGACTTACTCATCACGAAACCTCCGAAACTATAACAGCTACAAATTTGAAAATTGGCAAGTAGGTTCCTTATAGAACATATACATTTGCTAAGAACGAATTTTATGAAACTCGACCCCTAAGGTGATAAAACGGGGGTTGGAAGTTTGTATGAAAGTCCTATGTTTTTGAAGTAAGAGACTTGAAATTTAAAATGTATGCTCTATAGATGTTGAGAAGGTGTTCAAATAATGTATCTTTAGAAATCAACTCCCTTTTGGGGTTAAAATGGGGTATGGTAGGTTGACTCACTCATCACGAAATTTCTGAAACTATAACAGCTACAAACTTGAAATTTTGCAGATAGGTTCCTTATAGGGCGTAAACATCCGCTAAGAACGGATTTTACGAAACTCGATCCATAAGGGGATAAAACGGGGGTTGGAATTTTATATGAAAGTCATATGTTATTAAGGTAAGAGACTTGAAATTTAAAATGTATGCTCTATAGATGGCGAGGAAGTGTCCAAATAATACATCGTAATCTATATATATAAAAGAGAAAGGTCACTGATTGACATCACGAGAACTCAAAAACCGCTGGATAATCCATCCATCCAAGATGGACAAAGATGAAATTTGGCAGGGAGGTAGATTATAGTTAGTAGACGTCCGCTAAGAACGGATTTTGCGATATTCCATCGCTAAGGGGGTTTAATTGGGGTTGATTGTTTGTATGAAACATATACAGTAGCAACAAGTTCGCCTAATAGGTTATTCATACTGCAGCCTGAAAATAAAACTAAAAATGTGGTGTATAGAGAGGTTTTATAAAAATAACTATTAAATTATACTAAATTGTGCCTTTGAAAAAGTTACTCAGAGTGATAAGCATTTCAAGTGACTGAAATAAAAAAATAATTTGCGTTAAGCATCTTAATAGTAATGCATATCTTCATAACCACGCGGACGTAGTCGCGGGCAACAGTTAGTGTATTATAAAACAAAGTTCCCAAAAGCGTATGTGACCGATTCCCTCAAAATCTACTTAACGGATTTTCATGCGGTTTCACAAATGGAGAGAGGGCTTCAAGAGGAAGGTTTACGGAACGGCAAAGCCGATTTTGATGAGAGTTTCACTGGAAGTTTGCCGGGAAAACTTTGTGACAAACTGATTTCAACGCGGGCGAAGCCGCGGGCACAGCTAGTATATATATAAACGCGAAAGGTCATTCATCACGAAATCTCCGAAACTATAAGACCTACAAACTTGAAATTTGGCAGGTAGGCTCCTTATAAGACGTAGGCACTCGCTAAGAACGGATTTTACGAAACTCGACCCCTAAGGGAGTAAAACGGGGGTTGAAAGTTTGTACGAAAGTCCTATGCTTTGAAGTAAGAGACTTGAAATTTAAAATGTATGCTCTATAGATGGTGAGGAGGCGTTCAAATAATTTATCTTTAGAAATCAACTCCCTTTTGGGGTTAAAACGGGGGATGATAGGTTGACTCACTCATCACGATATATCCGAAACTATAAGAGCTACAAATTTGTTATTTGGCAGGTAGGCTCTTTATAGGTGGTAGACATCCGCTAAGAACGTATTTTACGAAACTCGACCCCTAAGGGTGTAAAACGGGGGTTAGAAGTTTTTACGAAAGTCCTATATTTTTGAAGTAAGAGACTTGAAATTTAAAATGTTTGCTCTATAGATGGTGAGAAAGTGTTCAAATAATGTATCTTTAGAAATCACCTCCCTTTTGGGGTTGAAACGGGTGATGGTAGGTTGACTCACTCATCACGATATATCCGAAACTATAAGAGCTACAAATTTGTTATTTGGCAGGTAGGCTCTTTATAGGTGTTAGACATCCGCTAAGAACGTATTTTACGAAACTCGACCCCTAAGGGTGTAAAACGGGGGTTAGAAGTTTGTACGAAAGTCCTATATTTTTGAAGTAAGAGACTTGAAATTTAAAATGTATGCTCTATAGATGGTGAGGAGGCGTTCAAATAATGTATCTTTAGAAATCAACTCCCTTTTGGGGTTAAAACGGGGGTTCATAGATTGACTCACAGATCACGAAATCTCCGAAACTATAACACCTACAAACTTGAAATTTAGCTTCTCAATTGTAGGCTCCTTATAGGTCGTAGACATCCGCTAAGAACGGATTTTACGAAACTCGACCCCTAAGGGGGTAAAACGGGGGTTGGAAGTTTGTATGAAAGTCCTATGTTTTTGAAGTCAGCTACTTGAAATTTAAAATGTATACTCTATAGATAATGAGGAGGTATCCAAATAATGTATCTTTAGAAATAAACTCTCTTTTGGGGTTAAAACGGGGGATGGTAGATTGACTCATTCATCACGAAATCTCTAATACTTGAAATTTGGCAAGTAGGTTTTGTATAGGACGTATAAGATAAAACGAGGGTCGGAAGTTTGTATGAAAGGCCTATGTTTTTAAAGTAGGAGACGAAATTTAAAATGTATGCTCTATAGATGGTGAAAAGGAGTCCAAATAATGCATCGTAATCTATATATATAAAAGAGAAAGGTCACTGACTCACTCATCACGAGAACTCAAAAACCGCTGGATGGTCCATCCATCCAGGATGGACAAAGATGAAATTTAGCAGGGATGTAGATTATAGTTAGTAAACGTCCGCTAAGAACGGATTTTTTGATATTCCACTGCTAAGGGCGTTTGATAGCAGTTGGATGGTTATCTCGCCACCGGTCGGCTTTTTAAGTTCCAAGGTGGTAGTGGAAATATTTTATCTCTTAGTCGCCTCTTACGACACCCACGAGAAGATAGGGGGTGGCTATATATTTTATTGCCGTAAAAACACAGATATTTTGTCCAAATGAAAGTCCAGTAATAAAATAAAAAATAAATAAAACAACTACCGCAGATTAGCTGGAAGAGACTTATTCTAGAGTTATCTCTACCGGCTTTCTACATATAAATTATATAATGTGACTGAGCGCAGAAGTCAGTGGTCGTCGTCCGGGCTACATCTGACGCCCGCTAGCAATAGTTTTCATTCATTAGTTTTGATTCATTGCATATTGGAAAATTACTAAAATCGGAAACATCGACTTTTTTTTATTGTCCGCTTAACTTAAACACGCCAATACGCCAACACACCAACATGCCAAAACTCCAACACGCCAATACGCCAATACGCCAACACGCCAATGTGCCAATACGCCAACACGCCAACACGCCAACCCGCCAATGTGCCAATACGCCAACACGTCAACACGCCAACAGTCCAATACACCAATACGCCAACACGCCAATACGCCAATGTGCCAATACGCCAACACGCCAACAGTCCAACACGCCAACAGGTCAACACGCGAATACGCCAATGCTCCAACACGCCAATGTGCCAATACGCCAACACGCCAACACGCCAATACGCCAATACGCCAACACGCCAATACGCCAACGTGCCAATACGCCAACACGCCAACAGTCCAACACGCCAATATGCCAACACGCCAACAGTCTAACACGCCAACATGCCAACACGCCAATATGCCAACACGCCAACACGCCAATACGCCAATGCGCCAACACGCCAACACGCCAATGTGCCAATACGCCAACACGCCAATACGCCAACACGCCAACGCGCCAACACGCAAATACGCCAATACGTCAACACGCCCACAGTCCAACACGCCAACATGCCAACACGCCAATAAGCTAACACGCCAACACGCCAACACGCCAACAGTCCAACACGCCAACATGCCAACACGCCAATACGCCAACACGCCAACACGCCAATACGCCAATACGCCAATGCGCCAACACGCTAACACGCCAATGTGCCAATACACCAACACGCCAATACGCCAACACGCCAACACGCCAATGCGCCAACACGCCATCACGCCAACACGCCATCACGCCAACACGCCAACACGCCAATACGCCAATGCGCCAACACGCCATCACGCCAACACGCCAACATGTCAAAACGCCAACAATCCAACACGCCAATGCGCCAACACGCCAATACGCCAACACGCCAATACGCCAATGCGCCAACACGCCAACACGCCAATGTGCCAATACGCCAACACGCCAATACGCCAACACACCAACGCGCCAACACGCAAATACGCCAACACGCCAATACGCCAATACGCCAACACGCCAACACGCCAACACGCCAAGACGCCAACACGCCCATGCGCCAACGTGCTAACGCGCCAATGCCAACACGACAGGACGCCAATAAAAATAACAAACCTGTTTAATAACGAACCGTTATTTATGATATTATATCTGTCCCGGTCCGTAAGAAGCCACTTCGTCATCTAAGGACATCGTGGCAAGTTTGCCGGGAAAACTTTTTGACTCACTGATTTAAACGCGGGCGAAGCCGCGGGCACAGCTAGTTACAGTATAATGCATGGAGCATTCTCTATGCTCCATGGTATAATGAGATGCCGCACGCAACTACACTGACAAGTTGCTTACAGCCGCAGTTGTAACATGTCGATACAATATCGATAAATCCAAGTACTCGGTTAGGGAAATTAGGTTTTTAAAGTTATACAAAGGTAAGGTGTTATTATAAAGATAGCCTTTATTTACTATGTACCACAATAATTATCAAGTCAAAAATAAACATAATGTTAATATCACTTTAAAAACCAGTGATAGTTGAATGAATGAATGAATTTAGAATTAATGGCTTTCACTAGTGACGAATAGCACAGATGATTTCACCAATGTCACGTAAGATGGAGAAGACACGACGGAGATTGGTCGGTGCTTTAGAGGTAGCAACCTCAGTAAATTTTGAAGACTGCCAAAATAGTAGGTATTATATATCAAACTATGAACCTCAGTGATGGTTGTATCTATTAGTACGGGAGAATTTTACGTGATAACGTCATAAAGAAGCATTGATGAAAAATTGCACACTTTTTAAAATTGAATTCAATTATTATCACTGAAAGAGGCAGTTAATTGAAAAACAAATATATTTTTTTTCGATTTTTTATTTACACTCGTTAATTTAATTTTTTTTTTATTCTACAGGTCAATTACAAGTAAAAATGTGCTGTTAACAATTTATTTACAACTAACTCTTGGGCCGATCGTGTCTCTCTATCGCTTTTTCCGCGCTCTCGCTTGCACATTCAGGCTCAGGCGGAACGTGACATGACACTATATCACAGAGTATGTATAGTAATACATATAGAAACACTATATAATGAATATCATGAATAAAGGTCCACATATGTGTAAAAGCGAATTAATATTTGTACGTTCTTGACTCTATTAAGCATTTAAAATGCCTAAATAGCATGTCCGTCTATTATTTTCTTTTATTTTGGAAACAAACGGTATTATAATAATACACAAATGACAAACAAAATGCTATCACTCAACCATTAACAGTTTCCGATATTACAAATTATTACTTACTAACAATATACGACTGCAATAGGCTGAACTGACTGACTGACTTACAACAATATATATTTATTTTATATTATTTTAACAAAACAATTTATAAAATTATTACTATTATATATCTGCATATTGTTATAATTAGATAATATACCTACGTGGAATAATAACTGTCCTACGAAATGGACGGTCAGAATAGCGAACTCATTTTTTATATGCAGCCTATTAAATGTTTGTATAATGAACTTCCCACATTGTCTTAATAATTTAGTTGTACGTTTTCCGAGTTCTACATTTTAAAAGTTGGTTATTCTATGGTACCTAACACTTTTTTCATTAATAACTAGGTCCAGATACAACATGTCAAGGTAATAATAAAAAAAAAACCAAAAGTTTTTAGTAAATTTGTTTTAATTACTAATTAAATATATTATTCACTGAATTAAATAAAAAAAATCTATAAATAATTTAGTGTAGCTCTTCTATTTTCTTGAAACCTTGGCTTCCAACAATTTCATCATGGTGTTGTGTCAAGCTATCATGTTTTTCGGACGCACTTTTGTCGACTGCCTGGTTGAATTGATCTTGTCTGTAACAATATCACAAACAGAATGAGTATTACAAAGAATAAAAAAAAAGTTTGTTAGCTCTGACAAGCGACTGAACAACCACTGTGATATACATTTATCTCTTTCTCAAAAAATACATTGGTAACACGTCATCCTTAGTGTCACTGTTCAGCATTTATGTTTCTCATGATTTCACTTTCTATATTTTTTCCCAGCCCGTTTTTTTTTTAATTAAAGAGTACTTCAATTATGGTTTTACATCATATTCAAATTATTTAACTGATTATTATGCATGAATATCATAAATTTATGACCTATAAAGGCAATCATATGATGATTGCGCAATCCGGTATGTGTGGTTATACGAGAATATTATATATAAGAAGAAGATAATAAATCCGACAAGTCATTTTATCTTTTTTTATATAGCTTTAATAATCTCACACCTATAATAGCTACCTATATATGTATTATTTTCGTGCAACTTGTTTTACAATAAACTAAACTGTAAAACAAGTTGGACGAAAAACTACTTCCCTACATTATCCTGCTTATGTTGAGTTAATATGTTATACATCAATATAATGTACTTCAATTAGTTTTTATCAATTCCAAGTGCTATTAACAATTTATTTCCAGCAGAAAAAGCTGAAACAACTAAACGGCACAAATATTTGTCACTAATTCCAAATTACATCTTTGTGCTGTTTGCAGTTAAACACTTGGACCTTGGAGTAGCAGTGCTAATAAATTTTTCAATGCGATAACTCCTCGTCTTATTGTCTCCACTGGTAACAATAGGGCTGGTGCATTTTGCCCAGAGAATCAGCATAGCGATTCAATGGGGAAATGCTGCCAGCATTCTTGGCACAATTCCACGTGGACATGATTTGTACCAAAGCTATCTGTAAATATTTATTTATTAAGTTGTGAATTCTATATATGTATAATGTTTAATAAATTTATTCCAAGTTATTTCATCACTTCAGCCTATTGCAGTCCACTATATAATTATCATAACATAATTATATTCATCTCTAGTAGATAAGGTGCAATAGAACATTAAAGGTGGATACAAAATGCTACGTGATTTTTGAGCATTATTTTTAAGCCTAGAATCTTAATAAGAAAGTTGTTTCAAAACCATAGTATGGAGAACAATTTTACTTTAAATAGTATATTGTTGGTACAAATTGTTTTAGATATATTTTAGAGTGTTATATTATAGTTTGTTTATATGTGGATATTTTCAACAGAAAGATCCCTCATACAAATAATCAATATTCTTATATACGATATCATCAAATATCATTATTCAACAAAAATCATTCCTGTTATACCTAATCAAGATCATTGTCATGTTAGTATTTAAATTTATATTTTATTTTCATAAATATTAGGTTTTTTAAACTTTGCAAATTATTTAATTCGGAAAAATATTTACCTTGCTTCCTTCAATTTATATAAAGATTTTCTAATGTCGTCCATAGATATTCCACTTATTTTAAGTATGGTTAAAATTAAAATTCCCCCTAACATGCTCAACACTCCCCCTGGAAATAAAAATAATGTTATTGCATATTAAAATTTTTTTATATTCTCAGTTATTTGTCTTTGAGACATGAGATATGCCTTTATAAAATACAAGCTGATCTGGCGAACTTCGTACTACCAATTTTTTTAAAGTTTAAAATATAAATATTGTGGTCATTAATCATAATAAAATAGTCTATATTTTAAGTTCGACAAAGTTACATAACCTTGCAAAATTTCATTAAAAACGGTCCAGAAGTTTCCAAGATTAGCGCGGACAAACATTGTGATACGAGATTTTTATAAGGTGTTCAGCTTCTAGATGCGTTCCTTCAATTGGGGGTTTTATAGGTGTAATATACATCACGTTCCGAGTGAAAAAAATTCTAAGTCCATTTTTGAAACTCTACTTTGTCCAAGTAGACGCTCTTTTGATAGACTGTTTCCGCATGATATCTTTATTGAGCGCGTAAGCACGACTATAATTTACAATGAAGAACATGTACAGAAAAAGAATTCATTTTCATATGCTGTGTTTTAGTTATATGAGGCAGTTAGTATTAATATTTTAGTATATTGAAGTTTTAAGGGCTAAGAAAAATAGTATTGGACGATTATGCAGAAGTACATTGCCAGAGGTGCTCGGATATTAAGACAAGGCAAAATTTAAGAATGGGCTAGAATTTTTTTCATGTGGAATGTGATCACCTCTAGAATACCACTATTTGAAGAAACATAGTTAAGAGTCTAACACCTATATATAGATTTATAATATTAATAAAGGGGTGAAAATGAAACTAATAAATAAATTTGTGATGAAAATGCTAAAATAAATTAATAGATTGCTGCAATAAATATGACATACAAACGTAACTGTATAAAATTTGGTTAGCACAATTGTAGAAAAATAAATAAAACAATTATTTAGCAAACATTTAAACATGTACAGTAATTATTTAATAAATTATATTATGTGTGTTGAAATTATTAAATTTGATAATTTTTAATAATACTATATTAATAATTTTTATCATTACCTACAAGTGCTCCAACTAGCATTGCAGCAGCTCCCAAATTGGCTTTGTATATAGCTCCTGTAATGGTCCCTGCTGCTACATATTCTCCAAGTGAACTTTGATCACGGTACACAGATATTGTAGTGGAAACTAAACTATAAAACAAATGAAACGTTTAAATTGAAGTTAAATCCTATAATAAGGTTAATGTTAAAGAGCACTAAGTTAATAAAATTAAAGTTCTTAATATTTGCTGCTTTTTTTACAATATGCTAGTGAATTATTTTATTATACCTAAACATTCCAGTAAAAATGCCCAGTCTCCATCCCCAATGGTAAGCACCTTTTGCAAAAGCCACTGTAACATAATCTTGTAATTTTTTCTGCAAAAAAAATATAGTAATTATAAGAAACCTCTAGGGTTTGTCTCAATTCAAGTAGTTTTCAACAAATTAAATTGAACTACGAGATAGCTTCAGAAATTATTTATTTCAACATTTATAAAATTGATGCATTTGTGGCTATTTATATTATTGTTATTGTACTCTCCTTACTCATTGAAATGTTTCAAATAAGTATAACTGAAAGAAGTTACATTGAATTCTCTTCTTATATTCAAGCATTTGTTTTTTAGTAATCTTATATAATACTTTAGCTGTTTATTTGGCTATTTAATAAATTATTTAATCATTATTACTTGAGACTATTTGAGAGAGAGATTCTGTAGTCACGGGCTGTCATCTGACTGTGACCTACCTAGTGCAGTATATGTGATTCTAAATTGCTTTTATAAAATAATAAAATATATTCTTAATAAAATATTTTCTTCAGTATAAACTTTGCAAGAAAGAAGAAACATAATATATTATGGGTGTAATGTGTGAGTGTTATACTATGTGTATATGAAACATCTACGTAAACAAATAAATTATGAATAGCCCACAATACAAAGTAAATCTTTTATATTATATTTACCTTTGCTTGAAAAGTTGACTGAAAAATGGTTGCTTGATTATTTTCTATAAAGTTTAAATAAGCATCTCTTGATTTTGCAAAACCACCCAAGCACGCTCCTATAAATAGGCCACTCATAGTAGCTTGAGCTACACTGTGTAATTCTACTGATATTTCATCAAATTCACTGAAACATTTAAATTTTGCTTATCATTAGGTTATGATTTAGTAATACGATTCGATTACTGTGCCTTTTAAAAAATATATAAACAGTATTTACTTTTTAGAGTACATCGCTCGTACTCTATCCCATCCTGTCTTCTCATTAAGATCTGCTTGAGGATTAATAGAGTCGTTTTCATTCCCACCTTGAAAGATTGGTATTATGAATGTAGGAGTCAGCCTCATGGCTGTCCCTAATATTATTTTTCGATTTAATGACCAGATCATAATTACAGTTTTTACTCCTGGTACAATACTTAACTTCAAATTTTAATTTCATTAGAATTTAAAATCTTAGAATAACTCATTCCTTTCATAATTCACTTGTTTGACAAGAAATTAGAAAATATAGTTGACATATCACAGATTAAAACTGCGTTCCGGTTTACGCTCGTACGGGTCATACTTACATACAGGCGCTTTCCACTAAAGGCCCACAACGCCATCGACCACGACCGCTGAAATATCCGTTCCACTTCCACTACCGTAAATAACGTAACGGGCGTTGTAGGTGAATTTTATAGGTGGAACGCATATTTGGGCACTGTCAGGTGTTAGCTGTGTGCTCGCAATATGGCAGCACCGTGAAAACGTGCAACTGTGGGCGTTGTGAGTGAATATTTCGCATGGATTGGACTAAAACTTAATTCAGCATAGATTACCGGGTATTCGTCGTTGTGTTTTTTCCGAATCAAATGAGAGATAACATTTAACGTTTCCAACTCGACATTGAAAGTTTTTTTTTTAAACTACTGCCACGTTTTGACGAAAATCAACCCTGATCCACCTATATCTTGTGGGCAAAGTGGGCGCAATGTGGTCGCGAACAGTCACGTCTTCTATAAGTGCTCCCGCAGACATACAATTGTAAGTTGGCCGATTAAATCACAAAGTATACTAATAGGTGTAGTGACATATGCTAGCCCGCACATTTTCTCCAACTAAATTGTCCAACTAATTAATCGGATATCGATTGCATCAGAATCGAAATTCACTTCCGATCGACGTACAGTTAAAAAGTTGTCCAACTGTTTGTTAGCACGGTTACCTTATACAAGCTCGCTGACTATCCAACTTAGTTGGTCAGTCGCACGGCAAGATGGAAGACGACTACACGCTTGCGCGTGGTTTCCCTACGCCCGGATCTTCGTCGACGGGTACGACGTCTGCGTCCCGATCAGTCGTTGCAAACGAAAAAGTAGAGAACGTATAGATGAACCTTAATTTAAAAAAAATAGCATGTTTTAAAAATAAAAAACCACTTTTATAGTGATTAAGAACAAATATAAAACGACTTATATAAACTATATTCCGTTAACTAAGTACCTACTTATAAGGCGAATATTTGTATTATACATTTATTATGTTGTTCTCATGTAAGTGAATTTTCTTTTTGAGAATAAATTCTTTAAACCTAAAAAGGACATGGGTTTCAAAAGCCCGTGGATGTATATTAATTATATTTAAAAAAATATATATTTCTTCAACGGCTATAGCGGGTCGGAAAGGTGTGTCCTGTTTGATTATTGCTGGCCCAATTAGATATACGAGCTCATCAAAAGACGAACTACTAATTCTGTAGTATGCAAAAAATTTATCTGGATGACATCTGAGTTTAGAATGCAATGTATGATGCTTCCCATATTCTAATCTATTACTTATACTTAGGTGCACCCAAAATTTTCTCTTTTGTTTTCGTCTTCTTTTTATTATTAGTGCCATTAGAGCGTTTTTTTTTCCGCATTTTCGCGCACACGCACCGCGCTAGCAACACTATCACTGATTAAATCGAATAGTCTGCGGCTAACCAACCAACAAAATAAAGTTGATCAACTAAATTGTAAAAGTACGCAATTTAGTTGTTCGGTAGTCGGCCAACTTACAATTGTATGTGTGCGGGAGAACTAACAGTGTATAGTGGAATATAACCTAAAATCAGTAGAGCTGCCTACTAAGTTCGGTATATTTGCGCCCAAAATCGGTATAATAACAAAAAAAAATAGAATTTCAATTAAATTCGTTTATTTGAAAAAAAAACAACTAAACTAACTAACAGTTTAATTTACATCAAAGACATTCAAATGCTTTTTGGCTGACCTCTTTATTTTAGGCCACCACTATTTCAAAAAGCTTCTGGCAAACGCAGTGTGGGACGTCCTCCGACCTGTTGGACAAACGATCTACGTAAGATAGCCGGTATAGGCTGGGTGAAGATTGCGGATTGGGATGTTGACAGTGGACTGCCTTTGGCTGAACTGACTGACTGACTGAGTATTTCAAAAATATTAAATTAAAGAGAAAATCATCACATATCCTATCGTAATCCACTGCAGGACGTACGTCATAATAACATAACCCAGCACATAAATATAAAGAGCAAGGCAATAAAATAATAAGATCTATCGATGATTATATGTCTGATTACAAAAGAAAAAACCTAATTAATTCGTCGTGTCAAACTTTTTGCGCGTTTTCTCAAACCTTTTTTTAAAGTTCTAGTCAAAATTTTATGAAAACTGTGGGCACGATTTCTCTCGGTACTAAATAATTGTTTTTGAATTAAAATATTTTAATTTTTTCAATTATAACTTATTTTTTTTTATTTAAAAAAAAGACATATCATTGGAAAAAATATGATTTTATTTGTTCCATTTTTAACAAAAATTCAAAAATACTGTTCACTAATGAATGCCCTTTGGTTTTTTTTTTTTTTTTTTTTTAATTTCACATTAAGCTATCTTGCTGCATGTAGAAGCGAATTGTTTTATACTATTCGAGATTTTAGCGCTTATTAATTATTAAACTTATTATTATTTTGGCATGAATTCGTTGTCTAAAGTGGTGTAGGTAATTAATTAGGTATGCGGTAGGTATAGGAAAAAGTTGTACAGGGAGGTTTCTTGTCTAATCTTATGATTGCTATTTTTTAAACTTACATAATTATATTCCTTTAGTAAAAAGAAGTATCGTTATTATTTTTAATGGTCGCTAAGAGAATTCTTTATCCAACGAGCCGTGGGCGGAACACCAAAAAACCCCTAAGCAGACTTGCCTCTGCAGCAATGAGATATAAGAAAGAAATGGAAATTGTAGCAGAATGTTCTTAGAAGTATGCTTCATAATGTGCAAAAATTTAGTAAATAACATTATTAAGTATTATTAAATAAGGCGTTCTGTTGTCGCGCGTTAAAAAAAAATGTAATAAATATATGTAATGTAATTAAATTAAAAGAGCATAGAATAAGAGAATATTAATTCTTTCTTAACGCGACGAACTAAATCGCAGAGAGGTAAATATATATTAAAAAAAAATCAGATTGGATTGGAGAAAAAAATTAAATTAGACTAATGTAGAAAGTAATTAAATACAAGGAAACACAATTTTAAGCTTAATACAAATTTGAATGAACAAACAACTTTATCTTCCTTTTATGGATTAAACGAACGAGTTTAACACAACCCAAAATTATTTTAAATCTACACTATGGACCGAAATACATTTTTGATTAATCTAATATTAATTTAAACTACACTGAGGGTTCGACATATTTCTGACACGTGGGTGGAGGTTAACTGTGGTCACTTATCATAGCGGGTCTCCATGACACGTGGCTCCGCAGAAACTCCCTGGATGATCACCCGCCAGTCTCTTGAGTTCAGTTGTCCAAACTCCACGACACCATCTCCATCACGATGTCAGCCGGGGTTAAAAAAATTTTGCTCGGCCAGAGGGAAGAATCCCGATGCTGATCCGTGCCCCAGCACCGCACGAGCCACAAGAAGGATCGAAGAGGTTGAGCAGTTCTTTATCGTAGATGTTGGGGTCCTAGCAGCCAACCCACAAAATCCTGTCACGTGGTATCCCCGGCAACAACGGCACCGCACGTATCCGCCACGCCAAGGACCCCAACAAAATCGCACCCTGAACCTGACCGAGGCTGAAGACAGGTTGCTTCGCAGCCCTACGTCACTCAAAATAGGCTAATAGCGAAACGCTCAGCAATGAAGAATTCGACGAAACGAAATAATTGTTGAGAGAATGAACGAAGAATAAAAATATACATTACACTATAGAAAAAAAACCAAAGTATGCTTTTTTGGAATCTCGGCCTCATGACTTCTCTTTATTTTACCCCTCTTTATTTTCATTTTATCATGCCTGTGAATAAAGTCAGTAAAAATATTGCCTGACCTTATCTTCTAGGTTATGTACCAAATAAACTGAGGTTCTGTCACACAGGCACAAGCAGTTATGGGCTCGATTCTCGTGGTAAATGTCTTGATACCTTTCTAGTTAGTAGACCGTTGTAAGTCATGCCATGTCATAATTATGTACTCATAGACGAAAAAAATTATACGTAATTTTAAATGTGATAATTGAAATTGGTGAATTTCAAGCGTGTCGTCATATATATACTAGCATCCGATCAAAACAGGTTTTTCTGCCCAATCCGAAACCGAAACTCACGTGTCATCACATTGCAACAGTGTATATTGAAGTTTAGAATTTTTTAAGCATTTATTTGCACAAACATACAAAAATAAAACATTCGTTTTGATATCACAAACTTCTTGTTTACATTTTTAGGATAATATGTTACTTCTTGAGACATAAGACCATGGCTATGCTCCATGCATCAGCCAGCGGCGCGGGGGAGCTCAGTTACTCGAACGATGGACATTTCACAAATACAGGATTCTTGGTCCATGTTTGATCGGAACTGAAATAAAGGCTGAAACTCGATTTTGTGGCCGAAACCGAATATTAAATTATCGGTTATTGTTTTTTAAAGTAGTCTTCATCTGAAGGTGTAATTAACTTCATGTGTCCGAAGTTCTTTCGTCTGATAACTAGATCTTAAATAAGTTAGGATGAGGAATCATGAATAATAAATAAAGGTTTAATTTTCAACTATATTTTATTATAAAATGACAAAGAATAAATCTAGAGTTTAATAGTGTAGGTAGTCACTTAGACATTAAAATAGTGTATATATTTATATATCTCACATAAACTGCGCGTGACAGACAGTGTAGCCATCAGCAGCGGCCTGTTGGAATTTACATAAAATAAACTTACTCAAAACAATCATCAAAATACATCTTTAGATTGGTGCTCGTTAAAGCTTCTTTGAATCATGATATATTTGATCTTCTATTTAGTGAAAATAATATTTGATAGATCCCTGTTATTTTTTCCAACGATTGGTCTTTGGCATATTGATTTAAATTACTGTTAGTTAAATCTTAACAATTTGACGTATTCATTTATAAATAAGAAATACTGAAATAATAGTGGATGTGCTTTAGGAAAACGAGGATACAGTACTATCGTCACCAGGAACGATTTATAACTATTAAACTATTTTATTTTACACACAACCCTTTAATTTGCACACCATTAATCTTTTAATAATTTAACAAAATGTTCCTTAAATATGATAATGAAGATGGGTACATAATACTCACTACGAAGAAAATATTTCCTCCTTTTCTTAGGCAGGTATAAGGTTACTAGAGCGACTACTGAAATAAGAATAGGATATTATCTATGTAATCTTAACGATTATATTATCTGTAATAGTTCTATAATTTTATTTTAAGTTATTTATAAGGTCGTGTATTTACATTAATTTAACACGATTATAACTGCCACTTCATAGGTTTTGACTATTTTAACAAAAGAGATTATGTTGTACAATTTCGAATCAATCGCGATACATAATAGCTCGAGGACCTATTAATTGGCAGTTATACAATTCATCCTAGGTTAACGTTTCAATAAGGTTATGTATCAGTTCTTTCAACGCAACGGGATAAGGGACGTGGCACGGACAATAACCGACCCTCGCGGGGTCGTCGTATATATTCACATTATACCCTGTGCATAGTATTTCTTCAGATTATTTTATAAAACATACCATTGGCAATATTTGAGTCCCTTATCCATTTCACTCGACCACCTGTATTTAATTTAAATTCACCCTAGTCCGTGGACTGTGTTTCAAGCGAAATGTGAAGGCTTAGATTGAATAAAGATGTAAGTATTGAAACGTTTTAGTAATTTAAATAGCACAGCTGTACAAGGAGTTAAGATCTAAGATAAGAATATGTCTAGTATTTTATAGATGGTGTACAATCGTACATAATTTCATTATATTGTTCCCATTTAAAATTTATGAGTTCTATTTACAAATAGTTTTAACATTTTGTCGAAGGTAGGATTAATAGAAAGCGAGTTTAATATTGCATACAGATGATAAAAACTTAATTTTACAAAAAATATACGCAAAGGCAATAAACGTAGAGGAAATAAAATAAAAACAAAAGAAATCAATGATAATAAAAGTTTAATTATGAAATTAAAAATAAGAGTGAAATTAACCACACACAAGGCTTAATTCTATAAAATAAGGAAAATATAAAGACGACACTTAAATTACAATGAAAAATAAAATAGAAATTAAATATAATATGACATAAAGAAAGCAGAAGCAACAGGGCTCTAGATGTTGAGACATATACATGCGTCCTTGCCACTCTTTCACTGATATGTCGGCGTTTACCCATACTTATACAAAATATTTATTGAACTATAACCGAGAAGAGAACAAGTGTATAGAAGGTTTATGAAAACCTTAAGGAAAATGTTGTGATATGACAGGATATGTGTTGAGACACTCAAAGGACATTAGACACACGAAGTAAAGTAAACATTTAGTACTAATTACAATCAGCGTCCATACGACGCGAATGAATTAATGAAATAAGATCGAAAGCAACATTCATATCTTTATCAACGCATAACTTTAACCAACAAATTGAAACAATGTCGCTTACAATGAATAAAATTACATATATTGCGCTTAATAAAACTCTCAAATATAATTTAACTGTAACATTTTCATTAACTTTTTAATAAATGTTAGGATTAATTCAATTACATTTTACCTAAAATAATGTGTATTGACTTTTAAATTTGGCATCTCATTCTAAACACTGATTTATTATTTTTTAATTATATTACGATATTATCCTATTATATTTAAAATACTTCTCTAAACACATAAATCCCTATTAATTACCTATTAGTCAATACCGATATTACTGAGAAAGTTTTAGGCCACAAAACGCTACACACGCATCGTGATCGTCGTATTGAGCACAAGCGACAGCTGCGTACTAAACTCTACCGAGACGGTTGTGTAGCGTTCCACGCTTATCGTTAGTACGGCACGGTACGACACGGTACGACACGGTACGACACGGTACAGTACACTGGATATGTAATCTCCTTTTTGTGTTTTTGTTATTTAATAAATACGCTATAATATAATTAAATCGCAATCACTACCGATTCCATCTCGACCAGACCACCGCTAGTCGCCTATCGTTTCAAAACGCAGGCACAGTTTCCCGTACCTTATAGAAAAAAATCTTCAAAAACGTGCAAAATATCACCACACCCTGGTCGCCTAACATTATTTAAACCATTCTACTACTTACACGTTCCTATCGTAAATAGGTACTGATCAATACGATTTATTTATGATCGAACTTCTCTATTAACCTTACATCGAAATGACGATCTATGTTTACTTAGTATAACCATCTTACTAAGCTCTATTTTTATACATATCAACGGTACTTGATGTATATTATACATTTTATAATAGTGTAAATATGTGACTTTTAACGTCAACTTTAGGATCAAATCGAAGTTATAAAGTACATTCGCGACCTTAGCGATATCGTCACGGCGAATACAAGACAACCTACCGTATGTCGTGCACTCGATACCTACTATCTACAACCGCCGGCGTAGAGGAAGATATGTATGAATTCCTTTGTCATTTCTCATCTAATATTAGGAATTTTATTATTAAAAATGTAATTATCATAAAATTGCGAACAGCAAAGTTTCACTAAATCGTCACAATTCAGGTATCTGTTTCACGCATGCTTTGCCTAATCACATAGACTGGACGTGTAACTGAACACTTGATATGGTCCTAATGTCGGAGCGAAGCTCGCGGCACGGCTCTTCGACCGAAACATCTTTACGATAAATAAATAATTATCTTTAATAGAGCTCTATCAGAGTTCAATGTGAAGATTTTTTTAGTCTTTATGTTAATTTACTTATTTCACGAAATTAATCTCTTTTGCATTGGACTAGACGCATTTTTTAATTAATTTAAGAAGGCAAAGATGTGTGGATACCAATGGAGTAGTGTGGAAACGTCTCGTAACACGAGGTATATACAAAGGTCGAGGGGATAGAATTAGACTAAAATACTGTTGTGTTATAAGTAGTCGAAGGCAAATAGTTGATATGAACATTTGTGAGGGGCGACGCGATCCCCGTGTTACATCTACAACACCTCAACGACTGTCTCGTGAACAGTGTGGCGACATTGAAATAGAACATCTGTGTTTATTATACTTAATGGAAATTATTCTAAAATACGTTAACCCAACATCGGCCAAAGTATCACGTACAGGGGACTCCCCGACCGTAGTGAAATAAATAATTATCTATAATATAATTCACTTAGTGAAACGCATGCACGAGCATTTATAATATGTTGTAGCTACCATTAATATAAATTAACATCAAAATAAATGCATCATGTCACTATATGTCACCGAAAATAACATTATGTAGACGATATACGAGCTAAGTTAGTGATAGTTGTGATTACACTAACTAATCGAGAAATACTACAATGTAACAGTGAACGGAATATTCTCCTAAATAACGAAACAGCAATGGAAGTATGCGGAGGCTCCGACAAACCGGATGGAGAAGACAGTTGTTAATACCTAAAATATACTTAACCCTTTCTAAAACTAATATTGCACACACATACACATTTCTAAACATAGCGTTTCATAAAAATATAGAAAATGTGTATGCGCACAAAACTATATATTTACTTAAAAATGCCATAATAAATTGTGCAGATTATAATAGAGCATAAAATATATTTATAAAATATAATCTTAGAATATAATAACTGCAAATTAAAGTGATTAATTAAGAAATACTTGTTTAACAATGTGCTCTAGTGTTGAATATATAATGTAATACTATTATATCGTAAATAATCCTGTCATCATAATAACCACAAAATAACCGAGGCGATGTTTAACATCGCGTTAAATAGATAGAAAGTTGCCAAATTTCAAATAACTAGCGCAATCTAATTGCATTCTGTTTCTATGTGACAAAACGTTCGAAACCAACATCGAGAATACCGGAAACGATAACACTATGTATAAAAATAATATATCGAATTACAAAAATACGGAATGAATATCACACAAAATATTAAATAAAAACATCTCAAGCCGTACAGCGGAGCTCACGAAAGTCCGTAATAATTCACGAGTACCCTCAAAAAACGACCTCAACTAGCTGCCGTCGGGAAACGATGACACACCTTAAGTTATGATGTACAGTAACAGTAGTACGTATACTAACGAAATAGAGTTAGCACTTAACATCTACACTGATCCGAGTAAGCGTAATACAGATTATAAATTTTCAGTCGAGTATAGTTCTCGATACGTGAGAGAGGTACGACGTAGTCACGAGCGGTCGGCTGAGCCGTTGTGTGATATTCGGGAGCGCTTAGATGCTGGACTTGGAGAACGAGACCCGCAGGTGGTTGGACTCGGACAGCTGGTAGTTGTGCATTTTGATGAGCGCCGTCACCGCGTCGTCGATGGACGGCAGCTGCACCAGCGCCATCTTGCGGTCCTTCCTGCGAACGTTACCGCCACTTTATTTATTTATAGAACACCAACGAAGTATACACCATATGTCAAGTACATTATACAGTAACAGTGAATTCTGACTGTAACTTTAATTATAGGTGATAACTACATTAAACTAATAACATACAATAATTACATAAACACGGTTAGAACTAAAATAGTGTTTTTCATTATATTCAGCTACAGTGAAATATTTAAAAAAAACCAAAGAATTAAAGAAAAACAATTTGTAACAACATTATAAACTGATCACAATTAAGCTTACTTTGCTGATGAATATAATCAATGTTTTAATTTTAAAAATAGTGTCATTAAAGATATATATATATGTCCTGATTTTTTGAAATACTGCTGTATTCTTATTATTTTAGAGAAATATTATTTATAATATATATTATAGAGAAATATTTTATTAGCCGCGCCCCGCGGTTTTAGCCTCATTAACTTGACGAATTAAAATATTATGTAGCCTATATCCTTTCTTGGTAAATTAATTATCCAACATAAAAAAATCAATTCTAAACCATTCAGTAGTTTCTGAGATTAGTGTGTTAAAACACAAACTCTTTAACTTTATAATATTTTACAAAAGATATCGTCTGCTATTCCGACGTTTGCTTTAAGAGAACTGTAGGTATTAGCCCGTTGGCGCAGTTTGTAGTGCTATCTGTGCCGCGGGTTGTGGGTTCGATTCCCGCTTGAGTCTGGGTATAATATAATATTTGTATTTATATATTTATATATGTATTATTTCTATGTATATTTATCAAAAAAAAATATAGTTATAACAGTCGGCTGTTTCCTGTAACAAGCATTATGTTGCTTACCATAGGAACAGACGACCGTGTGTGTATGTTATATGATATTTATTTATTTATTGTGGGTAAATAACTCTTAGCGAATATTCATTGATGACGATGACGACTAATTTATTATTGATTTGTCAAAATATTTTGTTCGGCACTGCTTGGTAAATAGATTTCATTAAAATGTCCGGCATTTCAAAAGTTTTGTTAGTTCGGTTTTACTAAAGGTTGTTTCTATTTAAGTATAAAATAAAGTAATAATAAAACTTAGAAATCATTACCAGTGAGAGCCCCACAAGTTCGTACTAATGGACCGGATTTAAAATTACAATTTATATGTTCGTAATAAGGGATTTAAGGGAACGGAAAATTTAAATATGTTGCTTTCAACATACGAGTATTTAATTTTGTTTCGGTATTTATAAGGGAGACACACAGGATTTTAAGTACGACATATACAAACCTACTTTATTTTATTATACAGTGATCGAAATCAATGTCAATTGGTTTTGTCAGTAACTTTTTTTTATCTGTGTAATGTATATTTAATTTTTATCATCAAAATCGAGTATTATTTTACGGAATAAATAAATTACTTGTCGAAATAAAAACCAATTTAAAATGTAACAAGAAAAAGATGAAAAAAGTTGGATTACTCTAACAATTTACAAGCTTAGGCTCGATCTTGATATTGGTCGAACTGGAGGGATTACGAAAAATTATCTAGTCATTGTCGAATTTTTGTCGACTAGCCGAAATGTATAAAAATTCAGTAACTAAATTACGTTATAATCAAACATTATCTCCCTTGGTTTGATTGTATAATATTAAACGATTAGTGAAAATTAAACTCACGGGAAGAATTTAAAGGCCTTGATCGCGAATCCCCTTTTAGTGAACGCATCCTTGATGTCGTCCTCGGACACCGTGGCTCTGTGGAAGTATGAATAATATAATACATAAAAAGTAGAAATATACCATTTACGGGAAAAAACCTCTTTCTCTTGATATATAGAGAATTAGAATAGTTTACGCAGCTTTAATTCGGATGAAAAGCATCTCGGAATAAACAACACGATCTTCGAAATATTCGATACTATGTTTTCTTTGACAGTCAAACACAAATATTTGTTTATAGAAATTTAATAATAAAAAAGTTGCATAACTAGCTTGAGTAAAACCCTTAACTGTTTGTCACGACTCAGACGTTCCATCCACTGGGCCATTTGAGTATAAAATAAAATGACTATTGGAATTTGACAATAACTTACGGAATGTTGGAGAGATGTAACGTAGCGCTCGGTGGGTATATGTTCTGATAGTTTTTGCTGCCGGGCTTCTTGAATCTATGTAGCGGGCTCTGCGAGTAGTCCCTGTAATGGGCACACATAAATTTATTTAGGGTTTTCAATAATCCTTCCTATATCGAATGTTACATTTCGCGCACAATGGTATTTCGATATCGTTGTAAATATTTTCCTGAATACAATTTCATTTTCCGCTGAAGAAGTTATTGCAGCCTTACGTATTTTATTTAACTTCGTCGTGTAAATTTTGGATTTTATAGTACACACTGTAATATTTGTATGTATCAAGGTAGTACCAAATGTTGTTGTTGCCAAAATTATGTAAAGATATCTAGTAAATATTTTTGAGGCGAAGTTCCTTATGGGGCGTTGCGGAGGGCCCTAGCTGGCAAAAAAGTCTGTAACGTTAAAAAAAGCGTAAGATTTTTTTTTATTTATAGTCATGTATGATGGCTATAACAGTGTCTAATGTATAGTCTACGTGATTACTGTTGTTATTATTGAAGTTTGCTATTATTATTATTATATCATTCGATAATTATTATATATTTTTATTAATAAAATAAAGGTGTTAAAATAATTTTTAAAATTGTTTTTTTTTTTTTTTGTATTTTTATCGATAAAAAAAATCATAATAAAAATGTAGACCCGAATAATTATTTTCTTTATACCTCGAATAGAATTTGAAATCAATATTTTGTTATAAAGAACTTCGTTCCTATCTAGCGTCCCACGACACCACACAGTTTGTTTTCACAAATAAACTCAGCAACTTCAGCATTTTATCTATGTTGATGATTTTATTTTCTTACATGAGTTTTACAACTTACCTAGTAAGGCCAGCATCCGGTTGTCCCTCCTTGGGAAGCTGCACCGTTTGATGTTTGCTGAGCATCACACGCATCGCTTTCCCGAAGACACGCAATTTGTCCATGTGTGTCATAGCTGTAAAAAATTTGTTTTAAATTAATTTTGAAAATATGTACATCTGTCACTTTACGTCCAACACGATGTCACAAACAAATTTTGTACACTTATGTTACTTCTAAATTAACTACTTCTTGTGGTGAAATAATGATTATCTTTTGTCGATTACAAATAGTCATCTTTTTCCTACAAATATCGAAATTTGTAAAAGTTGTATTTCTATATAGTGTCAACATAGAAATGGATAAAAATATTATCACCTGGATATGGAAACGCATTCATTGAACAATCGTAAAGACAGACAGATAGTTATTTCAGAAAAATATTTTACTTTTATCAATAAATATGTATTTTTCGATGAGTTTTTCGAAATATTTTTATGGATATAGATGCGTAGATAGACACAAAATTCCATTACAACAATTATTTTATTAAGTCGATCTTAACATACTTGACAGTGCATATTTTTTGTAAAACTTACTAATTCGCACCTTGTTAAAGAACGAATAATTTATTTTTAGTTACAATAATAACTATCGCACAAGCGAGTATTCAGATCTACCACTTTGCGCAATATGAAATGTAAGCAGTGGAAAATTACGTGATATTCTGCATATATAAATAAAACATGTTTAGATAGAAAACGAACGTTTTGCGTTTAGGAATAAGGACTAAAGTGTAATAATACCTAGATGCGCCTGGTGAGGCTCCGCCATTTGAATTAGAGCTGAATCCTTTTTGTTGTAGAGGATCTTCACTCGCTGCACGTCACCATACACGCCTACATAATAATAATGCGTTACAAACCAAACAATATTCGTTTTCATTTTATTACATTATATTTAAATGACAATCTCAACTGTGCTTTGAACGATATTTCAATGCTTATTTAAACTTACTATTTATGAATCACTACATGGATTAATCTTACAAAGTACTGTTGAGGATGTCGATCTCTTTAATCTATGACTAAGTCAGTTACTACATTTACACACAGTTATAATCTAGACATCAGAGGGTTTTTAGTAAAAACAAATTTAATTAATACAAAAAAATAATTTTGGTGAAATTGGATAGAAAGAAATGATTAAGGAAGAAAATAACTCCAAGCTCTATTTTGGTCACGTATAAGCTTCCAATTAATGCTTAGCGGTTAACAGCATCGGCTTTGGTTACAGCCGGCCGTATCAAGCAGAGACTACAAATATAGTCCGACTGTAAACAGTTGCGACGGACAGAAATCTCAAAGAAAATAATAAGAGAAAGGTTCCTTCGTTTAATTTAACTAATCTTTAAATTGTGATTAAGTATGTTTGCAAACTATTTTAGGTCTAGTGTCTGAGTTTATTACAAAAATTATGTTGATTTTTATCATAAATATACAAGTACAGGTAAACAAAACACAAAACAAGTACAGTATCGGGACATACACTAACCTAGCTACAACTAAGACGTCTGAAAAACAAATTGTCACGTTAATAAAAGCGTTTAGAGTGGTTTCAGAATGGATAGTGTTAACAAGCGCTTACAAGCTTCGACAAAACATCGGATGCTGTTATCAGTATAGAAATCGAGAATGTTAGCTGACAATTTGTCTTCCAGGCGGACAGGAGCAGAGGTAATATTAATGTTTTAATATAAAATACGGAATGTATGTGCACACGTACCGAAAAGGGTAAAGAGAGCGTCAGGCGTGACCATCTAAAACAATAGGAAAGAGAAAAGAGATAGTATTATAAATAGTCGTAAAAGATATCTGATCTCATGTCTATAAATAAATTAGCAACTTATTTTTAAGGAGTTTTAAGTAGAATATATAAAAACGTAAATAGCCTGTAACGCCAGATGTATTAGTTCGAATTTATTAGTCGTCAGCGGTAATTTGGTATCGTATTAAACCTTGAGACGATGTTTAAGGACGTTACCGGCTATTGTGTTAGCATATGCATAATTTGCCAATAAATAATTAAACTACCAAAGAGTTATAAATAATCTTTCTACTTTCTGTGCCTAGTGAATAATTAACCTAGTGGCACAATTTTAAGTCTTCATCAAACTAAGATCGAAATTTGAAACTTTAAAGCAAACAGTTATTCGGTCGAACAGACTACACGTAGGTGTCTTCGGGTCTAAGAGAGAGCGGTTACGGGCTCGGGGGTTTACTTACCTCTTCGTTTAGGTTTGACACGAGCAGCACGGTCGCGAGAGGCAGCGGCGGCGCGGCGAGGGCGCGCAGGGCTGGCGACGCGGGCGTCAGCGTGAGCGCGCCGAAAGCTGGCAGCCCTACTCCTCCCACGCCCACACCGTACGGCGATGCCAGTCCCGACCCTAGGCCCAGGAATGGCGGCGCTAACACTCCACCACCTAGGATTTTTTTAAACGTATTTTTTTCGTCATATTTCATTATCGTTTTCATAACAGAAAGGGAATCGTCGCGTGATTTAGTGGACAAAAACGTTAAATGCTTCGCTTAGATATACGAAACATCGTCGTTTTTCGTTAAGCAACGCAAGAAACTTTTCCCGAAAGCCACACAAAACGTACGTCCCTTTTTTGCAGATATTCTCAAATATAAAGCAATAGTACACAATAACGAAAGCAACGAACAGACTTTACAGGAGTAATCCTCATATATTACAACCCTCTGTGGTGCAATAGGGATTTATGATAAGTTATTAGTCACTGTGGATACATTTAGAATTGATTATGAATAACAAACAAGACTAGGGAGTAAAGTAGAATAGTGAATGTGCTTTTGTTTAGCTTTGTAAGAAAGTATGTTTTGTAACTTTTACGTTTGATGAAATATATATATACCCATTCCAAAAACAAACACCATCAATAATGTTGCATTTATAGAAGAATTTAGTATTTATAGAAATACTAAATTCTTAATTATTTTATAGAAAATATAGTACGAAAAAACTAGTGTATATACTTCTACATGTAACTACATCGTAGGCGAGTGTATCGAAGAGCGGTGAATCAAGCTTCCAGGTGTGGGGTAGTATAAGACTAACTCATCCTGGACGCGAGGGCCAAGGCGAGGCGAGCCCGCTGAGGCATCAACTCACTGGTCAACAGCTGGTGCGCGTCGCCATCACCCGACGGGAGCGTGGGATTAGTGTAGTCCCTTGACTTATCGTTGTTGTATTTGACGTTGAGGCATGTCATCTTCGAGTAGTCGATGCGGAGGGTGCAGCAGCCGTTGTAGATGTTTTGGCCATCCAGGGCCTGCGGACAAATTGCACAATTCATAAATTAGTAATTCATAAGTCATTTACTTACATTATATTTCACGAAGTTTGTGCTATCTCTGTTTAACTGCACATAAATTATACTATTAAATTTTAAAGTACGTATAGACAACACAAATCCCTGAACTAACGGGAGTTGGCTTCGAGGCGTAAACATTGACGATCAATATTTATAAAATCCATAAATCGCGGTGGAAAAATATCAAAGTATTAAAATCTTTACTTCCTACGATATTACCTATTTGTTTGTCTACAGCGCCTGCGGGAGCTTGATAACACCCCATCGCGATAGAAAAGAGAATTAATTAAAATGCAACAGCACTCAACCCGTTCCTGTGGGCATTATGCTTGCCTTTCACCGGCACAAAGTGTATGTACATGATAATTTTATAGTAAAAAAGAATTTCCTTTAAAAAGAAATAGCAATATCTCTTATTCAACATCATTATATCAATTTGCTTCTTACGCGTAGGTAACCGGGCCACATGGGACCTTCTACTATCTAATTTAGCAAAGATAAATGTTGCTACAGGGATTACTCCTGAGCAGTTTGTTTGCCGCAAATAGACTTTAATTTTTAACTGTTTATCTCTCTTGCAATTTCTTCAGAGAGACACCTTACAGTCTTTTCTGTTAATTCAAACGTTTTAGCAATTTTGCCCGAGGCCTTTCCTACGAAACAGTTTCGTTAGTACTGTCAACTCGGAGACGCCAGAGGCCTCGCCTTCGCTACATTATTATTAATTCAATTAATTAACATTACTGTTTTCTTTTATAGGGAACTTGAAACTTAATTTTAGAATTACAAGCAAATGAATAATTTATCCAGTAATTTACGGAAAGTATATATGTCCGTACTTAACAAATCTTTTATATATTCGAAGACATCAAGAGTGCTACTAAGAGTACTTCTATGGTATATAATGTATAAGTGATCGTACTCGCCTTAAAGCGAAGGAGTGTATTCGATTGTTCTTCGCTCTCTTACTTTTAATTTTGCCGTTAAATGAAGCAGCAATTTATTAGGGTGATAAAAATACAATCGATCGTCACAAAAAAAAAAAAAAAACTCTTAAATCGTTGATTAAACCACGCTCGTATTTCCTATAAATGGAGTTAAATTTGAATACCTTTTTACAATCCAATAAAAATTTCAGAGACGCAATGAATGAGTAAGAGTTCAATGTCGGAAAGCTGGAATATTGGCTGTAGATTTAATAAATTTCTGCTCTATATGCAAATGCGAACCCCTGATGTGTAGACGTGAATAGATTGGTTCGTTATAGCTCAACTTATATGGAAATACGAAAAGCACGTAAGAAAGCGCGAAGAAGATCGGTTCGATACGTAATTAGTTTTGCAAACGTCACCAAAATTTGGTTTCGGTGAAGATTGAATAATAGTCGGGCGTTCAAACGAAATTGTTTTCAATACATCAATTTTGAAAAAGCTATTATTTAGGTATTCTGTTCATGTAAGTTGTATTTTTTAAATATTCATATTTAAGATATACTTATATGATGATGTGATTTTTGTAACATTATATTATAAACTTTTAAATCTAAAGTCCGAGTAAAAAAAAAAACATTTTGTGTAATATTTTCCCTTTAAGACTTAAACTCTCTGCGTTAATATAAGCTATGAATAAATTTATGGCATAGGTGAGGGAATGAGCAATTAATATTCTTTGATTAATTATGTCACATTTAAATATTATGTATGTACAGTTTGATTAAAAATTAATGCTATTATGTTGTAATATATGAAATATTGTTATTAAAGAATCGTTTTGACTTTGTAAATACGTTATGTTACACACGCTTTAAAAGTTTCGCTGTAAATAATAACAATAATATAAATTTTTTGTTATTTTCTGTTGACCTTTGATATCTAGTTGATCTACCTTTATTTCTTTAGCGAGGAGGTAAATTCAGTTAATTTAAAGAGCAAAGAGGCCGTCATAGCAGCGAGACGGAATCATCGTAAGACGTAACAAGTGTCCTCCGTATCTCTTAATCACGTCTCCGGTAATTGTTTTATCTTTAGCTCGTTAGAACTCGTTTAAGCAAAGCCTTCTTAGAGAAGGATTAAGTGCGGTCCGCCTTAATCCACCCCCTGTTGCTAATTCTGGCGGTTTTTCCACGGAGACCAGATAAACGTTTTTGTTGGGGTCCCGGCTTGCAACGATTAATATTTATAAAAGCGGACATCGCTCAGATTGCTTCCGTGGCCGGTGCAAGGATTACGTCGATGATGTAATGCATTTTTTAAATAAATTTGTCCGTTACAAAAACATATATATATATATATATTTTAAATTTTTATGTAATAGAAATGATGAATTCTAACATTAAAATAAAATTAGTTTTACTATATATAGTTAGATATTTCTTTATTATTAACGTTTAATTTATCTATTTTTTAAAGGTATCACATAAACTGAACGATACCGTATTTCGTATAAAATTAGAAGAAAAGTGGAAGAAATCGTAAGAAAAACTCACGAACGCGGTGTACTTTAATTAATTGTATTAGGCGAGAAAGCAATGTTCGCGCGATTAGTCAAAGATAAAGGCTACTTATCGACGGTCGGATGCGGATCTCCAAAACAAATACAACTAGGTGCTTTTAACAATTAGATAAATTATTTCACTATGAATAAAAGCTTACAGTGATAAATTTTATCATTTTTATATTTTAATTGTGTCAGTCAGTCAGATCAGCCAGAAATCCCGGTTTTCTGTAACTCTCATCGAGCGTCTACGTAGGTTATTAAATTCTGTAAGAATATTTGAAATAGTATTTAATACTAGATTTAATAGAAGACGTGCGTAATTTCAGATATCATTCGAATTTTAGAACAATAACTAGTCTATGTTATATTATTGATAATTGGTATCTACATAATTCAAGTTGCCAATTGCAATTAAATAATTTTCAAGACAAAGAGTACCCATTAAACATTATATATCCAACAGTCCTTACAATCTTTGGTACCTATTATTAGTTAGTTTTATTATTCAGTAGTACCTTGATCGTCTATGTCTTGTTGCCTCAAATGATCTAAAGGAAACGCAATAAATAAAATCCGTAGCGAGAAAATGGATGGTCTACTTTCGACGCATTTATCATTTAAAGCTTAATCTATGCGGTCTTGAAAGAAAAGTAAAGTATGTGTATATTTAAAGAAAATCTATTCAGCTGTTTAAATACTATCAAATTTTTCCTTTTCGTACAGATCTCAACAATTTAATAAATAGAGACACAGACATTTTTATATAGTTTTTTAGGATACCTATATTATACAAATCTATAATAAAAAAATTGTTTTCGTTAATATAAATAACATTAACGTTTTCTGAATGTGCTACATTGCCTATAATTTTTATCCTAAGGCCATATGACTATGCTACATTATGTTGTGTATCAGTATAAGGCGTCAGTAAGAAATGTAATCAAAAGTCCAAAGGGAAAAACGCGAAGAATTTTATCTCGACGAAAGGATGGCTTCTTACAACTTACTTATTTATATATTTTTATATGTATAAGATATTAAAAGCTGCCATACTAATGCGTCATCATAATCGTTTTTGTGATTAAGATGGCCTTTTTCAGCATATTTAGATCAAACTGGTTTCGTTCCATTAGAAAATGTAATTAATACTCAAGGGTAACCCCTAATTGTTAGTGATAAATAGACAACGATCGACGCCATAATTGCTCAAAAACCGCTCCTTAATGCTCTCCCCTAACGAAACCCAATATTAGTGATTAGTACGCAGATGTTGTTCTATATTGTGACATCATGAATAATGAATTCGTCGACTTTTGTTACCGAAAGCTTGAATTGGCATTGTCTATGATCACTACTATTGTTCACTACATAATGGTATTGTTTCACCCTCAATGATGTAAACGTTACTACCTACACGAAATATCATTTATTGAAGGTTTGTTAGCCATCGATGGGGGTGGAAGTATCGCAATGGTTTCGAAAGTTCAACTATTTGTTTGTAATTACGGTGTGTAAGGTCCGGGGCACTAATAAAACATTGTTTGACACGGACCGAGGTGGCGCAGAGTGCAGACTGATCTTTGTTGACAGAACCGGACGGAATCTAAACAGGTGCCATCGAAGTTGCAATATTAAGCAGGAGCGGGTCCTTGGTCCTATGAATAACGATATTACGTAGTATATACGATGTATACATTTGTGATAAATGTTACTTTATTTTCTACTTTTTTATGATTATTATTTAAAAATAATACGATTAAATAATTGAATTTTATTCAGAATTATTGTGAACCGTTTTTATAAAGGTGTTGAGGATTACGCATTCGTAGTAGCTACAATATATTACAAGTATTAGTATTAACAAATAGAGCATTGAAGATGTTGTCTCAGTTGTGTATCTGGTGTTCGACATTTTATTAAAAACATATTATAGAAAAAAAAAATTATATTTTTCTATGATAAAAAACCATGTCTACAATAACTTTGAATATGAAATATAACTTAATAAACTTATTGCTAAAGTATAACAAACAAAAACAAACGTTTCTTTTAAGTAAAGAATACTGCTTTATGTATATCAAAAAATTTAAAATACACAATTTGTCAAAGAAACAACACAGCTCAGGTATCACGTTTTCGACAGATACGTCGTTTGAATATGTCTCTTGTGTTGACAGAAAAGCTCCGCTTAGCCGCGGTCGTGTTGCAAAGTGCAATTTTAAAATGTAAACAAACCTATGTTTTTTACCTTTTAAATATTTATTCTTAGTTCAAGCAAAATTTTACATCTGTACTAATACGATACGGCACTCTATTGTTTTTACTATATCACGATTCAACCTGTAATATCCCACTGCTGGGCATAGGCCTCTTTACCTGTTTAGGAGAAGGATCAGAGCTTAATAATGCTGGTTGGCGGACAAATTCCATACTATTAGTAACGATCGCTATCAGCTGTACATGATAACAACCGGGATCGACGGCTTAACGTGCTCTCCAAGGCACGGTGGGGAGACCCACAAGGACTGCACAAACACCCAGACCACGGAAAGTATCCGCACGGCCAATACAAATGCTTGTCATTTGAAGGGATCGAACCCGCAACCGTCAGCGCACCAGCCACAAATCAGTGCTGTGACTGTAACGCGTCGTATACTATATGTATAAGAAACAGCAATAGTAAACCAAACTATTAACTAATCACTTGTTATAATTTGGATATTGCATTGAATGATGTCAATTAGTATGTAATATTGTATAATAATAATGCGTAGATTAATACTGAATTTAATTACTACGTACTATAGAATATAGATGGATATTTTGAGAATGGTGTTAAAATGAGTGATCGTCATCGAAGGTTATTGTCGCGATTATGGATGAGGTAGAACAGGGGGCGGTTCTGCGAGTCGAATGAATCATATTGTTATCAATCACGGTGTATTGATGGAGTACTTCGATTTGAATTAGTAGCGCGCTGAGTTTATTAATGTAATAGTGTAATACATATTTAACTATTTTAGATAGCTATTCATAGTACCAGTATAATGTCTAATGAAGTAAATGTACTGTTTTATTTAGCAATTAAACGATACAATCCTAGTACGAAGCTATTCCCTATGCTCGCAGAGCTGGCCTTAAGCAATATGCTTTGAATCCAAGTAAATTAAATGGAATACTAAATTAATTTACTACAACCTCATGCACCGCGGACATGGTTGGTCGTAAAACGCGTTACGATATACAGGTATAAGAATTGAGCACATTAAAAGCTTACATTTCGTGTCTGCGCGCATAAGCCGCCCTCTGAAAAGATTTGATGGCGAGGTTAGAGATTTATGTCAAGGATCATAGAGTCGGGGATCGGGGGATTTCAGTGCTCCAACATCCGACTGTGCCCTTTGTGGTTGGAGCACTATCCGGCTTCACTTCACTTTGTACCTCTTACTCCTGCTGCCACTTACCTTGCGGGACGTTTCAATTTCATTTTAAGAAAAATTCGCGTCCAGTCCGGTTCCAAAGCATCAAGCTCGTATGACGTATGGAATTATAGATACTGAATAAATCTCTTGCCTGACAAAAATATAAAGTTCTGTAAAGCGAATGTTATACATTAACAAAAACTGATTTGTTATGTTGTTTGTAATTTTAACTAAAATTTTGTTATCTTAATATAGTACTCCTGATAAGTAGACGGCTTAATGTGCTCTCTGAGGCACAGTGGCGAGACACAAGGAAAGATATCCAAACTTGAAAGAATCCATTCCAAGTGAGAATCGAAACCGCAAATCGTGAGTATTTTAGGTGACAACACGAACCACTACACTAGAACGATTCGATCCTTCTCCTACATGGAGAGAAAAGCCTACGCCCAGCAGTGGAATTTTACAAGCTGAATCTTTAAGTAAATGATTACTCGACATAAATTATATATCATTTTATAGATAACTGCTTGCTCTATCGACATCTACAACTAAAAAATTATTACTGCTTTTGTTTTTGTAAATTGATAAATTATTAAATTTTTATACGTGGAGGCGTTAATTTTGAAACAACGTTAACAAAATTGACAGTCGGTAATTTTTTTACTTATTCAGCCTATCGCAGTCCACTGCTAGACATAGATGCCTTCACAAGTTCGCGCCAAAAATGGCATGAGTTCATGTGTGTTGCCCATAGTCACCACGCTCTGGGCAGGCGGGTTGGTGACCGCAGGGCAGGCCTTGTCGCACCGAAGATGCTGTTTTTACTTATTTAGTGCGAATTATTCGCACGGGTATTGCTAGTTAATAATGTACCTCATTAACTGCTATAATAACGAAAAATGCGATATAAATGATTATGAAATTGTAATAATGATATTAATATTTCCGGATGACAAACATTATTCGTAGAGTTGGCTGCAATATTGTATGCGAAGTCCTTTTACGTAGAGTTTCAATCATAACCGCCGAGTAAGAGTGGGTCTTAGCATTACTAAGCTTTCACCACTCCGCTTTGGCCATGATATCTCAATTTTACTATGGCATCCTCGCTTGAGTGTATTAATTTGTTGGGCAAGTTGTAAGCTGGATATAACGAACGATGTCAAAGGTTTTTTGCCGTTTTTGTGAAATTCGATCGCGGTCAGTTTACAAATTATATTGATTTATAACGATACGATACGATTCTGCCTGTAACATTCCAATGCTGGGCATAGGCCTGTTTTTCCATGTAGGAAAAAGATTGGAGTTTATTCAAAACTCCTGCTCCTTTGGGTTGGCGGATATAATTTATAAATTGAGAAGAAATTTTTACTCTATTTGTTTTAAAATAAAACAGACGAAAACTTTTAGCGAGTCAACGAAACGGGACAACAAGGAAGGTATTGAACGTACCGATTAATAACAGTCGGGAAACGGAAAAACAAAGCTCGATAATTATTATGCTAGCAAAGCAAGTTTGCGAAAGCCGCAAAACGAAATTTAATTTGCTCTGAACGCTGCATCAGAAATAAAGTTAAAACAGTCGCTGCAGTAGGCAGCAGTACGCTCAACTTCTAACGCAAATGAATAGCGAATGGGAAAAGTTGAGCCGAGAAAAATGATGTCCCACTCGGCGACTGGGGCGCGGACTATTGTCGCGACGCACAGCTGGTGTATGTGAGACAATATCGCATTAATTTAACCTCAGAAATTACTATATGTACTTAAGGTAAACATTAATTTTTTAGTTATTTCATATACATATTACACCAGTACCTATATACGGTGCATAAAATGTAAATTATTAATAAATGTTCGTTTGTGATGTGTAACAAATAACGTAATTAGAAATAGTTATGATGTAATTCTGCGACAAAACTAAGAACAACTATCAATATGAAAGTCTTAGCCTCGTCGCGGGTAAGCAGTCGGAGGAGATAAGACTTAGTCACTTCATTTCCAGATAGTTCGAAAGCGAGTCATTAAAGTGAATGAAACGTGCGGCAATAAGAACTTTGTTTTATAGCTTTACTTTACAAACAGTTAAATAAAAACGTAGAAGTATTCACAACTCACCGTTTTCGCCATTTGCGCTGACCCGGTGTCTGGGTACTGGATTAGAGCTTGAAATGAATCTGGAAAAGAAATGTTTTAATGTTGAAAATGTTCACGATAAGTTAGAGCGTGTCTGTAAGTGTAAAACATTTATTATACGATATTTAATTAATGTATTCTGTTTATTTTTAAATTATATATCTATATATATTATAAAAACAATCAAAATTTAAATTCAAAAGTTTAGTACTAATAACTTAACAAATTTAGAATTCATTTGTTTTGTTTCACAAACGAAGAAACAGAATACCCGTTTAATTACTCGACTACAGTATTATGATTCGTACGAGAAGCAGAACGCTTGACACATGACAAAATATACATCAAGTTATTTTGTAATAAGCGTAACGAGATGCTAATGTAATGAGTCTTCTTCATCGGGTGTAGAATCTTTTACAGGTAATACCGTGTTCACTCAACGAGGTGAAATTGCCACCGAACGTAGCGCTATGAAATCCTACTCTCCTAGAGTTCGTAGAGTTTGGGTCTCAGGTGCACCGCAGCTATTTTATCATCTACAACACTCTAGCAAATATGCGAGGTAAGTTTTATGTAATTTTATCTTTATCGCGAACTCGAGAAACATAAATTGATACGTTTTACTCACTCGATTCGAGAAATTTATGTATGTTTTGAGCACTGAGTATATATTATTTATCTATTTCTTAGTTACATACAACAAAGTTATCGTACTGTAATATAGCACCAACTTTATAGTGTTAATCTTTCGTAGGTATGACCGAAAATAAAAGTATATAGTAAAGGACATCTTAAAATAGCAAAACTAATGTGTATTATTTTGTATTAATAATGTTTAAAATATACAATAACGTAACGTAGCAATCGATATAAAACACATACTGTATAAACATATTTCTTATAATTTATTCGTAAAAGGAAAATGCGATAGGTATATAAAATGCTATAACAATGTTTTTACGAGATAAAATAACTTTGACAAGTTATTTTTTTTATAAAACAATAATACTTTCTTTGTTGTAGTGTGATAAAATACAGAATATAGAGACACTCCAACGCGCCCTTAGAACGGCGAAGAAAATCAAAATTAACGGGCTGTATCCTTATACATAGTTAAATGTTCTTTAAGGGTTTATTTTTACACTTACACTTGAAAAACAAAATAAATTCTTTCTCTTATATTTAAGCGAGATTATAAACGACTAGGAAAATTAACAAAGCCCGGTTTTGAAAAATTTTATAGTCTCGCCATAGGCTAATAAAGTTTACAGAGAAATAAGTCAAGATAATATTGTTATAGAAATTGTTTTAAATGCATATTTTTATAAACAAGAATGGAGTTTATACAAAAACGTACGGAATGGAAAAAAAGTTAATAAAATCACAAAGTAAATAAAATTGAAGTCGATAGTATAAAATTCGTGCGACAAAAATTCGACATTGTTAACAACAGCCGGGCCGGAAGTTTTTAAAGCATCTTTGCCCGGTTACCCTTTATTGAAATTTATTTATGCGAGATGAAATATTCGAGGGCTAATTCAATAACGATGCTCGCTCCGATTGTGTACAAGAAATTTAAATGATTCCAATCAATTGCTACGGGATGTCTATCATTAAAAATTCAAGTAGGATAGTCAATTATTTTAATCCGATTATATTGAAATAAGAATCATGTTCTGGGTGACTTTGTTGTTTTTATGACATAAACATATAGTAGCAAAATGTTACACACTTTGCAGGTATAAACAAACTGGTAACATTTCATTTTAGTTAAAGACAATTGTGTCTATATGAATTATCGATAAATTATATACTACGTGTTATTAAACGGTGTCCTTCCATTTAACTAAGATATCAAAATCGATATTGTAATCTAAATTTGCAACTCACTTGCCCTAACTCGTTAGCAAAATTATAAAATTGATTATTATATAATTACTATTTATAAAATTATCATCGTGTATACGTATGTCTCCATGTTTCTGTATATGGCCCTAAAAGGAAGGATGCCAGTCTAATAACATGATGTATATAGTGGAAAATACTAAGACGGTATGAGTAATGAAATGGTTTTTTGAAAGTAAACAAAAATTGTTATCAATCGAAATTTTTTTCTTCTTTTTTATATATTTGATGTACTTAATTCATTTTATATTTAGATAGAATACAAGTAAGAATTTTTATACATAGTTTTCAGTAAAATGTGTTTCCTCGGTAAGGAAAGAGGTTGCTTTCGTGGTTTTCGCTACGTAAATTTAAGCGAGGTCTCGTCTCTGTCCAGCGGCCGATTACAATATAATATGATGTCTTAAATCTCACTGCTTTTACTCCAGTGCTATGTCAACTTAAAATGCATTTTGGCTCGCAATTTAGGCATCCTTTCATCCGGTGACGCCGAAGCTCTTACAGATAATAAAATTAGAATTTGTGAACTATGCCGTTGAGGTAAGCCTTTTATCGTATTTTTTTTTTCTACTAAAAATTCATTTTAGAATATCCTGCTATGTTTTTTTGTTTTTATGATTTATAAAAGAATCTTAATATGCACAACTAATATTACACTATAAGTTATAGCGTTTTCTAGTATTATTATTATTTAACTGAGAATCTTGTCCGTGCATAATTTTTCCTTTTTATTCTTTTGTCGTGTTAATTATTGTCACGTCTTCCGGTCAACGCAACACGTTATAACAAACGCGGGTCAACATCACGTTACTAATCCCAGAACAAATCTCAATGAAGATCGCGGTAATCCCACCCCGCTCCCTGCCGCTTGCCCTCACTCGATTGGCTTTATTAAGGTGTAGCAGCCCGCTACAATTATTATGCGTCCCCTGTTTGCGGTGAATGTCGTGTCTATATTGTAAGATTCCCGTAATTAAGGATTTCATTCGTCTGATATTTAGCGATCTCGAGCTTGTTATAAGACAGAACATGTTATTTCGCTACTCAGCCGTGTTCTGATTTAACAATATTATGAACCTGATCTCGTAAAGTACACGTTTAAAGTATGTTATAATGTTCATATTAAATTAGAGTACGTGTAACCGGCAAGATAACAACATAATGGAATAATTAAACATTTTGTTGCAACCGACATCAAAATGTGAAGTTCATCTCGTTTGTTAGTACTAATATGATAAAATCTTAGGGAATATTCATTAGATTAACTTGCAAAACTTGCGAAAACAACAAGGGGAAACAACAGGAATCAAGAAAATTGGTGACAACTCTTAAGTGGTTAAAGTTATAAAGCATTTTCGGTGGTCGTGTTGAATACGAAAACAGACACGAGAGAAATATTGAATAAATATTGCAAAATATGATTCTGACATTTTTGTTTCAGAAGATTGAAAAATGTGTTACATAATTTCTGTTTCCTTTCTTTTAAGGATAATTGAAAATAAGCCTTTTAGATGAAAAAGCCTTTTAGACACGGCAAGGGAGTGCAAAGTCCCTCAACTTTATCATTCGTAATATAAAAAACGTGTCAGACGAAAATAAAGAGAAATGTTATTATTCTGTTAAATAATACCCACCAAAGCATTATAAGTTACTTAATTTTAGTCAGGAAAGTGTTATTGAAAGTGAAATGTATACGAAATATGTGTTGTATTCGCTTCCCACGAGACAGGATAATTGAAGTAGGGATTTATTCGTTTCGGATCTACGATCTACTCTCGGTATGTACTTGGGTTTATATTGTGAAATTGGTATATTTGTTTATCGTTCGGAGTAAAATTGCATCTACAAGATTACTCCGTCCGTTTCAATTTAACTCACAATATTGCTTATATTTTTTGAAATAATGTAGGTAGGTAGGTGAAAAATAGTTTAGGTCAATTTAGTTTGTTTTTTTTTTTTTTTGAAATTTATGTCAAATTAACATTAAATTAATTTAAAAAATCTCACATAACTTTGTTTTACTTTTTTGATTACCATGTAAGTACCAAAGTACTGGAAAACTTAGTAGATTGTTACAATGAAGTCGTCGACAAAAATAATATATCCTTTTTTATTGCACTAAGTAATTTTACAATAGTCATTATAATATAGGAAGTTGGCAAGGGCGACCTTAATATCTAAAAGAGACCCCTTCCAGTAAACCCATGGTAGTGAGAGATGATGTGAAATAGGCTTTAAAAATAAAAATTTAAAAAACTCTTATTTATAGCTCTATATTTATAGTGAAACAGACACTAAAGTTTAGTAGCAACTGTACCTAGAATCTTAATCGATATCTTCTTCTTCTATATAATTAATACGTGAAGCAAAAACTTAGTACCCCTTTTTAAGAAAATTGCGCGGACGGCGGTTTATGAAATTTCGCTCAATTATACTTTATATAGAGAAGGAGAGCTGAACGCTAATATATTTTTTTTAAATTATGCAAAAAATAAATACGAAATAAGTCAATAAAAAAAAACATGACACACACTACCACATATTTGAAACACACATACACACATATACATATGTGTGTACATATTTATACTCTTTTGTTTATTATTATAGACTAGCGACCCGCCCCGGCTTCGCAAGGTTGCAAAAACTACCAGTATTCCTCTACTATATTATGCATGTATTATACATATAAAGCTTCCTCTTCAATCACTCTATCTATTAAAAAAACCGCATCAAAATCCGTTGCGTAGTTTTAAAGATTTAAGCATACATAGGGACAGAGAAAGCGACTTTGTTTTATACTATGTAGTGAAGTATACTACTTAAATTTTTAATTAATTATGGTCGAATTTCGACCACTGGGCGACCACTAGTACAAATTAAAACTTAACAGTATTTGACAAAAGAAGATACGGCGATAGACAGTGAAGTTTAATGTTAGTAAATTATTTTAATGGCAGCAGCACTTTAAATACTTGAAGCTACACGGTGTAATGGGAACTAAGCGGTTAACGGGCAAAGACAAAAGCTTTTACAATTGGACAATGACGAATGCGGTAAAAAAGCAAACAGTCGGTTCGGAAGCGGTGCCAGGGTTGAACGATGTTCGGAAATTGGAAACACCGCATTAGCTGGCTATGTCGCGATACCGACGAATTATGACTGTTTCGGAACAGGATAATATCGTAGCAATTAAAATGACTACGTATTTATACAAGACAAATATCACTCGCTGCTTGCTTATACTCGAATTCGTATCAAATTTAATTTAATTTTATTTTATTTAAATAAAATAATCGACTACCATTTTCTTGGGCTCTCCGTTGAAGAAACAAAGAAAATGCGATAAACATTTCAAATAAACTATATAATATTGAGTTTGACAGAGGTTTTTGCCGTTTTAAAAGAAGACCGGTATAATGAATAAATAATAACTAAAAGCTTCATAAAATATTATTATCTTGTTTCACTTACTTGACAAGGGTCTGATAAAGAAGTAAACGAAGAAATAATTCTATTTAGCAGTAAACACAATTCCTTAAAAGAGTATATATATGTTAGGGATGTTTTAAATAGGGATATCTAAGATTGAGAAACTATGCGTATTAAACGTACCTCTTTTAGGTTACTATATCAATTACTTAAACGTACTTGTAATTGTAGCTCTTGTACAATATTCAAATCTTTCAAAACTTCCGATTATTGCTCAATGAGGCGAATAGAAAATGGCATGAAAATTTTAGAATCATGTTTTCTAAGATCCTCTTTACTTTTAACTTTATCTTATCGTCATTCTTGCCAACAAGAAAATAGGCTTTGATTATTTCAAGTCTACACCCTATTACTTTTGCATATCGCGCTGTAAATAGCGGAGTTGTAGTAATAAGGTTTAGTTAACACTGTCGTATATAAAATTTAAAAAAAAAATACGTAATTAATAAATTTGTATATTATTTTTGTAGCGCATAAAATTACATTTTATAAATATAATTTATATTTACTAAATAGAACCAATTTCAAGATTAGCGTATTGCTCGCAAGAAGTTCTCTAGTTCAAAAGCGAGTAAAACAGTACAATTAGGTATTTACGAAGTTTATAATTAGCTGAAAGTGAGCAGTACACAGCGCACCACAGTCTTGGGCAAAGCTTATCAAATATGTACCTGCCTACCTACCTGCCTCCTGTGTGCCGGATTTATTTAGGATATGCATGAGGGTAGGATTTAAATTTTAAACGGATTGCGCCCTTGGATTTTAGAACGTTATATTTGGTAAATCTATCACTAGAACACATTTTATCTTCGGTTTAATTTCGATCATTAATTTTTTTTTTCAGATTACCTTTACATTTTTAATTAAAAATAAATATGGTAGTTAGCAGCCAGGTATTTCACAAACTAGTAAACAACTAAGACCTCGTTGCTGAAATTAAACGAAATACGCTCACGGTATGTTTTTATCATTCAGCAACAATACCTAATTATTATATTTATTGCTAAGCGAAAACTTTACATGAAGTCATTATTTATAAACATATTTACTTTTTATCGGTATATGTTACTTTCAAAATTATCTTAATTTTTATAATTTTAATTTTATTATTTTATATATATGACGACGCGTTGGCGCAGCAGTCAGTTCGATTCCCGCTCACGACAGACATTTATATCGGCCATATAGATGTTTGTGTATTGTGTGTGTTTCCGGACCCCCAACACAGGAGAAAATCCTACTGGGGGATCCGTTGGGTGTGAAGCGTTTATTATCAATTAATTAATTATGCTTTAATATTTTCAACGGGTCGTGCCAAATAAAAGTTTATTTAATTTATTATGTAATGAAGAAATGCTTAAAAACAATTGCCAGTAATAAAAAAAAATATCTAAGTTTATTTTGAAATTGGATAATAAATTTCCATTATTAGTTACTTACTGTTTTTAGTGAAGGTGACGATTTTGAGCACTTTTCCGTACCGCTGGAAGATGGAGTACAGCACGTCGAGAACTATCGGGTACAACATGTGCTCTATGATGACGCGTAGCACCGTGTTCGGACCTCCCTGCGGACCAAGCGAACATCGCTTAATAATTAAGTTTTCATAATCACTGGTCACTATGAACATTCATGGTCGCTATAGTGACGGTTGTCACTCGCGATCATGCATTGAAGACACTATCGTCGAAATATCGGAAATTTCAAAATGACAATAGCGGTAACTCCAGTAAAAGTATTTTTTTGCGTATAAAAAATGTTTTGAGCAGGCTAATACGATTAGCTTTGTAAAAATTTGGAGTACTTGAAATTTAAACCAATATACAGAAATAAGATTGATTTTTCACACTGAAGTTAATTATTTTCTTAAAATACATAATGCTTACTTATTAATGACAGATAAGAAAACATTTTTTAACACACAAAAATAAGAGAAAGTTAATGAGTTTAAAGATTATTTAGATTATTATACAGACTTTTTCCAAAATGTCAAAATTGCTGGTGTAATTGGTATGTCTCTGTTAAAACTCTGTGTACTATAGTAACGCTTTCATACGAGTATGTATAATAGTAACTGGCGATATCAGTGAAGTGTCAGCACATACGGTCCCGTTCGTATTTACAGTTATGAGTATATTCCGTTATTTTCTAAGTGGAAATTATAGACATTAAGGTTTAGTGACAGTTTGAAAGAGTGTATTTATTACATAGGGTCGCGTAGTGGTATTTTTAAAGTATTTTGAAATAAAAATAAACATGTAATATGTCCAAGGCGTAGGTACAATGCCTATGCCTTTAATTTTTTCATTTTGTTAAGCAATAATTGTGTTTGCTTGCAAACGAAAATAACCGACTTCATTTACATCGAAAAGTAAGATAACGCAGGTAGATGAAAAATAGTCAAGTAAATATCCGTTACCAAAGATTACTCAATAGTTATCAGATCTCGATAAAATTTAAATGTTACCACAAGACAAGTATCAGCTTTTTATTAAAATAAGAATCATCAAAATCATTACGCCCAATGAAAAGTTATGCAGTATCATACAACGTAAGTCTACGAAAAATAGTCAAGTAATTACACATTATTAAATACTAGCGACCCGACCCGGCTTCGCATGGGTGCAATGCTGATACTAAATATACTACAGAATGTCTTTATTTATAGTGTGAAGCTAGCTATAGTTGTTAACATAATAACAACAACATTCAAATATTTGTCGTTAGATTACACGTTGTTACAGAATGCGTTGAAGAAATAAAGGTTCACTGCTCGTTCCCCGTAGGTGATAGCGTGATAATATGTATACTATATGTTGACCCGACTTCTTAATAATATTTGTGCCAAATTTGAAGTAAATCCATGCAGTACTTTTTGAGTTTATCCCGGACATACATACAAAAAAACAGACAAACAGACAAAAATTCTAAAAACTATATTTTTGGCTTTGGTGTCGATTGTAAATCACACCCCAAGTATTCTTTTAAAAAAAGTATTCAATGTACAGTTTTGACTTTCCTACCATTTTATTATATGTATAGATAATGCGAAAAGTAATTGTTAGATCGCAATTAAATTTAAATAGGACTACATGACATTCACTACCTTTTGATTAAATCAAAAATCATCGGAATTAGTTCACCCAGTCAAAATTTCTGAGGAAACATACATAAAAAATACAGTCCAATTGAGAACCTCCTACTTTTTTGGAAGTCGGTTAAGAAAGTTAACACAATTACTTATATATTCAATTACTCCTATAAGACACTGCAAGAAACAGAATTTAATTGTATTAAATTGCAGTCAGCATTAATTTTCTAACTAGTCCCCGAAGACGGTAAAGTGTAGGGAAGAGTTTATTGTGATTAGTACGCCTTGTTCGTGAAGGCATTTAAAAGTGTCAGCACGCGCTATTTTGTATTATAAACACTGTTTGCTTGCGCCACGTAAGCTCTATCAGTCTATATCCTAGCCGCAGGTACTCCCTCTGGACTCGAAATCTGATTTACGTTATGGGCTTGTAATATTTAAGATGGTCTCTGGTAATCAGCTTTGCTTTGGTTTATCGCTAAATAGATAATCTTCTTTGCTTTACGTCACCCTCAGGTGACATTAATGTGCGATTTAATACTCCGAATGTATAGCGAGCCATTACCATGATATATTATGTTATTAAGAAACTAAATCATATTTGAAGCTCGTTTCTGTGTCATGTTTCATGAAATTTCGGGGACTGCGCAATGAACTGACGTCGTAACTTATTTTTAATGGAATAGGTGATATGTGGTAATTGTAATTACATATTAGGAGGCATCATAATTTTACATGTAATAAATCAGAGTTACTCATATTAATTCCGAAGAAAACATATATCGTTTAGTATTTGAATATTGTGTATGAAAACAATACTAATCATGAGACAGATTGTTTACTTGTGTTATGATTTTTTTTAAATAATTCGTTTTTAAAGTAAGAACTCTTTTAATTTTCGCGAGCAAAAGTAAAACGACACATTAATATAATATCTATATATATAAAAAAACGTTTGTCTGTATGTCTTTTGTAGAATCGTAAACTAGGCATTTGATCATGTCATGATCTTCAGCAAAGTATTGTACACGAGCTCAAAGGATTCTGATTTGGTACGACCAAAAAATAAAATAAAAAAAAGCGTAGCAATGCGTGCAGGGTACAGCTAATATAATATAAAAACTATACTGTATTCGACAGCGCATGAAAAAGTATTCGATCCAATTTGAAAAACTGTTTGTTAACGAAGGTTGTAAGACTTTAGAAATTAAGTCTTAAAGAAGCGAAGATGTAACCACAAATATCGACTAATATTTTAAATGATTTTTCACAACCGACTCGTAAATACAGATACGTCATTTATCTGAACCTATTATAAGATTCAGCCTGATATATCCCAGTGCTGGGCATAGGCTTCCCTCCCCATGCAGGAAAAGGATCAGAGCTTAATCAACCACGCCACTCCACTGCTGGTTGGCGGGTATATTCCCTACTATGACTAACGCTTGCTATAAGGTATATGTGACAACAACCTGGATCGAAAGCTTAACGTGCTCTGAAAGCCATGATGGGGAGATTCACAAGGACAAATAAGCTGATCGAAAACAAACATTCGAAATCCGATCCTATTCTATTCGAATTTAAGAGTTAACCAATTTAAAATAAATGCGTTTAAATTTATTCGAAATTTGAAATACTTCAATTCACTCATTAATTTTTTTTTTTACTTTTTACTGATAATATAGGGATAATTACCTGTATTTCAGTGCCACCGTTCGCCGGTTGTAACGCCGCGCCCGCGCCCGCCACGAGCGCCGCACCCGCGCTGTTTGATATTGCTTGTGCGGCCTGTAGAGCGGCTTGCGCCGAAGCCGACTGCGGACAATGTGGTTAATTTTAGCCACTTCTAAATAATATTAATAATATATTTAAGTAACACAATAACAATCACTTTCATTTCTCTATACATCTATACAAATAAAATAGGAGTGTCTGTTTGTAATATTAAAATAACCACTTTTTACTAAATTGATACGAGTATGTATATACACGGTATATACACGGTACATATACCAAATTAACATTTTTAATAATTTTTGTCTATCTGTCTGTCTGTCTGTTTGTTCCGGCTAATCTCTGAAACGGCTTCACCAATTTTAACAGGACTTTCACTGGCAGATAGCTGATGTAATAAGGAGTAACTTAGGCTATTTATATTTTAGTGTTTTTTTTTATAACCTTGCGAACTGAACAATAACTATTTTGTTCAATTCCACGCGGATGAAGCACAGCTAGTTTTTAATAAAGTAACTGTTGATTTAGACAACAATGTATTCGACTGGTCGGTTTATGATACACAACTTTCAGGCGTACTAATCGGATCTTATGAAACAAAGGAATGAATGAAACATATCAATATCCGAATTTCTACCATATTTATAATACAAAATGAGATTATAAATAGATCTCATGATCATCAAACATATCATTTAAGGACGATGACGTACAGTAACCAAAAGCTTAAGAAGGGTGTTATATGAGAGGAAAAAAATTGCCTGAACAAATCTTTCTTGATAATAGTAGCACAAACTCGCATCATGTGTACATTATTACATCGAATAAACTACATTAGAGTCACGTAAAAATAAATATGTCCACCTATCTTCCATAAGTCGGACAACAATAGGGCGCAATAGGAGTTATCTCTCGCACACCTTGGACAGTCCTCGGACTCTTAGACCAAGAGATAACATTGACCGCCGCAAACAAAAGGACCGCCATAAACTTATTTTGTATCGTCGGGAAATCCGCTACTTTGTCAGGAAATAGGGACTTGAATATGACCTCCGGGCTCAATGTAGAAACAACATAACATTTAGAACGAGGGATTTGTTGCGAATGAGAATAAAGAGAATTCTTAAATAATCCATTGCAATATCTTTAAAAAGTTGGTCATAAAGCTTTTACTAAGTTTCATGTTGAGATAACATTAACTTTTCCTTTATTAAATATAAAATATAAAGTGTTACCTGATCAAAGTGCAACAAAAGAGGAAAAGTAAATGAAACGCTCGCTGTTGAAGGACATAATGATCGCAGAGGCCGGGTACTCTTTGATCCTATATTTTCCATGGCTTTGTGCCCGGCGACAAGCTGACAAGCGTGCAGGCCAGACACAAAAATAAGGCTTTAAACGTGTCACAGTAGGTAAGCCTGCCGTCGACGCCAAAGGCTCCGCTACAAATTCACGTTGACTTTCTTTTACCCTTCTCCCCGTTTCCTTCATCGATATTTACATTGTTTTCATTTTTAGTTATAATGTGGCATATTTTAACATAATCGATTACAACCAGTTTTGTTACTGCACATTTTATTATTTAATTTTAATGAAATATAATTAGATTTATTACTATTTACTATATTTAAAATAGCTCCAATTGAGATTTTTAAATTTATTTCGCATCGTAAATAATGAAAAAGCATAGAAAGAATAATTGAAATCCAGATTTGTTGAAGATATTTTTCCAATAATATCGTCGAAAGTGCAGCAGCAAACTCCGGAGTTATTTAAAAGGTCTTATTCACAGGACGTACAATCTTTCAGCGCGACCAGTGGCAGACGGTCGAGACGAAGTAGTTGCGACAAAATAACTCCATCCGCCATTGAAGACTTCTATTCAGCTACCACAAAAACCTTTTGCATCGCATGATTGATCAAAGTCTTAACTTCAATGTATGATCTTTAAAATGCATTGGTATTTGGTAAATTTCGGATAAAACATAGTTAAACTTTATCGTAAAGTTTACCGGGTATCGGAAAACAATTTATTTAAACATTTAAGATTTTTAAATGAAATAAATTTTGAAAAACTCGCCCAGTAGTTTATTAAGCAATTCTTATCATTTCTCGAATTTTTCTTAAACTGCCCTTGTAAATTTAATGTTTTTTTTTTTTTTTTTTTTTTTTTTTTAAATATAAATTCGTGTCAACCGTTATCAAAAACATTCCTATTTTCTTTTGAGGATGATAAACTGTTATAATATTTTTGTGTTTCAATTTATGTTTCTGCAAAAAGAACAGAATATTATGATTTACATGATTTGTGATTGATTCATTTACATTAATCTACTTTTAAAATGATGTATTTCATTTATATAATTCTCGGTACACATTAATAGCATAGAAGGTATAAATTTAAAAAGAGAATAAACAATGGAAATCAGTTACCGAAAACGTCAAAAGTAAAAAATAATAATTATAATAAATCTTTTTTGAAATCGTCACAAGAAATAAGTCCTCGATAATGTTAAGGAGAGATTCCCCGTAGGGCACGAATCACATCATTATGAAGTATCGTTTTGAGTACTGGAGGAAATAGGACTGACAAAGAAATGTCAAAATATTACCGTAAAATTTTTACTAAATAAATATAAATCTTTGTGACTATATATCGCTACTCTTTAAAGGACATTGGTAACTTGTTCTCTGTATTTTTATTAGGTAGGTTTAGTCCAAAAAAAATTCTACTCGTTAAATGTGATACGAGAATAATTATAAGCTTTGTCTTGTAAAAGAAACTTGAGAAAACTTGTAAATTAAACAACATCCAATATTATTTAAGATTAACGTCTCTATTTCTTGTCTAAATATTAAAACAAACAGATAATAGACACGTAGTTGTATCCATTTTCAGTTTAATCATCACATTAATTAACCATTGTGTTTACTCAGACGCTTATTTGCATTGTTGACAATCCGATCAAACAACTATTATACTATGATGATTAAACAACGAGCTGCTTATAATCATAATTCGCGAATAATTGCCTACACAATAATGTAATTTGTTCAAACGTAGCTAAGTATATGTATTGAATTGTAAACAACTTCATTGTTATAATTACTTAACAATAAGTTAACTGGCTTAGTTTAACTGCGATACACTCTAAGACATATTTTCCACATTGAAGAACAATAACAATATACTGTAGACAATGAAATAAAAAGGTTCATATGCATAAGTTAAATAGCCTTGTAGTAAAGGCTACGATAATAATAATTAACTTAACTTTTTGAAGTAAAACTTTTTTAAGCACGCTAGACTTATGGAGTAAGCTGGTGAATGCGTGAAGAGAGCGTTACAAAAAGTGTGATCGGGTGAGGCGAACGGAACTTGAGAGGGAGATATATAAGTTAGTGAAGACAGAAATAGAGTTACATTTTTGCAAAGTTTTACTTCAGCCGTGTGGTCTAACGCAAACTCGTTTTTTATTTTTTATTTTTTGTTTTTGCAGGGGGAATCACGAGTTTCATTAAAATACTTCAGCAGGGGAATATTTACAAAGTATTATTAAAGTACAAATGTTTTTGTTCACGAAGAGATCTGCATAAAAAATTAAATAGTGACAAATCATCATCGATGTATTAGAATAGATTACTGAATATAATTTTTATAATGAATAACAATTTCAGGCCTTGAACAATGTTTTAAAGTATTATATTGTATTTTGAATGCCAAAAGTTGCTAATGTAAATAATCAGTGAGTGTTTTATATTCTATTTCATAGTAATTATATATATATATATATATATAAAACCTTATATATAACCTTATACTCTCTCTTGTGCTTATTTTATAATTTATTAAAGCATGCTTAGATAAATAAGTCGTTGCCTCCACATTTCAGTGTGAGTAAGAGGTTTTTCGATATCCTAGATTTCAATTTCCTTATGGATTCGAAGGGTAAATAAAATGTACACCAATATTATAGGAATCATTCTTATTTTCAAACATTATGTTATACCACCAATAACGTTTTTATTCAAATTTACTTTCTCATACTCAAACATTTACTTTAAGCTTTACTTGGCTTTTAATATTTATATAATATTTTATTGAAAATTTGCTTGGAATAATATTTAATCAGATTAAATAGACTTTAAATTAATATTTAAACTGTTAATTTAGGTTAAGGCGACCCAATATAAGAATTCATTAATTCTTCTTAATTAAAATATTTATATTTAACGTTCAGAAGTCGAATCACAGTTCCCTAAATTAATCTTTCCTTTCGATGTATTTTAGACAAATGTTGTAAGAGAACAAATGAGTTCGGAGTGTTTTTAGTAAGGACTCGAAGATAACGAACTTAATTAACTGTTTTAATTAATTCAGACATCGGCTGTCGTGTTATCGTAATTATTGATTTTACGTTGTAACCCTTAAAGCGAGAAAAAATATTAGTAGTTTAAGGCAGTAAAAAGTTCACAATAGGTGTTATAGAAAATTGTATCCTAAGGATGTATTCTTTCATGTATTTAAAATTAGTTTTATAATAATCACTGAAGAAAAAATCGCTGTATTTAATTATAATATATTTAGCTTAAAATATCATCAAGCATATTTCTATTTAGAGCATATATTATGATTAGACTACGACAGTTTAGACAAGGTTTTTTTGAGAATATTTTAATAATATCATTTCTTCATAATGCAATCCGTTACAATCATTATATTACAAATGCTACACACCCATCCGCACACACATTTAGTTTTATGAGTATTATTATGTTTATTATGGTATGTTTTACACCTGTTATGGTTTTCTAATATTTTTCTTATAATAAAAGTAGGGATCTTAAGTTGCCAAAGTTTGGTAAGGTATTACGTAGAAGTTTATCGCGTTAATTGAACAAAGCTATCTAAATTTTAGTTCCCAAAAGCCCTTTGCAAAGATTATATGAATAGTTTGACTGGAGGCCGCAGGCTGAGGCTACAATTTCGCCATTGGTAACGACCGCTCTAATACTCCATCGCACACCGCACAGTAATCCGCTTGTAGTTGTAATAGAGCTAATTGAACAATCTCTGCGGCCTTATGAATACATAGACCTCACAAAATACATAATTATAGTTACATATCAAATATATTTTTAATTAATACTTTATTATTACATATGTATATTTATATACATATATAAATTAGTAGAGTTGTTAAATCATTGAATATATTATTTTTTCTGGTCTTAATATCGAACGGGACTGAGTTTTTGGTTCGCCTGTCTGTCATAGAGTTGTAACTGTGAAAATGTCACTTTAGGTAACTTTACACTTTTGAAATTTTAAGAGTATTACTAATTTCTTAGTCTGTTTTTTTTTTGTTATTTACTACTTAATTTCTTCTAATGAGCATCTAACACAGTTAAGATATACATGGAGTTAGCGTTAGATCGAAGTAGCCCTGGATTAGTTTTTTCTTAAACATTAGACTCACCGCATTGCTGTGTGTCTGATCAGTTTTCAGTTCTTTGTGATTGGAAAATTGAACGTAGACGGCGCGCCCGCGCAGCTGCGCGACGCAGCCGCCGAAGTAAGCGACCATCGCCACTGCTGAGATCTCCTCCGCCATCTCTAGGAAAGCCTGCGAAAAAAAATAACATTACTATATTGAAGTTTTTTTTTTAAATCAAAAAACCCACGCTTGCCTTGGGGAGTAAGCTGGTGAATACGTGACGAGGGCATTACGAAAAGTGTAATCGGATGTAAGTTAGTGAGGATAGAAAGAGAGAGTTACGTTTACGAGTTATACGTTTCGTAAGTTTCACTTTAGTCATGTGGTGATTTAGCACACTTTTTTTTTATAACGCAATTTATCACTTTCATATTTGTTATCATATTAAAAATGCAAAAAAGTAATGTCATGTTATAAGCTAATATAAATGTAATTCTTTTTATGGTATAAAATTCATCCGCAACGAACAAACATCTGTAATCGAATGATATGTAAATAGTAGTAACTACGCTGAATACAAAGAAGGAACATAAATTGAGTACCTAGTGTGTAGTGGGTCTACGACAACTATCACCTAATCTAATCGAATGCCGGGAGTTGGGAGCAAAATATATGAGGATGAAAGATGACGTGTCGAGAGGTCTCGCTCCGCGTATGTCGTACCCATATATTTTACTCTAGGTGACGGTAGTGTCATCTAATTTACTAGGACGTTTGTTGGAACGGGTATGGCTTCAATATTAATGTATTTACAATATAAATTTTTATACAAAGTGACTAAAAACACTACGAGTACACTAGAAGGATTAATTACCAAAAAAAAAAGACATTCATCATTTCTTCGTTGACAAGTCTTTAAATGGTGATCGATCACATTTTTATGTTATGCGTTTTTTATTTATGGAATAAGCCCTACCCATAGCCGTATTTATATATAATGCAATAATACATCTATCTCTATTGTAATCGCAATATGCTCCTTATAAGACCAGATGTGTGTATGCGTGTCTGGTGAAATTTGACAAATTCATAGGTAAATTTCTAAACAATGTTAGCATAACGTGCCGGTAACAGGGTTTCGAGTCTGCCGTACCATGGTCTGCAATTAATCGGCTCTGACGAACTCACCATACATAAACTGAGTGACCAAACAACAGCACTGATCTCTACATGTGCACTGCATCGCTTTCTAAATGCGTTATGATTTTCACGATCATTTTAGAGAGAAAATTTAACATGCCCGCTTCCTATTTCATGTGCGCTCCATTCCCGACCGCAGAATTCTGCTTTTGGCATTTGAACATGGGCGACCAACGTGCAAAATACAACGGTATTAACCCCGCAAATTAAATAGGATTTGTCTGCTGCTAATTAAAAAACGTATACCTAGTACCTAGTGGAAAAAGAGAATCCGTTTGCAAAAAAAGAACACATTCATAGATACCGGTTCTACTGTAAGGAAAACAAAATTATACTACCTAAATAAAATGAAATGGTTCCGAAACGTATGAACAGAATTTAGAGTTTTTGATTGTGTTAATCGATTCAACATAATTTTCTAATAATAGCAGAGCTTTAAATCATTTTTGTTAATGTGATAAATTATATTGGTACATAAATCATATAAAACGATGCCAAGGGAAGCGGTGATATATACATTAATGGATAGCATAGCTGCCACGCGATTCGCGAAGCTCGATCGTAAAATAGTGTCAACGGCTCTTCGTTTTAATCACCGAGAGTGGAAGCGATTGTCCGCACCCACTCACATCAATGTTTGCCCACCTCTCGACAGATACCGCCTTTGTAACTGGACTCACCGAGTTTCGGTTACCATCAGCTGTGATACTTTCATCTTTCTGTTCGGACCCATCAAAGGGTCGAAAGCCTGTTCAACTATCGAGTGCTTTATTATTGATGAGTAAATATACTAAAAGTAATTTGATTATTTTTATATAATACTAGCTGAGCCCGCGACTTCGTCCGCGTGGAATTTAACAAAAAGTTATTACTCAGTTCGCAAAGTTATAAAATAAATATCTAAAATAAAAGTAGCCGAAGTTACTCCTTACTACATCAGCTATCTCCCGGTGAAAGTCACGTCAAAATCGGTTCAGCCGTTTCAGAGATTAGCCGGAACAAACAGAAAGACACAAAAAATCGTAAAAAATGTTATTTTGGTATATATACCGTGTTTACATCGATATGAATTTAGTAAGAAGCGTTTATTTTAATATTACAAACAGACACTCCCATTTTATTTACTTGCATAGATTAACACTGTATATAATTATATAACATCGATTAGGTTTGATAATAATTATCTATGAAGAAAATGTATAGGGTGATTAGTAAATAAAATTATAAAGGCCATAATAATGTAATATAAACTTGTTTTCCATATCAATGACAAAAACAAATCAAATTATACTAGAAAAAGCTAAATCAGGACCTTAGAAAAGGGATTCAGCTTGTTTCTTTTGCTGAAAGAAAGATTGTTTTTCTTAACGCCACGATGTATACGGTGCTGATGTCATACAGGCTATTTATTAGATGGGATAACATTGTCGCAGCGTCTGTCCTATTGCGTGCACGTAATAAGATTTCTCTTTTTATTATTTCATTTCCAGGTTGTAAACTGACTTATTTTTAATTTATCAGCGGCAACTCATAAATTCCAAGGCGCAAGACCCGTTGTCGTTGTGACGATGCAGGAAGTGGTGATAAAAACAGGGACTTTGACTGCCTATTTTAGTTCATAAGCAAGCGTCTCCATATTTTTAAATTGTCAAACCGTGATGGCACAGATGCTAAAATACGTGAATCGCAACCAAACTGTCGCGTGTTACTAAATTTGTCTTAAGAATTGGACTTTTTTTGTTCGGCATGTATAAAAAAAACATCAGTAATACTGTTTTTGGACTCCCAACACAAGAGAAAATCCTACTGGGCACCGCTGAGAGCTTATTTTTTTTTATTTATACTTTTATAAGAAAAGAGGTTTATGTCCAGCAATGAGACGTTTCTAGTATTTAGTTACTTATATTATATATACATTTATAAGTAGGTTCCTACGTAAAATAATATTTACACTTGACGCGCCGTGTTATTCGTAATCCAAATTGAAATTTATTTCAACGTCACCCACCCCTTGAATTCCAACCAAGTAGAATTTTAATGGCATTTCACATTCAGGCTAATTTATTATAATTTTTTTCCTCTTTCGCATATATTTGGGGTTGAAAGTACTTATTAATTAAAATACATTAAAATAAAAATCACAAGATCAAAATAGAGATAAATCACATTTATCTGTCACGAACGTGATAGTTAAAGTGGAATCACATAAATCGATTATTACTACTAAATATCTAAGATATCTAACATTCAACATGTTTATTTGCGTTCATAACGACACTGCTGTACTGTAAATAGTTTTGATACCTAATAACTTAATTTTCGATTAAATTTTTAAGAATAATAAAGCCTACTAGTTCACTTTACAAAATATATAACACTTTTAAGATTTGTAAGTGTAAGGGTAGCGAGTATACATTTTTATATTTTTAATGACTTGCCTATCAAAAGTATGTTTTCTAACAGTAGCAGTAAAAATCATATTAGAATACTTCATATGAAATAGAAGAAGAAATAGATGAACATAACGAAACTTGTAAATAATGATTTTGTTTTGTACGGTAACAATAATGGTAATGATGACGAGCAACCCTAATGTTTTCTTCTTGTGCGTCTTTTACCTTACGTAACTACTACATCTACAGATTCTAAATTTAGAGATTTTTACACGTACCGACCTAATCTTAGTATATATCATACATAAAGGAGATGGGGACTTTTGGGACATAATGTAATAAGTAAAGATATGGTTTCAAAAATATGGTTAAATAATATCAGCTCAATTCTGATTTTGGAGGCGGAGAAAATTGAGAAAGATAGTTTTCTTAAAATTAATTGGGTATCGATTCAACTATAATCGATTACAGAATTCAAAATAAAAGTCTGCACTAGTTAACTTACTCAAAGTATTTAGATGCACAATTGAAGTTGTAAACAATAAAGTGAATTTAAATAAAGTTACATTAATAGCGAAAATATCAATTAAAACTTGATAAACCAAAATGATTATCGATTTCGTATTGATTTAAAATAAATCATATTTTTAATGACAGCTTTGACAGCTGACTGACACTGATACTGTGTGTCCCGTCACTCGTTTCGTGTTTAATGTTTTCCGATGCGTTCTGAGTCCATTCCTGATATTTATTTATGGTTTCAAGTGATTGATATTTGCAATTAGTTTTCAAACATTTTTCACTAAAAATTTTAATAAACATTAGTCCTTCAAGAACTTAGTGATCGGGTTTTTTATAGACATTGTAAAATAACCTCACTTTAACAAAACCTCTAATAACTCCGCTCTCAGATACCCAAATTATAGAGAATTTTCAGCAATGAATAAATAAGCCTAAATGCATTAATTGATACCATTTTCATTTCATTACATTTTGGCCCAAGAATGTATGGAGTCGTTTCCATCTCCTTTGTGAGGTTAATTTATCATAAATTTGGTTAGCTTTCCGTGAAAATTACCGCGACACAAACTAAGCATGCATAAATCCAAAGGAAAATGAAAATAATACACCTAAACAACTTTTTCGTATTTTATCGCGTTTTATTAAGTTTTTTAGATGCCAGACGTTTCGGATACTTTATAGCAATGGTCATGGGAGGTCCTCCCTAAAAAGTTGTTTCTTTGTAATAATACACAGCTTAATCATACAAAAACTTTGTAATAAACGTAACTAAGTATCATTACAATTTGTGTGTGTGTGTGCATGTGTGTGTGTGTGTGTGTGTGTGTGTGTGTGTGTGTGTGTGTGTGTGCGTGTATGTGTGTGTGTGTGCGTGTATGTGTGTGTGTGTGCGTGTATGTGTGTGTGTGTGCGTGTATGTGTGTGTGTGCGTGTGTGTTTGTATGTGTTCAATTTGTGTTGCTATTTTTTCATTTCTTTACCTCTCTTAATGTAAGTAAATATATTTTAAAAAAAAGTTATCTAATATAGCGAAATATTTTACCTTCAACAAGTTGACCGAAATATAAAATAAATTCTGTTTTTCGAAAAGTAACTCATCATCATTCATCCATTTCATAGTGGATCTATAAGTAATATAAAACGGGAAACAAATAGGTGGAGGCCGGTACCACAATGGTTAGCGGCCTATTTGAGGACGAGACCGCGCCGCCCACTTGTTGTGCTTCCGGTGCAGCTACGTCTATTGTAGACTAGTCGTTACATGACCGAGTTTACATGGTCATCACACTTTACATTTCTTGTTGTTCTGGTATACTTTTTAATACTAACACAGTTACATTTATCATTTTGTTCCTGTGTACTTTTATAAATATAATTCACCTAAACGTTTAACATTGCATACGCAGTATTTTTAATTAAAATATAAGTCCGAATTTTAATATAAAATTTTATTGAAAGAAATGTACGATATTTCTGCAAATTAAATAGCCTACTCGAAAGCTTGAGAGCAACTGCTCGAGTCGCAGCAAAATGGTCGTCAAAACTTTCTTCGGCCGTAAAGTATACATAGAGTCGAAGTTAAGCGATTTGTTCATTATTTATGCACTAGATAATCCTACTCCATGGCTTTAGTTAGAAGAAATAAGAACTATATTTGCACTTTATGCGATGTTAGTTTGAAACTACTAACTGCAGTTGGGTCCCTATTGTTGTTTATCAACTCGACGGTAAGAATTATCGAACTCGCTGCCGGTGAGATGAACTTTATTATTTTGTCTTTCATCTCGTTTTGTTACACTTTGAAATAATCCTACAACAGTTTGATGAATTGAATTTCACTTATTGTACACGTAATGTACTTATAATACGTAATCTACGCATACTAATTACGCTTTCGCTTCAGTCTGTAACATCCCAGTGCTGGGCATAGGCCTCTTTCTGCATGTAGGAGAAAGATCAGAGCTTAATCCACCACGCTGCTACAATGCGGGTTCACTGATTACTAATTACATCTAAATAAAGAAATTATCAGTCTCTAAATTGCAATTTTATTTTTACATAACGTCAAATTCTTTAGTAACTAAATTTTTAAGCGGTCTTAATGACCTCATGTCATCTTCATGTCTTAAAAGAGCCGTTATCAAATTCGAAACCGCCGAGATCTTCCGTTGCCGTTTCGTAAGATCAACAATTATTGTTTTCACAGTTATAAATTGAAAATACTTGTTACCAAATTATTACTATTGTATATTAATATTAAAAGAATAGCGTTACAACTGAGTCCTTTGTAAATTTAAATCAAAGGGGATTTCAATCAAGATTATTTTATGAGTATTAATATAGAGTTAGAATCTTATTATGTTAATGATATCGAAAAAATAAATAATAATAATTAATTAGTAATATTTTATATTATTCATATCTCAAAAAATAACAACATAAAATGAATTTTATACAAAGAATTCTAACAAATATTGAGAAATAATATATTTTTATACAAAAAGTGAAACAAGGTAATGTATTTATATTATTAAAACGAACATTTTCATTACAAAACCGACATTGCCCGAGGCTTTTCTGTAGCTCAGCATAATTTTGCGTCTTTACCTGATTTTTGCCTTTGAGAACGAGAACGTTGGTGACCCGCCCGAAGGGCAGACCTAGCTGTATGATCTCAGCTTCCGTCGTCTCGTTTGGTATGTTCCGTATGTGGATAACTCTCGAAGGCTTGCCGACATTTTGTTCCAGTTTCACCTTCGAAAGAATAAAAATAAAATAAGTCACAAAGTGGAAAAATAACAGCTATACAGATATATATAAATGTATTTCACTCTTTATATTCGGATTGTATTTTATTTTTTATCTTTGTATATTTTATCTCTGTTACCTGAAAAGCAATTTTTAATATACAATTTTTTTTATGATTTACGTATTTAAATTCAACCTCCGACACCAGGAGACAACGAAAAGATAACACAGGCGAGATTATTTGTAAACAACGTGAAGGTTTTTATTTAGGCGATGGAATAATGTCCGTTTTATATGCCTAATGGAGCACAATATTTGTGTGAATACAAGTTTAAATACCGTACAAAGTGACCGCTCTAATATACACAAATAAAGCTAGTATTGTTCGCGGGAAGAGTCGGCTGGATAATTGAAAATTCGATGTAGTATAATTGTTGAGGCTTATCGGTCCCGACCCGATGTGGGCGCTATTGTTCCCCCGAGAGCCTTTTGATTACGGCGGCGGGCCCGAACCGAGGGCCCAATACATTGTAGCTTTGTATGACACTTCAGTTTCTATAGGAGTGAAAATAGTTACCTCTATGGCGACTTATCCTGACTGATTACTGAAAAAATCTCATATTGATTATTATATAGAAAGATAGATTATAGAAGAGGTATGTATATAAAATAATTGGTACAGTAATGTTATATTATTTTATTTTAAATATTATGTATTGTTTTATTACACACTAGTTAACCCGCGGACTTCGTAACGAAAGATTTTTTTTATTTAATTTTTTAAACAAAAATAACGAACAAATTAAAAATGTATATAATGCGTTGCAATCGTTTGGAGGTTATGCACGTACATACATTTCAGCGATTTCACTTATATAATAAAACTAGCTGAATCGGCAAACGTTGTCTTGCCGCTAAACGCTGTTTAAAAATAGGGGTTGGTGGTCGAGGAGTGAAAATTTAGGGTTGTATGTATTTTTAACCGACTTCCAAAAAAGGAGGAGGTTCTCAATTCGACTGTATTTTTTTTTTTTTATGTATGTTACATCAGAACTTTTGATCGGGTAGACCGATTTCGACAAATTTTGTTTTAATCGAAAGGTGGTGTGTGCCAATTGGTCCCATTTAAATTTATTTGAGATCTAAGAACTACTTTTCGAGTTATATCTAATAATGCGTTTTTACTTGACGCTTTTTTCGTCGACCTACGTTGTATTATACCGCATAACTTTCTACTGGATGTACCGATTTTGATAATTCTTTTTTTGTTGAAAAGGGGATATCCCTAGTTTGGTACCATGATAAGGAAACCAGGATCTGATGATGGGATCCCAGAGAAATCGAGCGAAACTCTCGAAAATCCGTAATAACTTTTTACTGGGTGTTCCGATTTTGATAATTTTTAATTTAATCGAAAGCTGATGTTTATCATGTGGTCACATATAAATTTTATCAAGATCTGATAACTACTTTTTGAGTAATCTTTGATAACGCGTAGTTGCTTGGCTATTTTTTCGTCGATCTACGTTGTATTACTTGTCGATGTAATTGAAGTCGGTTTTTTTTTTAATGCCAAATCATAATAAAATAAAGAATAAATAATTTATCTAAAAATTAAAAAAAATTAGGAGTACCCTTAACATTTAGGGGGATGAAAAATAGATGTTGTTCTATTCTCAGACCTACCCAATATGCACACAAATATTTCATGAGAATCGGTCTAGCCGTGTCGGAGGAGTTTAACTACAAACGCCGCGACACGAGAATTTTATATATTAGAATTATTGGTATTTTGTAATAATTAAATTATAATTAATTATCGAGGAACTATAAAAACTAATAAAAATAAACTAAGTATTAGAGGATCCCAAGAAGCATTCTTTTATGTTCGCCTTTTTTTCAGCGAAGCGTAAATGTCTTACAAATGACCCGCCTGTTAGTTGCTCATTGACAAGTTTATCAAAAAGATTCACGACTTTGTGGTATGAGAATGTATAAGAAGATTTGTTCGCAGTTCACTTATCTCTTTTGGTTCTAGTGAAGTTTATAAAGAAAGAAACTATTGTGTGACGAGATTTTATGTGAAAATAATTTATATGTTTTTATTTAACACATTTCAAAGAAAATATATAAGAGATAAATAATTACTGATTACTTTATAAAATACTTCATAGATTTGCTTTTTTAAGCAAATCCTAAATACCGATACGAATTTATTATAAATATAAAAAGAGTAAATAAATGGAAAATGTGAATAATAATTCACTAATAAACCGCTAAGTAAAGGAAAAATAAATAGACAACATCTTGTATTCTAACAATACGAATCCCGTACAATCGACACCAAAAGAAGCAAATCTCCGTAAGTAAACAAATAAAAAAAATATATTTTTTCCAAACTGAGTTGCAAAGGGAGGAATAAATCGTGGAGCATGTTCACCCCACCTCGAAGGTATATTTCTGTATTTTCTCTTCTCGTAAAGGAAAACAACTGGCACGTAAAACGTAAAGAAGGACATTACAATCGCTGGGTCAGAAAATCCGCGAAGAACGATTTCCACATCAGACACTTTAAATCATCCGCTCCGTCTCACATTTCATCCATAAATATTAAATCTTGACTCGGTCGCCGGAATAGAAAAAAAAGATATCATATGACATTTACTCGAGAAGATTTCCGGAAATCGGACCATTTTCCTAGTGATTACGTCCGTCGCATTTATTGAAATATAATTACTCAATCTGGCGCTAACCTAAGTCGAAGATAAGAAGTCTACGCAATGTTTCTTGAAATGTTCAAACACAAAGATTGATGGATAGCTTTCGTAGCTTATTAAAAGTTAATCATTATTATATTATTAATTTATGATTACTAACCTCTCAGGTATATGATATAAATTTGCAGATAACATAATAAGAAGAGGTCTTACCAGTAAATTAATGTATCTTCAAATGTTACATAAGAATATACAATAATGGGTAGGCTTACGGTAGAGTTACCGACTTGAGATACTATCAAAGGTTAATCCGCTTGTGGTGGTTATGTAATATAATGAAATATTACTCATATTCTACCACTTTAACTATTATTATACACATTAAAATTATAAATAAATAGCTTACACTCGAAAACTCAATAACAAAATTATTTTATTTGTATATCTATCGTGTATCCAAGTGACAGACGTAATGTAGTTTTAAACCTAAATTAACACTTTATATCTTCGCCAGTTTTATTTATACCACTTTAATTATTTCACTAAGCCACGAATGTAACAAGTCTTATCACTTTGACTGAATATTGTAACTGTTATTACAGCGTCACAAATTACATCCCACATAACAGTGTCTCAATCGTGTTTACGAGATGCGAATAGACGAATTCCACTTAAGAGTTCAGTACACGGAAAATTTACCTGATAAGTTATTAAAACTAAATCTACCATCACTGTTTAATATTTTGGTTTAATAATAGATTATTTACCGACACAGTCTGCTTCGGTAAACTTTTAATTGGTAGACCAGCGCTAATATTGTTAATAGATGTCCATCGTAACTTTAACGTCGTTACCGTTCTAAGGTTTTACGGTACTTTAACAACATTCATTTTCATATTGCGTGGTAAGTTATAGATTGCAAGTTACTGATTTAATAGCTTGTTATTAAAAAATTCGTAAACGTAAACGTCATTTGTAATATTCCAATTTTTAAGTGCAATAACAGATATACTAAAAAAAATTATATTTATCGTAATTTCTCTGGATATACATTTGCAGATATTTTATTTATTTTATTATTCAGGCTGACACCTTTTTGACTGAGGTAGGGCACAGCAGGAAATTTCCTGCTCAATATATGGAGCAGCCCGACTGAGATAGTTCCTTGTCCTTACAGAAGACCATCGCTTAATAACACTGTTTTCAAACAGTATTGTGTTTCTGTTGATGAGTAAGGTGACCAGAGCTCCTGGGGAAATTGGGAATAGGGTCGGTAACGATGCGACTTGACGCGCTTGCGATGCTCCTGGTGTTGCAGGCGTCTATAAGCTACGGTAATCGCTTACCATCTGGTGAGCCGTAAGCTTGTTTGCCGACCTAGTTATAGATATAATTATATATATTTATATATATATATATTTATATATATAAGTTTTAATGCAACATATTCAGTGAAATTTTACGTACCTATCTATTTAAAATGTATCAATGTGAGAGTTGAAAGAATGGGCAAATAATGAAATTTAAGGGTTCTGAAGAAGCATTAAGTTTCCGTTGGCAGCATTTGTGCAAAATCATAACCATATAACCTATAGAAATAAGAAATAATCACCTCTATTACATTTATGAAATCAAAAGGATCTTTATAAACCTTACTAATTAATAAACGGAAAATATTTCTCTGGAGTATTCAGCTGAATGCGTTCTTTCACTATAGTTTACTTTTCTTTGGTGTGATTAAATACGTGACATTTGTTTCTAATGCATTATCGATTTATTTTTCTTAAATCACATACAAAGATAGTCGTTAAAATTGAAGAATTTACTTTGACAGGATTTGCCGTTTAAAAATAAATTCACTTTTGCTGTATGCTTATTTAAAATTTATTTAAAATATTTAGGCGTAAGACAAAAAAGAATTATGATGATGTTGGAGGAGAAAAGTCGTAACTTCGCGAGAAAAGCTCGTAAATGGTTAAATAGTCGTTGAGCATCATTCTGTGATTGATCTTTACTTCACAGGGTTCTCTTCAGAGTTCTGTTTTTACAGGCCACCGTTAAGAAAATGAGAAAAAATACGGTAACATAATTAATTACTTTATTTGGACATTAATGTCTCAGTCCGAGGAAGACGAAAGTATATTAATATTTTTTTTAACAGCCTCAGCTTTTGATTTTTGCTGAATTCTATTCTGAATAGAGTATCACATTGGAAAACTTTGGATTGCTCTATACTAAAAGAATCAAACAATGTCATTCCATTTTATATTTGTAGTATGTATTGTAATAAAATTAATCACAATAAATCAATAAAAAAATAATGCATTAAATAATAAAAGATATATTTAATGAGGTTTTTACGTGCCCAAATAAATTTAAATAACTATTTATTTCATATTACTGTAAAAATGCAATTTGTGTTATAGCGAAGAAACAACAATACCTGACATTTAAATGTATTTATTCAGCTATTTTGTTTAGTCTTAGTCTTATATGCCGACGATACTAAGCAAAACAATTTTGTAATTATACACTATTGAGAGCAATTCTCAGTACAATAATTGAAAAAAAAATATGTTCAAAAATCTCTGGATATAATAAAACAATCAAAATATTTCAATTTTGATTCAAACTTAACAGGGCGCGAGGTGTTCACGACGACAAAGGAGCAACTTAAAAAAAATAATCTTCAAAAAACGACTCGCTATTCCTGTGATGGATTTTAAATGAATATTTGGAGTAAAATAAAAGTAAAGAGGGATGGCAAATAGTAATATTTAAAATTTTATACAAGAAAAAATGTAGGTAGACGCTACAGCTAAATCATAAGCATAGCAAAACAAAGAAATGTCTCTATTTAATTATGAATTAGGGGTGGGCTGTAACGAGATCACAATGTAATTAAGATTACTGAGGCGAGGTTTTTCAATGTACCTACGAAAAGAAAAAAAAAATCAGAGTAAATGGTCGCTCGAACGGTTATGTTTTTTGGTACTTACAAGGTTATTACGAAATAAAAACGATATAAAATTAAATTCAGTTATATTAACATTCATACCTAATTGCTATATTGTATTCAATAAAAATAGTAAAACTCGTTAAGACAATTTCGAAGTGCTTGCTTTCTTGCTTCAGCCTATCGCAGTCAAATAGTGTATTGAAAAAATTGTTTTGGCTTGGTATCATCGCCGTAGTTATGAGACTGAACAAAATTGTACATACATTTAAGTGTCATGCGTTGTTGTTTCACACTGTAAATTAAACAAAGTAATTTGTTAATTTGCGCAATTTCATAAATATAGTCAAAAGTTATGCATACCTAACGGGCAAAATACTAGAAAGGTTTTTTTTATTTCGCCTGAGGCATCTATTTAGCGTTTCACCGGTCCAATACGCCACAAACATATAAAAAGAAATTGAAAAAAATCTCTCTAAAAATATATTTCAATAATTTTTTGGTTCTTTAATTTGCTTTTTTATTTTTTATTTATAAAAATTAAAATTAAATGAAGAATGAAAAATTATAGTTACAACATTATAATGTTGTTTTAACTTGTTACTATAATTTTTATTTATATTAAAATAAAAAGCAGTGCAAATTTATCGTAAGTTGTAAAAATTACAAATACCTTTAAAATTAGTAACTTTGAGGCCGGCCGATTATAATATTGTAATTGTGTTTTTTTTTTTCAATTGACGTTTAAGAATTTTTGAATCAACGTCAATTATTCAGGCTCGTTTTTTTTACGTACTTGTAATCACTTATCTGAGTCGTTCAGATAAAAATATTGATTAAAATAAACTTACTTTTTATTAACATTCATAAGCCTTGAGAAATTTAATGACGATTAAATTTCTTAGGTTCAATAAATTTTAATATTCAAATTTGACATCAATTTGATACTTTTATTTAATAGGCTGGTCGAATGGTTGCGAGTATTACATAAAATTACATTTAATGAAACAATTCCATCACTAATTAAATCGATTTTAATCTTGTAATATCTGTAATGGGTATATTGCACTATGTTTATGTCTTCTAGATATGTATGTATGTAAGTGTATATTTTGATAAATAAAAAATAAAAAAAAAAAAATATAAACAATTGTTAATAATCTTATAGATTGACTGCTCTGCCTTGGCTATATTCCAAAAAAAAAAATGAAAAATGCATAGTTATAAAAATAGCATATATCATTAGTAGCATAAAAACGAGTCAATTTCGGACCACGTCCTAACTTTTATAGACAGTCTGAGGACTGCTGGCCTGAAGTGCCTGTGTAACAAAAACCCTTAGCGGATAACCAATTAAATACTACATGTTTTAAAAAAAAAAGATACAGGCAACTACGATGTACCCATGGATGTTGTACAAAAAAAAAATGTACAAAACACAACTTTTCTTAATTGTTTGTTTTACGTTGATGGTTTAGTTTTGTCTATTTGCTTTTGACAAATCCCACATCAACTGTTGCTTGTTACTGCAAACTGTTTTAGGGTACTTGCTACTGTTTTTTTTGCCTTATACCAATTTTAATATTACTGTCCATACTTTTACATACTTAAACAATTTCTAAATCCTGTTCACGAGTATTTTATGGTATAATGTATCGGAAATAAGAATCTAATCAATAGATCTGAACATTCAACTTTGTTGTTTCATGAGTTGAAGTGAAACATTAGTGAAAAAAGTGTTTGGAGATTTTCAATACTTTACCAGGTTTTTTTTTCTAAGGTAACCAAATGTTGGAGGAGTATTCTAATTTGCGGCATATTTTGTTTTAATGAAGTAGCAAAACAAAGTAATTTAAAAAGTTGTGTTTATTTTTTCCCGTAAAATTTAGTTCGTGATGTAGTAATAGATTATACAATCCATTTGGCGATTGGTCAGTTCTGAAAAATGTGTCTTGTTTATTCAGTAACAAACAAAATGTGCATTTACGAGCCGCGTGCGCCCAGTTTATGTAAATACACTCGAAAAAACTATGCAGTGGGAAACATCATTGTTTATTTTTTATTACGGTACTACATGTTTCAGGTGAAATTTGGCTTTGCTGTTAAGACTACGCAGAACTTTAAACTTTTGAAATAATATTTATTTTGTGAATATTTACGTACTTATTATTATTTATTTATTAATAATTTTACGAATAATGACTTAAGTACAGATACACAAAGGTAGTAAAACTAAACTTTATTTGTTTCTTTTTTGTATGAGTTTATCTAAGGTGGTCGTACCAGACGAATTTTGATAGCGGCATTGCTTTTATCTGTAGGCTGGTAATATTAAACCAAATATATTATGTAAATCGTTATGTTGCAACCAATAGGAGCGGATCGGTAGCAATGAGCGGTAATAATGTTACCGAACTTCGAAACGCAAAACAAAAGAAATAGGAGTAAACAAATTTGTGTGAAAATAAATGATATATATACTAGAAAAAAGTATTTACATACATCAATTTAATTTTACATGAATCGTACATTATCCATTGCAACAATTACATCATTCAATAAAAACCCTGAAACCGATAAAAAGTCATTTAAGCGCGAAATTATTCTTACGGTTCATTCGTTCAAATTATTATTATCAATTCACTGTCTATTGAATACGTAAGTTTATCTGCAAGTCGGATAGATTAATAAAAATCTGGCCCTCAAAGCCGCTAGGGATGTCCCTTTACGGCTTGCTGGCCTTTTATGAGGGCTCTTTATTTTGATATCGTAAGAGTTACATTTTTAAACATTTTCAGGTATCAAAGAAGAATATACATCAAATCAAATCTAAAAATCTTCTAATTAATCCCTGTTAAAATTGTTTTATTTCGTTTCTTTAATCAATAAATAAGAAGTGTTTTTAGTCTTATAATATTACCTTCTTGGCGGCCGAGTCCTGGTTATTATTGTCGGCATGGTGTGGAGCGGCGGGCGCCATGACGGTGACGCCACTCTGCGAAAGAAGCTCGTCGGAGCCTCTCTGTAACAAAATAAATTCAAATTTAATAACTACGATTCTAAGAAAAGATTAATCACGGACCTTTTTAAAAATTAAATAAGAATGAATATAACCTTTATTTTTAATGTAGTAGAAATGAACATATAACAAGTAAGAAAATACTATTGTGTAAAAAATAACGTGTAACACTTTTAAGCTGTGTGCCATTGCGTTAGTGTTCACTTCAAACTTCACGTTATGATAAAAAAAAAACTATTGTAATATTAAAATTTTCAGTACAATAAATAGAAATATGATAGATGCAATAGTTCCGAATGCTATTTACTACGAAATATAATATAAGAAAAGGAAAGCAAATTAACATCACGCGACTACACATCAGCCCTTCCCTTGTCATGGGATCAATCTCAATTTAAGACAGGGAAATGACAGGGGAAGCAGTTAAACGCACCGGGCAGAGGTATAAATCACCTTCCGGAATAAAGCAAATGTACAAATTAATATTGGTGACTGTTATGAACAGTTTCAATGATACTTTAAAATATTGCTAGTCATTGATATAGTAATCATATTTCGTTTCTTATAATCGAATAATAAGAGATATTTGGAAAATTCCAAACCTGCGTGCCTCCATACTCATGTAACACTATTGTTTACTGCTTATACTCAACAGAGCCTTCTAGTAGGTTGCTTAGGAACTAGTGATCAAATACATTATAAGTTCGATTGGTTGATTTGGTTCTTGCAGATAGTCACAGATTGAGACATACAGTTGGAGATCATAATGACACTATTACTAAACTGAGGATTATTAAAAAAAAAGGAAAATGACTTGTTTAAATATTAGAAGCAATTCGAAAATGACCAAAGTACCACAAAAGACTTAGTAGAATAGACATTTAGTGAACAATGGTCCGTGAGTGTGTCTCGTGAAGCTAATCTGTATGCGGCGAAATATCACTCGCTCGCACCTGCCGGCACTCGGTTATCCGTCACACGAGACACTTAATAAAGCCCACACGTCATTCGTAATGCTTTTTTCACAAAACGAAACAGATGCTGATGACGAAATTGCTCGCAAAAATCGCGTACTCTTGCTTATTTCTAGTTTTTCGCCACGTGTCGTTGCCTCGGGAGATTATAAATTGTAGAGAGATATTTCCGCATGCATGAGTTTCTGAGAGAAAAATGAAAACAAATTTAAATTTAAATAGAGAAATCTAAAACCTCAGTTAAGGAATCAGATTGTTATCTAAAACTTAAAATTATTCCTTTTATGATAAAAATTGATTATTCTAATATTAGAAGTAAGTACAGTGTATGGTATAATTTCATCCTTCTTAAAGGTAATACAAACATCTACGTTTTTGATGTAAAAATAAGAAATAAAATAGCTGGGGAATAATTTTTGGAATAATTACGACATAAAGTAGGTATATTTTTATATATTTCTACTAGTATAAGTAAATACTTAACTATACTTTCGAAGTATAAATAAAAAAATATATATAAAATTCAAAAATTATCCCTTACAATTTGCATAAAAGTATAAAAAGATTACGTTAACCGCAACAATCCCATTTTATGATATAAAGCTTTCATTGTAGAAAAATAAACGGTATTCTCAGGAAAAAAAAACCTGATACAAGGTGGTCCCTTAGAGTAATTTTGTAGAGCGCGTGTAATAATTGTGCAACATTAAATACAATATTTCACAATGAAGAGACAACAAGGAAGAAAATTTTGATGTTTTGTTCATGAATCATTAGGAAACGGAATAAAAAATACCTATTTACAGTCATTTTTAAGTTAGAGTGGAAATATGTTAATTGCTTTATAAATAGTAAGGGAATATAACTGGATAAGATGTGTTTTGGAAGTATATATCCATATTTAAATGTTTTTTTTTATTCGAATACACATTAATACACATAAATTTTTCAAAGATTAAAAATTAGATTAAATAAACATAACGAACAATTCGTGATTTAGTATGTTCGACTAATTATTAAATGTCTGATATGTATTAAAACTCTGTTTGTATTGTAAACGGACGAAAATAGGTGCTTGTCTTTGCGCGACACAAAAATAGGTCCACTTGAATAAGTCTGTTGCTAACCCAATTCCTTATATTGCCTCTCAGAAAAATGTATTTAGTTTTATTCTCCAAAGAAAATCTGAATATTTTCCGATCACAATATACTATAATGTTTCTCCAATATGTCATATGAATGAATGTGATACAAGAGCCCTTCGTATCAAAATATTATCAGAAATAAAATATACATAAAAGGTGAGGTTTACTTAGATCAGACAAACAACCCCAGGCCTTTTTTACAATGTCCAGATACATACGTTTTTTGAAGTAACCCAAAATACCATGATAAACGTTATAAGTATATTAAAAAGTGTGTGTGTGCAATTCACACATGTGGAATTGATACTTCTGAAAAGTAGCCAACGAGAGATTTTTTTCACCGAGAATATAATAGTGTTTAATGTATTCTGTCTCATTCTCTCGCCGTCTTAATAGTGTACATTTATGCGTTTGTTTCTTTATCGTGAGGCATTTGCGTTTTATAGAGTTGCGAATCACAACGATTCTAAATAGGCATCATTTCAAAACGTGTGTAGAAATTGGGCCCCGAATTTTGTTTTTCCTTAAGTTTTAACTTATTCGAATGTAGAAAAAATTCAAAATTATTTTGTGCAGTAAACAAAATCATAACGTGAAGAATATGTAAGAAATAATACGGAGATGGTATGTTTATACTAATACAAACAAAAGCATCAAGTCCTATTGTGAGGAATTGATACGGATAATCTATTAGTGATATTAAAATGTTCAACAAAGATGGGTCGGCAAGATTTTATTGTTATTTCAGAAGGGCATTCCTATTTTACAGATTGCTTGTGTCAATATTATTTGAGCGTAATTTTTATCGCGTTTTCCTTCACAATCTTCTCATTTTAGTAAATGCTGTTTTAACATAATAATATTTTTTTATAAAACAAATTATATAAATTAAAATTATCTTAATATTCATTTAAATAACATTGCCCGTGACATTCTTCGCATGTATATAGA